>NW_027530988.1:20964-127361 GCF_008692635.1 Crocuta crocuta
CAACACCCACCCCCTGCCACTGACGAGCCTCCCTTCCGCAGCCCCATTTCAGTGACTGGATGTGCTTGGCTTCTCAGATTGACTGACTCGTAAACCTCATCCTGGGCCTTCACTTCTTCAGCCACTGACAACTGCATAAGGCCTAATTTGTATAATAAATCCCTTATCCCATAATTCATATAGGTTCTGCTTCCCAACTGAATGATGAACTGATATATTCCATCCTCTTCCCTGATTCTGATCTCCAGTTTCCATATTCTGATGAAGAACCGCACAATTTCCACTGTGTCTGTGAAAGGCTAGAGACCACACAGACACACCAGAGCAACTACAAGAGCGGAAGGCCTGTTCTACAGGTTCTTCATGCCAACAGAATATTAAGTTACAAAATTATTATTGTTATTCTGCGGACAAAGTATCAATACCCTCTGTACTATCTGAAAATATCCTACTTTGCTAATCCACCATCTAGCCAGCCAGCCAGCTGTTTGTTATGGAGTCAGGCAGTCAGTATCTAACCCCCAGGTGTATGTGATAATATCTAAACCTCAAAGATAGGTAGTGCCTGTCCTTAAAGAGTTGAAACCATACAAGCAAGTAATTCTAAAACAATAAAACATGGGCCATGTAATATACAACGTACAAAGTGCCATTTTGTTTCCTAAACATATGTCCCTAATTTTTGTCTTTAATGGTTTCCTCAGTCTTGAATGTCCTCTTTTTTGATTTCACATCAAATTCGTAAGTAGCTGACAAAAATTTTGTTAAAATATGATCAACATCAAGGATAAAGGAATGTAAACTTAAAAGAATGAAGTGTCATATTGCCTATCGGATATAAAAACTACATCCCAGAGGCGCCTGGGTGGCTCAGTCGGGGATTTGTCCGACTTGGGCTCAGGTCATGATCAAACGGTTCGTGGGTTTGAGCCCCGCGTCAGGCTCTGTGCTGACAGCTCAGAGCCTGGAGACTGTTTCAGATTCTGTGTCTCCTTCTCTCTCTCTGACCCTCCCCTGCTCACGCTGCCTCTCTCTCTCTCAAAAATAAATTAAAAAAAAAACATTAAAAGAAAATTTTAAAAAACAACTACATCCCAGTTACTTGTGGGAGGGGCCAAGATGGTGGAACAGCATGAAGTGCTTTTTGAGTCTCTCCTCCTTGAAATGCAGCCAGATTAACCCTAAACCATCTTGCACACCTAGAAAACTGATTTGCAGATTAACGCAGCTATCTGCACAACCTGAACCACAGAACTCGGCTGGTACCCGGCCCAGAGAGGCGGACTGGGGGAGAGAGAAGCCGTGGAAGGCAGGAAGCTGTTTTCGCTGGTGGGGAGAGAACAGAGAAGGGGAGCGGGAGAGCAGGGAAAAGCACTCGCCCAACCCTCTCCCTGCCCCGAAAGCAGCTGGAGAGAAAAAGGAACAGTGGAAACAGCTGCAGGGATTGAACAAAAAAAGAGAAAGAAGAGGGTTTAAATTCCATTAAGACTGTATAAACGGGAGCTCAGAGTCTGAAACTTCATAGCTCAATACCTGGTAGAGCCCTGGTGGGAAGGGCGAATCCCCAGGAGCACAACGCGAGGTCCGAGGGCCACACGGGGAGGCGGTGCCCCTGCTGGGAGGACCGTTGGTAGAGGTGGTGTGGCCTCCTCACAGGCAAAGGTCCCAGTGGATCCCGGAGAACAGTGGATCCCACATTCACTGGTGTTTGAGCGACGACGTTCAGGAGGCCTGGCACCACATGTGTGTTGATTTGCCACCATCCCTGAAACACTGCTGCGGCACGAACCACAAACTTTTCCTGGAACGAGCTTGCACCCAGACGCAGTTTCTGGGCAGCAGCAGCAGCACGAACCTCAAACTTTTTCTGGAACGAGCTTGCACCCAGACGCAGTTTCTGGGCAGCAGCAGCAGCAGCAGCAGCAGCAGCAGCACGATCTGGCAAATGTTCCTGGGGGCAGGAGGGCACCTGGCCATTGCTCAGCAAGAACCTCCCGCAGACGTTCAGGATGGGTCAAAGCCACAGTCCCTCAGACGTGAGAGATTGGGAAACAGCCCCATCTGAGTTGGGAAACTCAGGAAAGAGGTGCCACCTGGCAGCCTGATGGTTTGGGCACGGACAGTATAGAAATGGGGAGCAGACGGAAGCCAGAGACAAAGGAGAGATGGCTTGATTGCCGGTCTGGGAGAGCACAGAGTTCTGATACTGGAGGCTGCCTAGCTGGGTGATACCATTTTCACCCCTCCCGCGCATGCACCAACAGGCCTACACGTGCCACAGTAATATACCCCAGTAAGCTAAGCAGCGCCACCTAGTGGAGAACAGAGCCATTACACTCAGCCAAGCCCAACTGTGCCAATTGCCACTTGAAAAACACAAGTCTCTCCACCTGCTTAGTTTACAGGCTATGAAGTGCTTCATATTTTGACTTCTAGGGGAAACCAGATGTAATGTGAAACATATTTGATTCTGCTCTCTGGTCTATCTACTCAATTTTGTTTCTTTTTCTTTGCTTTTCTTATTTTTGAATACCGAAAGAGAATAAATTTTATTTTCCATTTTTATCAAAAAGAATTTTCTTTTTTTCCTACTTTATTTTTTACTTCTTTGTAAATTTTTTATATTCTATTTTACTTCCATCACTTCACTTTATTCTATTTTATTGTATTCATTTTTTCAAATTTTCAAACTTGTTCCTTCTTTTTTCCTTTTTTCCTTATCTTTCTCTTTTTTCTCTAATCTATCAAGTTCCTTTCAACCCCCAGACCAGAACACACCTAGGATCTAGTGTCCTATATTTGATTTTTTTGTGTTGTTTTTAACTGTTTAATTTTTATTCATTTTTACTTTATTAGTTCATTTTCTTCCTTCAGAAAGACGAAATGAAGGAATTCACCTTAAAAGAAAGAATGGGAAGAAATGACTGCCAGGGACTTCATCAACACAGGTACAAGCAGAATGTCTGAAACAGAATTTAGAATCGTAATAAGCATTCTAGCTGCAATCGAAAATAGATTAGAATCCCTTTCTGTGGAGATAAAATAAGTAAAAGCTAGTCAGGATTAAATAAGAAATGCTGTTACTGAGATGCAAGCTCGAATGGATGACATGGCGGCAAGGATGGAGGAGACAAAGCCACGAATCATCCAAAAAGAGGACAAATTTACGGAGAACAATGAAGCAGAAGAAAAGAGTGAGAGTAAGTCAGAAGAGCACGATATAAGAATTAGAGAATTCAGTGCTCAGTAAAAAGGAATAACATCAGAATCAAAGGGGTCCCAGAAGATAGAGAGAAAAAGGGGTAGAAAATTTATGTGAGCAAATCATAGCAGAAAACTTTCTTAACCTGCGGAAAGACACAGACATCAAAATCCAGGAAACACAGAGAATTCCCATTATTCGACAAAAACTGACCATCAACAAGGCATATCATAGTCAAATTCACAAAATATTCAGGCAAGGAAAGAATCATGAAAGCAGCAAGGGAAAAAAAAAAATCCTTAACCTACAAGGAAAGACAGATCAGGTTCGCAGCAGACCTATCCACGGAAACTTGGCAGCCCAGAAAAGAGTGGCAGGATATATTCAATGTGCTCAACTGGAAAAATATGCAGCCAAGAATTCTTTACCCAGCAAGGCTGTCATTCAAAATAGAAGATAAAATGCTTCCCAGACAAAAATTAAAGGAGTTTGTGACCACTAAACCAGCCCTGCAAGAAATTTTAAGGAGGACTCTTTGAGGGGAGAAAAGATAAAAACACAAAAACAAAAAAACTCAAAAAGACCAAAAGCAACAACGACTAGAAAGGACCAGAGAACACCACCAGAAACTACAACTCTACAGGAACCATAATGGCAATACATTCATATCTTTCAATACTCAACTTATTCTAAATGTCAATGGTCTAAATGCTCCAGTCAAAAGACATAGGGTAACAGAATGGATAAGAAAACAAGATCCATCTATATGCTGTTTACAAGAGACCCATTTTAGACCTAAAGACATCATCAGATTGAAAGTAAGGGGATGGAGAACCATCTATCATGCTAATGGTCGCCAAAAGAAAGCCAGCATAGCCATACTTATATCAGACAATCTAGATTTTAAATTAAAGACTGTAACAAGACATGAAGAAGAGCATTATATCATAATTAAGGGGTCTATCCACCAAGAAGACCTAACAACTGTAAACATTTATGGTCCACACATGAAAGCAACCAAATATATAAATCATTAATCACAAACATAAAGAAATGCATTAATAATATTACCATAATAGTAGAGGACTTCAATACCCCACTTACAACAATAGACAGATCATCTAAGCAGAAAATCAACAAGTAAACAATGGCTTTGAATGACACATAGGACCAGATGGACTTAACAGATATATTCAGAACATTTCATCCTAAAGCAGGGGAATATACATTCTTCTCAAGTGCACATGGCATGTTCTCCAGAATAGATCACACACTGAGACATAAATCAGCCCTCAACAAGTACAAAAAGTACGAAATCATACTGTTTATATTTTCAGACCACAACACTATGAAACTCAAAATCAACCATGAGAAAAAATTTGAAAAGATAACAAATACTTGGAGACTAAAGAACATCCTACTAAAGGGGTGCCTGGGTGGCTCAGTCGGTTAAGTGTCCAACTTCGGCTCAGGTCATGATCTCAGGGTTCATGGGTTTGAGCCCCGCGTCAGACTCTGTGCTGACAGCTCAGAGCCTGAAATGAAACCTGCTTCAGATTCTGTGTCTCCCTCTCTCTGTGCCCCTCCCCCACTCATGCTCTGTCTCTCTCTGTCTCAAAAATAAATAAACTATTTAAAAAAAAAAGAACATTCTACTAAAGAATGAATGGGCTAATCAAGAAGTTAAGGAGGAAATTTAAAAGTATATGGAAGGGAGCCAATGAAACTTGATAACACCACAGCCCAGAACCTCTGGGATGCAGCAAAGGTGGTCATAAGAGGAAAGTACATAGCAATCCAGGCCTTCCTAAAGAGGGCAAATGTCTCAGATACACAACCTAACCTTACACCTTAAAGAGCTAGAAAAATAATAGCAAATAAGGCACAAAGCCAGCAGAAGTCAGGAAATAATAAAGATTAGAGCAGAAACCAATGCTGTCAAAACAAAACAGAAAACAGATCAGTGAAACCAGAAGCTGGTTCTTTGAAAAATTAACAAAATTGATAGACCCCTAGCCAGACTGATCACAAAGAAAATGGAAAGGACCTAAATAAATAAAATCAAGAATGAAAGAGGAGAGATTACAACCAACACTGCAGAAATACAAACAATAAAGAATATTGTGAGCAATTATACACCAATAAAATGGGTAATCTGGAAGAAATGGACAAATTCCTAGAAACATATAAACTACCAAAACTGAAACAGGAAGAAATAGAAAACTTAAACAGACCAATAAGAATTAGTAATCATTGACAATAAACTATTTGCAAAAAAAAAAGAATTAGTAATCAAAAATCTCCAAAAAAAAAAAAAAAAAAGAGTCCAGGGCCAGATGGCTTTCCAGGGGAATCATAGTCCAGGGGAATTCCAGGGGAATTCTACCAAACATTTAAGTAAGAGTTAACACCTATTCTCTTGAAGCATTAGAAATGGAAGGAAAACTTCCAACCTCTTTCTTTGAAACCAGCATTACATTGATTCCAGAACCAGACAAATACCCCACTAAAAAAGAAAACTACAGACCAATTTCCATGATGAACACGATACAAAAATACTCAACAAGATACTAGTCAGCCAAATCCAAGAATACATTAAAAGAATTATTCACCAAGACCAAGTGGAATTAATACCTGGGATGTAGGACTTGTTCCATATCTGCAAAACAATCAATGTGATTCATCACATCAATAAAAGAAAGGACAAGAACCACATGGTCCTCTCAATAGATACCGAGAAAGCATTTGACAAAATATAGCATCTTTTCTTCATAAAAATCCTCAAGAAAGTAGGGATACAAGGATGATACCTCAAGATCATAAAAGCCATATATGAAAGACCCACTGCTAAAATCCTCAATAGGGAAAAACTGAGAGCTTTCCCCCTAAGGTCAGGAACACAACAGGGATGTCCACTCTCACCACTGTTATTCAACATAGTATCGGAAGTTATAACCTCAGCAATCAGACAACAAAAAGGAATAAAAGGCATCCAGATCAGCCAGGATGAAGTCAAACTTTCACTCTGCAGATGACATGATATGCTATATGGAAAACTCAAAAGATTCCAAAAATCTGCTAGTACTGATCCATGAACTTAGCAAAGTTGCAGGATATAAAACCAATGCAGAGAAATCGGCTGCATTCCTGTATACCAACAATGAAGCAACAGAAAGAGAAATCAAGGAATCGATCCCATTTACAATTGCACCAAAGCCCATAAAATACCTATGAATAAACCTAACCAAAGAGGTGAAAAATCTATACGCTGAAAACTATAGAAAGCTTATGAAAGAAATTGAAGAGCACCCAAAGAAACGGGAAAATATTCCATGCCCTTGAATTGGAAGAACAAATAATTAAAATGTCGCTACTACCCAAAGCAATGTACATATTCAACACAATCCCTATCAAAATAACACCAGCATTCTTCACAGAGCTAGAACAAACAATCCTAAAATTTTTATGCAACCAGAAAAGACCCCGAATAGCCAAAGCAATCTTGAAAAAGAACACCAAAGCTGGAGGCATCACAATTCCAGACTTCAATATGTATTACAAAGCTGTAATCATCAAAACAGTATGGTAGGCACAAAAGCAGACACTCAGATCAATGGAACAGAATAGAGAACCCAGAAATAGACCCACAAATGTATGGCCAACTCGTCTTTGACAAAACAGGAAAGAATATCCAATGGAATAAAGACCGTCTCATCAGCAAATGGTACTCACAAAATTGGACAGCAATGTGCAGAAGAATGAACCTGGACCACTTTCTTACACCATACACAAAAATAAACTAAAAATGGATGAAAGACCTAAATGTGAGACAGGAAGACATCAAAATCCTCGAGGAGAAAGCAGACAAAAACCTCTTTGACCTCAGCCACAGCAACTTCTTACTCAATACATCTCTGGAGGCATGGAAAACAAAAGTAAAAATGAAGTATTATGACCTCATCAAAATAAAAAGCTTCTGCACAGTGAAGGAAACAATCTGCAAAACTAAAAGGCAAACGACAGAATGGGAGAAGATATTTGCAAACGACATATCAAATAAAGGGTTAGTACCCAAAATCTATAGTGAACTTATCAAACTCAACACCCCCAAAAAAACAAATAATCCAGTGAAGAAATGGGCAAAAGACATGAATAGACACTTACCCAGAGAAGATATCCAGCTAGAGAACAGACACATGAAAAAATGCTCAACATCACTCATCATCAGGGATGTACAAATCAAAACCACAATGAGATAGCACCTTGCACCTGTCAGAATGGCTGAGATTAACGACTCAGGCAACACAGATGTTGGTGAGGATACGGAGAAAGAAAAACCCATTTGCACTTCTGGTGGGAATGCACACTGCTGCAGCCACTCTGGAGAGCAGTACGGAGCTTCCTCAAAAAATTAAAAATAGAACTACCTTACAACCCAGCAATTGCACTACTAGGTATTTAGCCAAGGGATACAGGTGTGCTGTTTTGAAGGGACACACGCACCCTAATGTTTATAGCAGCACTATCAACAATAGCCAAGATATGAAAACAGCCCAAATATCCATCAATGAATGAATGGATAAAGATGTGGTATATATATACAATGAAGTATTACTTGGTAATCAAAAAGAATGAAATCCTCCCAATTGCAACTACATGGATGAACTGGAGGGCATTATGCTAAGCAAAATTAGTCAAAGAAGAACAAATACCATATGACTTCATTCATATGAGGACTTTAAGAAACAAAACAGTTGAACATAAGGGAAGCAAAAATAATATAAAAACAGGGGGAGGGGACAAAACATAAGAGATTCTGGAATATAGAGAACAAATAGAGGGTTGCTGGAGGGGTTGTGGGAGGGGGGATGGGCTAAATGGGTAAGGGTCATTAAGGAATCTACTCCTGAAATCATTGTTGCATTATAAGTTAACTAACCTTGGATGTAAATTAAACAATAAATAACTTTTTAAAAAAATGAAAATGAAAATAACCAAAAAAAATGTATCCCAGGTCATGAATAGCCATTCTAATAGCAGTTGAGAAGGGGGGAAATAATATTATAAAGATACAAATAGGGGTGCCTGGATAGCTCAGCCGTTAAGCATATGACTTTGGCTCAAGTCATGATCTCATGATTTGTGAGCTCAAGTCCCACATGGGGTGAGCTCAAGCCTCTATTTGGGTGAGCCCCATTTCTCTCTCTGTCTCTCTCTCTCTCTCTTTCTCTCTCTCTCTCTCTGCCCTTTGCTCACTTGCGCCCTCTCTCTCTCACACACACACACACAAAAGATACAAATAAAAATTAATAAAATAGAAAAAATTTCAAAAGATGAGGGTAAACAACATCAAGTTCTTTGAAGACTTACAGGAGACAAACTGCCAAAAGAAAAGATACAAGATAAAAATAAACAATATCAGTACAGAAAAAGAACATAAATTCTAGTACAGTAAGGAATAAATAAGGACATATTATAAATAATTTAGTAAATTTGAAAACTTAAAATGGATAAATTACTAAAATATATAAAATACCAAAACTGAATCAAAAGAATAAAAACATTAAAGAATTTAAATCAGTAGTTAATCTTTCCATTAAAAAAATGTAGGTGCTAAAAGACATGATAGACATTTTTCCAAAGAAGAGATACAAATGACCAAAAGACATATGAAAAGATGTTTAACATCACTCAACATCAGGGAAATGCAAATCAAAAACTACAATGAGATACCACCACCTCAAACCTGTCAGAATGGCTAAAATTAACAACACAGGAAACAATAGATGTTGGTGAGGATGCAAAGAAAGAGGAACCCTCTTACACTACTGGTGGCAATGCAAATTGGTGTAGCCACTCTGGAAAACACTATGGAGGTTCCTCAAGAAGTTAAAAATAGAACTATCCTACAATTCAGCAATTGCACTACTAGGTATTGACCCAAAAGATACAAGAATACTGATTTGAAGGGGCACGTGTACCCTGATGTTTATAGCAGCATTATCAACAATAGTCAAACTATGGAGAGAGCCCAAATGTCCATCTACTGATGAATGGATAAAGAATATATGTATATATATATATATATTCATATGTTATATCTATTTATNGACAACAAACTAAAGGAAGGGAGGTGGGAGGATGGGCTAAATGAGTGATGGGAATTAAGGAGTACACTTGTGATGAGCACCAGGTATAGTATGTAAGTGATGAATCACTAAATTCTTCTCCTGAAACCAATATTATAGTATACGTTAACTAGAATTAAAAAAATTTTTTTAAATATTTGTTTATGTTTGAGAGACGAGCAGGGGAGGGGCAGAAAGAGAGAAGGAGACACAGACTCTGAAGCAGGCTCCAGGCTCTGAGCTGTCAGCACAGAGCCCCACACGGGGCTCAAACTCACCAATGGTGAGATCATGCATGACCTGAGCCGAAGTTGGATGCTCACCTGACTGAGCCATGCAGGCACCATCTATGTTAACTAAAATTTAAATAAAAACTTGAAACAACAATAAAAAGCCATGTACTGATAACATCATAAGCAAGTTTTACCAAGAAAAAGATAAACTGATGTAAAATAAATTTTCAAATAAACATGTAGAAGAAACACTCTTTACTCATTGTATAAGGCTAGCATAACTCAAATCAAAACCAGACTAGATTAATAAATTGTTTATTATGTGATTTTTACATACGCCAGCTCTTAGATTCCACACTTGTACTGAGTGTTTATCATAAAAAGGTGTTAAATTTTATCTAATCCTTTTTCTGCATTTATTGAGATGGCAAATAATTTTTCTTCTTTTATCTCCTTTAATCCTTTTATCAACCAACTGAGCCATGCAGGCGCCCCAAAATATTTGAGTATCAGAAGAAGACAAGGATGCATGCAATCATCACTTGTACTCAGCATACAAGAGGTCCTAACTAGTGCAGAAAAGGTAAAAAGGGCTGGAAAGGAAGAGATAAAACAGTCAATATTTGTGCACAGAAAACCCAACAGAAACATAAGAGATTATTAGAATGTGAGATTCTAAAAAGGTCACAGCTATAAAAAAAAATAGAACAGCCAATTGTATTTCTATTTCCAGACACAGCAAAGGTAATTTTTAAAATTATACTTTTTGCAATAGCATTGAAAACTATGGAGTATCTAGGAATAGATTTAATAAAAGATACATGTAAGACTTTTCTGGAAAAAGTATATAATTATGTAGAAAGACACTGAAGAAGACTTAAATAAATGAAGAAAATTGTGGATAAGATTTAAAATATATAAAGATGTCTTGTCTTCCTAAATCGATCTATAAATGGAATGCAATCCCAATCAAAATCGTAGATTTTTTGTGAAAATTTACAAGCTAATTCTAAAATGTAAATGGGCTGCTTGCTCAGAACAACATTAAGGAGCTTGTCTGATCAGCTCAGACTTTTATAAAGCTATAAGGCATTGTGATATTGGCATAGAAATAAACAAATAGACCAGAAAATATCAGAATAGAGATCTCAGAAACAAACAAAACACAAAACATATAATACACACCTTTTATATATATATGTAATATAATGGAAGTGTATATGTGTGTGTGTGTGTATATGTATATATATATGGAAAGTTGGTTTAAGAGTTGGTTTAAGACAGGCTGGGCTTTAAAGATCAGCGGTTAAAAGATAGATTCCTTAATAAAAGATGCTGGGCCAATTAATTATTTATTAAGAAAAAAAGTATATACCTACACCACAACATAAAGAAATGTAATAATGAAAGAAAAAGACAAAAGCGTAAAACAATAGAGAGGAACTATCTTTCTGACTTTAGGACAGGGAAGGACTTCTTAGAACACAAATAGCACTGACCATAAAA
The DNA here is from genome assembly GCF_008692635.1 of Crocuta crocuta. NCBI lineage: Eukaryota > Metazoa > Chordata > Mammalia > Carnivora > Hyaenidae > Crocuta > Crocuta crocuta. Next base: position 32,034 of record NW_027530988.1, read on the forward strand.
GATTGCTAAATTCAGCAACACTGAAATTAACTTTTCAACAAAAGATCCAGTACAGAGATTACACAACAAAAGCAACTGTTAGATGTTTGCAGCACATAAAATGACAAAAGATCAGCACAAAGATAAATTAATTCCTATAAATCAATTTGAAATCCAGTAAAGTGGGTAAAGACAGTCCTTTCACTATGAGAAAATTTTAGTAGCTCATAAATAAACGAAGACATGTAAGCCCATTCATAGTAAGAGAAATGCAAATTAAGGCCACAGGGGATATCCTTCAAACCTCCCAAATCTGTGATCCCGAAAAAATAAGATGAATACCAAACACAGAAGAGTGTAAGGAGCATTAGGAAGACTCAGTCACTGTAGAAACATAAATTGAAACAGCCACTTTATTTTTTTTAATTTTTAAAAATGTTTTATTTATTTCTTAGAGAGAGAAAGAGAGAGACAGCGTGTGCAGAGGAGGGTCAGAGAGAGAGGGAGACACAGAATCTGAAACAGCTCCAGGCTCTGAGCTGGCTGTCAGCACAGAGTCCGACGCGGGGCTCGAAACCACGAACCGTGAGATCATGACTTGAGCCGAAGTCCATGCTTAACCGACTGAGCCACACAAGAGGCCTGAAACAGACACCTTAAATGTTTGGTATTTCTCAAAAAAGTTGAGCATGTGTATATTTTGTGACCCAGCAATTCCACCCTTGTGCTAATACTCTGAAACGGTGCTTCTCACACATCAGTGTGCATCAGAATCCCAGAAAGGGTTTACTAAACACAGATTATTTGACTCTTCCCTGAGTTTCCAATTCAGGGATTGGGGCTTAAAATTTTGCATTAAAAGAAGTTCCAGGTGGTCTTGATGTTGTTGGTCTGGGGACCACTATTCTGAGAATCACTGCTATAAAAGAAACTCTTGGGGCACCTGGGTGGCTCAGTCGGTTAAACGTCGGACTATGGCTCAGGTCATGATCTCACAGTTCAGGAGTTGGAGCCCTGAGTCAGTCTCTGTGCTGACAGCTCAGAGCCCGGAGCCTGCTTCAGATTCTGTGTCTCCTCTCTCTCTGCCTCCGCCCCCGCCAAATAAAAACATTTTAAAAATTAAAAAAAAGAAACTCTTGTACTTACATATCAGGGAATGTGCAGGATATTAATAATGTACATCCTTGATAACAACAAACCCAAACATCCTTTAACACAGTAAATTGTGGCATAATCAGTGAGATATTATATAGCTGTGAAAACAGATGAGCTCGTAGAGAGCACACAAGGGCTTCTAAGATACAACTGATGGTCGGTCTAGTTTTGAAGCCAGGTGGACATTGTCAGATATTCTGATTATTCTTTAAACTATCCATACATGTTTTATATATTTGCTTGTCTGTGTATTTCATCATAAAATCTTTTCTGCTTCACTCTACCACCTACTGGCAATTTTTCTACTGGCTGGCCCTACATCAAGCATGTCAAGCCATACTCAGGACTTGAGTAAAAGGGGGTAACCAGGTCTCATCTCTCTACTGACTAATGCACACATCACACCAGCCCTTCTCCCCAGGTGCTCTCAACCACTCCTCAAGATATTTCACACCCCTTGGATTCCTGATTGCTCTTCCATGACTGTAGGTCTCACAATCAACACCCAGAACTGAATACAAAGCTCCGCATGTGGTCTGACAGACACTGTATTGAGAACTCTTTCCCTGCCTATTATAGATTCATTGGTATGGCCGAAAGTGTTTTTGCAACCGTTTTATATTGATTACTCATACTAACTTTATCTACTAAAATTCTCAGCAATTATGGAGCAACTGGGTGGTTTAGTCCACTAGGTGTCCGGGTCTTGATTTCAGCTCAGGTGTTGATCTCACAGTTCATGGGTTTGAGCCCTGCGTTGGGCTTCATGCTGACGGCACAGAATGTGCTTGGGATTCTCTCTCTCTCTCTCTCTGTCCCTCCCCCACTCCCTCCCCAACCCACCCCCACCACTACCTGTACATGCACAGACATGTGCTCTCTCAAAACAAAAATATACTTGAAAAAAAATTCCTGGTAATTTTTCATACCTAATGCTAAAGATACACCTAGGAAGTTGGTCTTTTCAGGCCAAAAGAATGGACTTCAAACTATTATCTTAGATTCAGCCCTTATAACTTCTTTAGATAGATAGATGCTGATTTTATTATCCATTCTGATTCTTCATAGAATGAATGAGCCACCAATGATATTCAAGCCACTGATCAACAGTTCAATGGGACCAGACAAATACAAAGACCAGAGCCAGATCACCAGGAGTCTTCCAAATTAATCTGTATCCATTAATGTACTCTCTGGTTATAGTCATCAGTTGGCTATTAATCCTTCACATTTTTCCATTTTCCTACAAGGGTTTATTAAGAGAAACTATTACAAAATGTATCACTGGAATCTAAAGAAACTGAGTTCCTAGCACTCGTTGGTCTTCCAGCCTAATAACACTATTCGAATAATATTGCTGCCATCTTGCACCACTATGAGGGCCACCCCCAAGGATGACAGAATGGGAAAATGGTTGGAAGCTGCTTCCCAGCAACTTTTCGGAGTTGCCATTCCTGCCCTGGGCTGCCTATTGCCAGAATTCTTTTAACTGGAAGAGAAATAAACTATTTAGTATAAAGAAAGGAAAAAAAAGGTGGGAAGGGGGGGTGAGGGAGATTATTATAATGGATTGAAATGATCCTAAAACCAAAATCTAAGCTTGAAGAGAATGAAGCCAAACTAACAGTATGTTTTTTTCTCCAAACAAATTTAATTCTGTTCCAGCCCCAAACAAGGGGAAGGACCTAAAGTTTAAAAATAAAATAAAAATTGCAAAAAAACAAGCATTAAAAAATTAAATCCCCTCCCTTAGCAATAAATACTGCAATGATATATACACATGAGGCTCCGGAAGGAGGCAAGAACGAGAACCGCGGGGTCTCTGTCCCACAGCAAGATCCCAGTACTTTTACCCATTCCATGCCCTTTGCCTAAAACACAGAAGAGCAATGAATGAGGCAGGAGAGATTATACCACAGAAGTGTGTGACTGCAGAGGGAGCTTGACCATGTGAACAGTAGAGAAAGACGAGACACCACGCGTCTTACAGGGCAGGGGAAAGAAAGTCATCATCTACAATGTCCCCCTTCCTGGCTGAGTCGCTGGGTGGAGCTGGCCCAGCTGCTGAGGGCCCCTGAGCTCATCCTCTCGCCTCGCTCCTTCTTGAGCATGCAAGTCAAGGACGGTCATTCGCACTGTGGCCGTGATGCCACTGTGGCAGCAGCCTGACTGCTGGAGCCCTGGGGCTTCCCGTTCACCACCAGCAGGAGGGGCGTCTCCACACGAACACTGGAAAAAGAATAGTCCTGCAAAAGACAGACAAACAGGCTCGTTACAGATCCTAAGCTAGGAAACACAGGGATACACATCTGTGACTTTCTCCCTTTTCCTTCCCCCTCAATGTATACACTCCTTCCCTCCATCTCACGTCAAATAAACAAAACTGAGCTAACAAAGGGGATAGAATTTCCCCCAAGTTTTCAATCTTCAGAAGGAAAATCTGGGGTAGGTAAGATGCCAGTAGTTTTACCACAAAAATAAGACAGATCTCTGAAAAATGACAGGTTCTGGCACTGCCTAACCAGCTTTCACAGAATCTGTCTGTCTCAGTGTTTTGACACTGAAAACCAGACACACACAGCCGCCAGGGAGAAGCCTGAGAAACTCTGAGTCCCAGTGTTTGTAAGGCCCTAAACTAACCTGCCAAAGATAAATTCATGTTACTTCTCCCTTCTTACCCTCTATCAGGAGGAAGAAACAGAATGTGCTGTTTAGACATTCCAGTAACAGAAAAGATAGCCCACTTTACCAGTTCAAATATACTTTAGGCTATAAAACAAGTTGTTAAAATATTTTCATCCAAAAACTATTGTCGCACTGGGACTGTGAAGGAGGTGCTTTTAAGTCAAAGTGAAGACATGAACTAAACAGTTCTCATAAATCAATTTTTTAAAATATCCTAACAGGAATATGGAAAATGGCCAAAAAAAAAAAAAAAAAAAAGCCAATTTATAAAAGGAATATAAATAGTCAATAAACATGATAAAATGTTCAACCTCACCAGTAATCAAGAAACCAAAGCAAAACAATACTGATGCTGTAGTTTTTCATGTAAAAATCAGCATTTAATTGTTCCAAGGTTTCTACCCAGAGTTGAAAAGAAAACTACAGAGAAACAATTATGTCTGCTGTTGGTATTAACTGGTACAACATTCCAAAAAATAATCTGGCAGTATGAATCAAAAGTCTTAGAATTCTGCATACCTTCTGGAGCCAGAATTCTACCCTAGAAATTAATTTTTCTAATTAATCACAGATATGGGCAGATATAAAACCAATTTTTACTACTGTGCCTTTATAATTGGGAAAAATTAAAAATAATCTAGATCTGGGGGCAGGAAATTTTTTCTATAGAGGGCCAAATAATAATTAATTTAGGCTTTGTGAGTCATATGGTCTCTGTCATGAACTATTCAACTCTGACCTTTTTTACAGTGCAAAAAGCAGCCACAGGCAATAGTAAACTAAGAAGTGTAGCTGTATTCTCAAACAAATTAACTTTTTGGACACTGAAATTTGAATATCCTATAATTTTCACACATCACCAATTCTTCTTCTTCCCATTTGCTTCATTTAAAAATACAAAAACTGGGGCACCTGGGTGACTCAGTCAGTTAAGTGTCTGATTTGGCTCAGGTCATGATCTCACAATTCGTGAGTTCAAGCCCCATGTTGGGCTCTGTGCTGACAGCTCAGAACCTGGAGTTGGCTTCAGATTCTGTGTCTCCCTCTCTCTTTGCCCCTCCCCTGCCAGAACACAGTTCTGTCTCTGTCTCTCAGAAATGAATAAACATTTGATAAAAATAGATAAGTAAAAATATAGAAATTATTCTTATCTCACAGACCATACAAAACAGGCAGGGAGCCAGATTTGATCAATAGGCCACAGTTTGCCAACCTCTGATCTAAATGGTGAAAAAGAGGTTAAACAGATACTCTTAGAAGATTTCTATGATTATTAAATGTGCCAGTACAGGCAATAAACCTCTTAACCCAGCACTCAACAGTTAAGTTGTTCAGTAAATACTGTCATCATCTTCATCACCACCTCTGTGTGTCAATTCAAAACAATGCTGTTAGATTATGTAAAAATGCAGGAAATGTTCACCAACACTGCATATAATATTCCACTCATTAAAAATATACACATGAATATATATACGTATATAAACACACACATATATGTATAATATATAAATAATATATAAAAATACACAATTATAAATATATTTATATGTATTATATGTATATATATGTATATGTGTGTACATTTATATATTTTATATGTTTAACATGTTAAGGTGTAAACATGTTTATTTAATACATTTATATATTGGAATATGATGACCACCATGGTGTTAGGTAACACCCCTATCATGTCATACAGTTATCACTGCTTTTTTTGTCATGGGAACAATTAAGATCTGATCTCTTAGCAACTTTAAAGTATACAATACTGTATTGTTGTCTGGAATCACTGTGCTGTGCATTAGCTCTCCAGGACTTATTTACTTACTAGTTCCAAGTCTGCACCCTTAAACAACATCACCCCAATTTGTCCACCACCCCCCAGCCACTGGTAACCAGTATTCTATTGTTTTCATGAGTTCAGCTTTTTTAGATTCCATATATAAGTGTTATCATACAGTATTTTTCTCTGTCCAGTCCATTTTTTAAATTCTTCTTGTTTACCAGTAGTTTCCTTTTTTAGTAAACAAAATATGTATATGTATATCATACATATATATATCACATATATATATACACACACATATATGCATTACTTTACATGTTTGTTAAAAGAGATAAACTTGGCCACTTTCAGAGCCTATGAGCTGGGAAAAAATCCTGGCCATCACTCACTTTTCCTTTGTGCTGAATTCGGTGAAGCCGAAGGTTGGGCTCAGGAATGGCTACGGAGTCCCCAATGAGCACTCCCCAACTCTGTACCATATTATATACCATTACTGCACAGCAAGGTCCATCTGAATCTACCAGGCCAAATGTACTGCCAGGTTAAGATGGGTTAAAGGGGGGGGGTGGGGGTGAGGAGGAAAGTAGGCAGGAAAGAAGAGCAAAAACAGTAGTTTTAGAATACAAGCAAATTAACAAATACTTTCTCAGTTACTCACTTAGAAAATTTATGACAGGTACCATTACCCACCATGCATGTCTGAGTCCTCATTTGTCTTAGATATGTACTATCTTTAAAGCATATGCACAGGACTCATCAGTCTGTCACTTTGCCAAGAACTTGAGACATCTGCGCATTGAGACCACTCAACAAATATTAATAATGAACCAGCTCAAAATGTTGCAGCTCAAAATATTGAAATATTCATATTAATATGAACAGGTATTCCTGATCTATCAATTTAACCATCACAACCGTCCAACTCTCTAACCACCATCACTGTCAATTTAATTGAATCCCACAAACTTTTCCTGAATGCCTTTCATGTGTCAAGCTGATCCAGCTAGGAGTGAGTTTACAGTCAAGCAAGAGTCAGACAGTTAAATCATCACTTACAGGACAAATGTGACAGGTGCTAGAATAGCTTTTCCCTTGTGCTGAGTTCAGTGAGGCCAAAGGTTGGACTGTGGGAACCCAGAGGAGAAATGTTCAAAACTAGAAAGCAGGGAAGATTTCCTTGAGGAGACCCTCAAACTGAATTGTAAAGGATGAAAAATTATCTGGGTTAAAAAATGAAAACTAATCCTCAGTAGAAATAAAGAACCTCTGGAGGGGGTGGGGGGGGGCGCCTGGGTGGCTTCGTCNGGGGGTGGGGAGGAACATGAGAGAACTTTCCAAGGTACTGGTAATTAATGTTCTCTATCTTGACAAGTGTTTGGGTTCCACAGGTGTACATGTTCGTCAAAACTCAGCAAATGTACACTAAGATTTATATACTTCATTCTATGTAAATTTTTAGGTAAAAGGAAGAAAACTGTTAAAAAAAAAAAACCACACACCAAACTCTAGTTGATGACTATATTCTAGAGTAATTAGAGAAAAGCATATTGATCTCTGCAATTTACTTTAAAATATACCAAAATAAGATAGATCAGTGGATAAATAAGCAGATAGATATGTGAAACACCAAACGTAGTAAAATAGTAGCAAAATACAGTAGAATACTGGTTGGGTACACAGGTATTCACTGTAAAATTCTTCCAATTTTGCTATGTTTGAAAATTCTTATAATAAATGTTGGGGGGAGGGGCGCCTGGGTAGCTTAGTCGGTTAGGCGTCCGACTTTCGCTNGTTGGGGGGAAAATGTTATCTATATCAAGAAGCAGTAAAAAGATTATCCAGACAGACACAAGAACTGTGTGTAAAGGCACGGAGGCATGAAAATAGCTGTTCTGACACCTACAAAATCATCCCATGACAGTGACAAAAGGCACAAGTGGAAAAGTGACAGAAGATAACAGAAAGAGGCAGATAAGGAGTAAATTATGAAGGGCTCGTATGCTAAGCTAACCTAAGGAGTTCAAACTTTATCCTAAAAATACCAAAACAGCAGTAAGGGATTTCAGATGAGAAATAGTGATGGTCAGTTTTGCATCTGGGAAATATTCTCTGCACCGTGGAACACTGGAGGAAAACAAGGAGTCACAAGATGTGTCTGGAGAAGCAATAAGGGGCTATATTAAGTCAATAGAGACAGAAAAGCAGAGACCAAAAAAACCCCAAAACAAATGCATTGGACATGGTGAGTGCCATAATGCAGGAAAATGGAGAATTCTAGAATAATTGCCAGAAGTCTTAATTAAGAGACTGAGTAGAAGTTGTACCACTGATTGACAAGGAATTCAGGGAGGAGAAATAGTTCAGAGAGAAAGAGAAAGTAATTTTGAACCTACTGAGTTAGATTTCTGATTGGAGCCCAGAGGCAGATGGATATAGGAATCCAAAACTTGGGAATGAGGCGTGGGCTGGAGCTCCACCTGTGAACATGGTAGAAGCAGCCAAAGCCTTGGCCTTATATGACATCACCAAAAGAGATCTATAAATGAGATGGTGAATTCACACACCTGAATTCACAGCCAACCTGCAATCAAGCCCCAATGTTCTCCCGTTGAAGACAATCAAAGCCTCAAAACCCTTCTAGAGAGTAGCTTGGGCAGATGCTGCCAAGTGATAAAAGTTAGCACCTGTTTGCCATCCTGGTAAACAGAGAAAAGAGAGTCTTCTTGGAACTTAACATTTACAAGAAAAAGAGAAATGAAGGAGTGACAAGATACTTGTTCTCAAGGCCTCCTAAAATCCAACTTTGTCTGAATTTCCTTCTCATTCCTCTTAGCTCTGGAGTCTGCTCTAGCTAATGAAACTTTTCTCAACTCCCTTCTTGCTCTTCAACCCACATGTCTCTAGAAAATGCCACGGAGAAATCTTGGGCATATCACAGTAAGTATTTCAGTTTGGATGAAGCAGAAGGGATGTGAAAGGGAATAAGTAGTGAAGTAAGTCAGAGTGCTGTGGAGCCACATAGTGGAAGCCACTGGACAAGACACTGGTGAGGCTAAAAAAAAAAAAAACAAATCCAGTAGAAAACAGAAAAAGGAAACCAGTCAACAAGGGATTAGGAAGTGAGTGAAGGACCAAGGAGTGATGGCATGGACTAAACCCTAATTTTTCAAGACTTAAAAATCTTCTAAGTTTAAGGGGCGCCTGGCTGGCTCAGTTGGTAAAGCATGCAACTCATGATCTCCATTAAGTTATGGGTTTGAGCACCGTGCTGGGTGTAGAGATAACTTAAATAAAATAACTTTAAATGAAATCTTTAAAACAATTTTTTTTTCTAGGTGAACATTCTTAACTCATATCCTTTGCTAGACTGTAAGCACCTTCACTTGGATCCTTTATATTTCACTCCCTACCACATGTATACCAGATGCTCAATAAATATTTGTTAAATAATATCTGAGACAATCTCCCCATCAGGCCTTAAATTCTAACTCAAAGCTAACCTTCCAAAACTGCCTAGGCATACCTAAGTCCAAACAGGACTGAAAATTCTTCCTCCTTTAACTTCTATGATCGTGAAAACACAGAGGCATAAGAATTTCAAGGTTTCCTTCTGTCTTTTAAAAAAAATTAGCAGTCCTGGGGCTCCTGGGTGGCTCAGTCAGTTAAGCATCTGACTTCGGCTCAGGTCATGATCTCACAGTTTGTGGGTTCCAGCTCCGCCTCAGGCTCTGTGCTAACAGCCGTCTCAGAGCTTGGAGTCTGCTTCAGATTCTGTATCTTCCCTCTCTCTCTGACCCTCCCCTCCTCACGCTGTATCTCTCTCTCAGAAATAAATAAAAACATTAAAAAAAAAATATTAGCAGTCCAATTTTAGCTATGGATATGGGAATCCACAGAGCACTAAGCTCAGAGAAAAAAATGGGTGACAACAGAATCTAAAGAGAGACTGTTAGACATCACCTCGACAATATCTGCTCATGGGACAGTCACAGAGGGAAGAACTCACTAATCTGTGACCACAAACAATGTCCTCAAGGTCAAAGAAAGGCCACGTAAGTCCAATTAGTTCAAAAGAATGAAAAAGAGGAAAGGGAAGACAAACTCACAAGGGGACTTTCTCCTCTGTGGTGAGGCTGAATACCACCTTTCCTAGGACCACAGCACCACTGTTCACACCAGGCTGTAGCGCACTCAGGGGCTTGAGCTCCAGGGTCAGTTTCTGCCCAGAGGCTGACTGGTAGCGCCCATCACCACAAGGGCCTAGGTGGGCTGAGCGCAAGCTTCCCAGCATGCTCTGCAACTTTTTGGTTTTCACCTTTCCCTGCAAAAAAAATAAAAAATAAAAATAAAAATGAAATCTTGCCATTTGCAACAATGTAGATGGAACTAGAACATATTACGCTACGCAAAATTAGTCCATAAGAGAAAGACAAATATCATATGATTTCACTCATATGTGGAATTTAAGAAACGAAACAGATGAACACAGGGGAAGGTAACCAAAAATTAGAAAAACAGAGAGAGAGACAATCCATAAGAGACTCTTAAATACAGAGAACAAACTGAGGATTGAAGGCGGGAAGGTGGGTGGAGGATGGGCTATGTGGATGATGGGTATTAAGCAGGACAGTTTTTGGGATGAGCACTGGGTGTTACATGTAAGTGATGAATCACCAAATCCTAAAATCATTATTACACTATATGCTAACTAATTTGGGTTTAAATTAAAAAGAAAAAAAAAAAAAGGATGGAGCACCTGCCTGACTCAGTCAGCTAACCATCCTATTTCGACTCAGGTCATGATCTCGTGGTTCGTGAGTTCGAGCCCCGCGTTGGGCTCTGTGCTGATGACAGCTCAGAGCCTGGAGCCTGCTTCAGATTCTGTGTCTCCCCCTCTCTGCCTCTCCCCTGCTCACACTCTGTATCTATCCCTCTCTGAAAATATAACACTTAAAAAAAATTTTTTTAGAAACTTAAAAAAAATTTTTTTTTAATTTAAAAAAAGGAAGGGGCGCCTGGGTGGCTCAGTTGGTTAAGCGTCCGACTTCAGCTCAGGTCATGATCTCGCAGTTCGTGAGTTCGGGCCCCGCATCGGGCTCTGTGCTGACAGCTCAGAGCCTGGAGCCTGCTTCTGTGTCTCCTTCTCTCTCTGCACCTTTCCTGCTCACACTCTGTCTCTCAAAAATAAATAAACGTTAAAAAAAATTTTTTTTAATAAAAATAAAAAAAGGAAAAATGCTAAGACGCTGGAAGCCAGTCTGCTCTCTTTGCAAGTCTACTCCTATTCCCACCTACCCACTTCTATAGGTAGCGTCACTACTACTGAAGCCTAGTCTTTTCTTATTTTATTGATCCACAGGGTCAGGAGGATAAAAGTAAGATTTGGCCTTTTGACATGTTTACCTTGCTCTCAAGGAGACTGGTTAATCTATTCAGGAATTCCAGAAGTTGTTGCTCTCGTTGCCGGGGCTCTGGCCACGCAGGGTCCAGTGCTGCAGCCCGAGAGAAGCCCTCCAGAGCCTCCCCATAATTCTCTTCGTATTTATGTAACTGCATAAGAAATAACCAAAAACCTCCCAATTATATGCATATTTAACACAAACTTTGCCGAGGGGAGTTACAGCAAAATGCACTAGCAATCTACAGAAATAAACTGCTTCTGGGGCGCCTGGGTGGCTCAGTCAGTTAAGCATCCAACTTCAGCTCAGGTCATGATCTCAAGGTTTGTGGGTTTGAGCTCCGCATCAGGCTCTCTGCGGTCAGTGCAGAGCCCACTTTGGATCCTTTGTCTCCCTCTCTCTCTCTGCCCTTCCCTTGCTCATGCTCTCTCTCTCAAAAATAAATAAACACTTAAAAAAAAAGAGAGAGAAAGAAATGAGCTGTTTCCCCAGCTGTTTTCCTGCTCTGCAATGAAAAACCTGAAGAAACAGCATGCTTTATATCCTTCATCCCGGCTAAGGTGATCATGAACCCCAAAGATGGCATCCTTCAAAGAAGCGAACTTCCAAATTCTGAAACAGCTAAGTTGCAGATGGTGGGTCACTGTATCTGTATATTTATAATGAACATTTCAGAAAAGTCTTCTAAACTGTCTCCCGATCCTCTATGTCCCCTTCCCGCCGTCTCAGACTCTTCTCCTTTCCCACCAGACATTCCATCAGACTCTGAAGTCAAACGGAGCCAGCTCTTCCTGGAAACAATCTGGCTTTCCTGTCAGAGTTTGTACTCAACCTCATCGCTGTGAATACCCAGTTATCCTCCCAGGCTAAGACCCAGATGTCACTGTTTTGACTCAGATGATCACTACCCCACAAGTCTTACCGTTGCCCTGTTCAGATGAAGATCGGGATTGCTACAAGCCGTCCTGTCAACCTTCTCCTGTAGCAAGAGAAAAAGACGATCAGTGGATCCTATCTCACTTTTAAAGATGGCCAACATGCCCTAGACCTCTTCTCACTGGAAGAAGTCAAATTTCTTCCTTGTCAAAATGTTACCTATACCCACCCTGTTATAGAGTAACAGCTTGAGTGGCATATTACTCAGTCCCTGACATCTCAAGGATGTAAGCGTTTTTGTGTATGCATAAAACATTAAAATATGATTATAATTTATCCATGCAATAGTATACAGATGAAAGAAATGTGTAAAAGCATTCTGATAAAAATTTTTTAAATAGTGAGATAATGGTATAAATGAGGAAAGCCTAGAAAAGAAACGCCGTTGATTTAATGCACTTCCTCTGCCCACAAGCCCAGCTCCAAATACAGGCAGAATTATGTTTCTACATTCAAGCCCCCCTAAAGCATCCATCGAAAATCAAATTCTGGGGCCACCTGGGTGGTTCAGTCAGTTGAGCTCCAACTTCAGCTCAGGTCATAATCTTCCAATTTGTGGGTTTGAGTCCCTGTATCAGGCTATCTGCTGTCAGCACAGAGCCGGGTTTGGATCCTCTGACCCCTCTCTCTGTCCCTCCCCTGCTCGCATGCTCACTGACTCTCTCTCTCTCTCAAAAATAAACATTTTTTTAAAAATTATTAAAAACAAGGGAGAAGTCAAATTCTGATTCTCTAATTTAAATAGATGGCCAGAAATCATGGAAAGAACCCAAATGTCCATCGACTGTTAAAGAAAATATGGTGTACATATACATAATGGTATACTACTCGGTGACCAAAAAGAATGAAATCTTGCCATTTGCAACAATGTGGATGGAACTAGAGTGTATTATGCTAAGTGAAATAAGTCAGTCAGAGAAAGACAAATACCATATGATTTCACTCATGTGTGGAATTTAAGAAACAAAACAGATGAACACAAGGGAAGGGAACCAAAAACAAGATAAAAACAGAGACGGAGGCAAACCATAAGAGATCTTTAAATACAGAGAACAAACCTGGAGTTGCTACAAGGGAGGTGGGTGGGGAGATGGGCTAAAAGGGTGGTGGGCATTAAGGAGGGCACCTGTTGGGATGAGCACTGAGTGTTATATGTAAGTGATGAATCACTGAGCTCTACTCCTAAAACCAATTCTACATTGTATGTTAACTAACTTGAATTTAAATAAATTAATTAAAAGAAAAAAAAATGATGAAAAAAAGAATAAATACATACATATATACACACATAGATGGCTAGAAACCACATGAAAGTGCAGACAGATGTGCTATGAACAAACTGCTATGTTCATTGCATTTTTCTAATTATGTTCATTGCCTAGCACATTACGAAAGTAGAAACACATGAATTAAAATTGTTTAAATGGTTGGTTCAAATATGTTTATGGTTGGGTAACAACATTAAAAGTTAAAAGCAACAATTTAGCAGAAGTCAAATATAAAAATTTTTAAATGTACACCATTATTATTTTTTAAAATGTAAACACTCACCAAAGTAAGAAATTAGACTAAAATATAATTCCTCTGCCTTAAAGCTTCCTGACTGAAAAAAGGACAGTCCCTAAACTATAAACATGAATGTAAGGAAACTGCATTCTTTATTCTGCCACACAGAAAAAAGTAAGTAATGTTAAGTTAAAAAGCAAAGGTCTATGTCAAGAGACACAAGAAAGCAAAAACAGAAAAGTGTATATGAGGCCTAAATAAAAAGTGCTTAGAAGGCCAATGTGAAGCGTCTAACAATGAGTAGCCAGGTTCTCAAGCCTGAAGGAAACCCCCATGTAAGTGGCTATTGATATAAAAATGGCTTGAAAGCCTAAACAAAGCAGGAGCTCCAATGGTTTATTCCCAAGGAAACGACTGCAGAAAGGGCTATATGCTATTTTCTATGGTAGCCTGTGGGAAATCCAGAGCCATAGTATCTCATGGTTAATCTAGGGATGGCACTTAACTTATACTTAAGTATTGGAGCTTTCATTTTCTTTAAAAATGTACACAAATATTTATAAGAGTTATTAAAAAATTTTTAATATTTATTTATTTTTGAGAGAGAAAGAAATAGAGTTTAAGTGGAGGAGGCACAGAGAAAGAGTGAGACACAGAATCTGAAGCAGGCTCCAGGCTCTGAGCTGTCAGCACAGAGCCCAACATGAGGCTCGAACCCATCAGCAGTGAGATCATGACCTGAGCCGAAGTCAAAGCTTAACCGACTGAGACCCCCAGGTGTCCCAATAAGCATTACTTTAACATAGACTTTTTCCTCACTACAAAAAATGAACATGTTTGTGTGGGCTCTGCAATTCGGTCATACATGCCTATAGGAAACCTGGAGAGTTCAAAGAGCTGTCTAGCAGTGAGGCACCCTTACAAGTGGTTGCTAATACTCAAGTTTTAAGAAGAAATAGGGGTGCCTGGGTGGCTCCATCAGTTGAGCATCTGACTCTTGATTTTGGCTCAGGTCATGATTGCCTGGTTTGTGAGTTTGAGCCCCAAATTGGGTGGGTTCTGTGCTAACAGCATGGAGCTTGCTTGGGATTCTCTCACTCTCTCTCCCTCTCTCTCTCTGCTCCTCCCTGTTTGCTCTCTATCTCTCTCTCTCAAAATAAATAAAAATAAACTTAAAAAAATTAAGAAGAAGAAATAAGTCACCTCTGAAAACACACCTTTGCAAAACCATATACACTGAACACCACTAATGACCGCCCGTGCTGTTTCTATTGTTGCCTCTATTCATCTGGCCTAGGTGACCATAAATACTTACTGCTTGGGCATAGGCACTGAGGGCTTGCTGGGAAATCTTAGGGTTCTGGCCAGTATTGAAGTAAAGAGAAAGATATGCATTCCCCAGAATATCTGAAAAAGAAACAAAGGGTTTCCAGTTCCTTGTGTAAGGGGCTTGGAAGTCACCACTCCATCCTGACAGACTGAAAAAATCCTCAACTCTTCTTGGATCCAGAAGACAGGGAACAACACAGGGCAAACCACTGCTCCTAAAACTGGATGTCTGTTTTGGTGTCATGCAAACACAGGGAGTGATGGCTCCCCATGGCAGAAATTCATGAGCTGCAGGAACCAGTGCTGAGGCAGGCACACCTGAACAGTAACTGACAAAGTGCTGGAGGTTCAGCGTGGACAAGCGTGGGAGCAAGAAACTCCAGGGATCCTGGTCATAAGGAGGCCTCCACAATACTGTGAGATTTACCTCCAGAAGTTCAACCAGACTCCCATAGCAAGTATCAGAGAAAAATACCCTCGCTTCCAGCAAGAGGAAGGGGAGAAAGAACTCTTCTGAACTATGGTAGAGCACCCTGTTCTTAACAAGGCCTGCCCTCAGGAGATACTAGCTAACCAGGGGTGCCTGGGTGGCTCAGTTGGTTAAGCGTCCGACTTTGGCTCAGGTCATGATCTCACGGTTCGTGGGTTCGAGCCCTGTGTCAGGCTCTGCTGGCAGCTAGCTCAGAGCCTGGAGCCTGTCTTCAGATTCTGTGTCTCCTTCTCTCTCTGACCCTCCCCTGCTCAGGCTGTCTCTCTCTCCCAGAAATAAATAAAAAACATTAAAAAAAAAAAAAAAGGCAGACACTAGGTAACCAGAACCTAACTGACCAAAGGAAGGAAAATGTCCACCTGCCTCTACTCTTGCACACAGGGGAGACAAAACACCCACCTCCAGCCTATTCCAGCCATCCTGCTCCTCCTAAGTAGAGAAAAAACTGAGTGGTGAATCATCTCAGGGTCCAGGTTCAAGACATAACCTACTATTCAGGTAACCCTCAAAAGTCTATTTGAAAGTCTCCACATCTGACAAAATCCTGTGATAACACTATATTTAGTATACCCCAATCTATACTGGGATAAAGTGGCAAACATAGACCCAAAGGAGAAACCTGAACAACTGCACAAAAGCTCTGCCTTGCTTATGTGCAAACATAAGCGTCCTCTCTTGGATGAAAAGATCCAAGTGTTCCTAGAATAGCGGCTCATCAAAACACCTTTCAGTTTCTTCAAAACAAAGATACTTAGAACCAGACTCAACAGTTGGGCTCCAGATGATTCTGGAGTGTAGCCCTACTGAGAACCACTGCTCTAGAAACTTGGAAATCTTTTTCTTTTGAGAGCACTCACACCAGGAACGGCCATCATGGACATCCATCTGCACGGCTAACTTAGCCTGCCGGACACTGTCCATTACATGACGAGAATGCTCATCTCCAGTGTCAGTCCGTAGCTGGCGAAGCACCATGGACAGGTTTTGAAGGGAGACTTTGTTCTTGCACTGCAAACAGAAAAGACACATACTCACCCTTCCTGATTCTATTTCTCCTTTCTAGATCTACCCATCTTAACCTTCTAAATCTGATTTTTCATCTTAATTCTTACTGCCATCTGTATCTTAGACTCCTATCTACAAGGATCAACTTGGTTGTTAACCTTTCTTCACCTCTCATCTATCCCTGAACCTGATCCCATCATCTTCTTCCTTTCTGTCCCCTGTCCCTGTTTTCCTTATCCAAGCCTGCTCCCTGACTCTTCCTCCCCTCTGATTCCATTCTCCTAGTTCCAGGATAGTTCTATTCATATCCTAGGGAAATTCACAAAACCAAAGGAATCCCATCTTTCCCATCTGTGTTTTCCAAGAGCGTAATAGACAGCTCACATGGGTGAGGGCTCCTGAGAAGCAGGTGTGGGCAGATGCAATATCCCCTTTCTTCCAGTACACCTCACCAAGCTGGTTCCAGGCTTCCACCAGCTTGGGCTCCAGCTTCACAGCCTTGGACAGAAGCTCCTCAGCCTTAGGGCTATAGTCAGGAGTCACATTAAGTGCCTTCCCCGTCAGCATCAAAACCTGGGCCTTGCCCTGGGCAGAACCTGGGTGGAAGGGGAAAAAGAAAAAGGCAATTGGAAAAACCAAAGCAATCTTACAGATAAGACCAGGGCACTTTCTCTCGAGAAATAACCTCAGGTCAGCCCTAGGAATGAAACAGTTGAGGAAAATCTGTATGAACAAACCACTTATTGAAAGTCTACCATATGCAGAGCACTATGTTAGTTAATGGGGTAACAAAGAAAGCATTATCCCTACCTTGGAGGGGCTTAGAATCTGGTAGAGAGAATAAAACATATACATGGAAAATTAAAACAACAATGAAAGAGGACATATGGCATACACCCAATGAATGGGCTCTAAAGAGTGAAAAGGAGAGGGGCGCCTGGGTGGCTTAGTCGGTTGGGCGTCCGACTTTCGCTTAGGTCATGATCTCGCGGTTCGTGGGTTCGAGCCCTGTGTCGGGCTCTGTGCTGACTGCCAGCTCAGAGCCTGGAGCCTGTTTCAGTCTGTGACTCTCTCTCTCTGACCCTCCCCTGATCACGCTGTCTCTCTCTCTCCTAGAAATAAATAAAACATTAAAAAAAAAATAGTCTATTAAAAAAAAAGTGAAAAGGAGAAAAACCAAGACCCTCCAGAGAAGAAAACTATGTAAACCAAGACAGAGAGGCAGGAACCCATGTGGCATGTTCGAGGAAGAACAGATAGTCCAACCCAAAAGAAACAAAAAGTTCCTCTGTAAGTAAGTAGGCAGAGAAGAGAAGAAAACAAACAAAAATGGTCAGACAATAGAGACTTGAATACCAAATTAAAGTGTTGAGACTTCAACCAATCAGTAGCAGGAACCTCTGAATACACCTGAGCAAAGGAGCAAACAAAAGAATAAGATTAAATGCAGAAAGAAATATTTAGAAAGATAATGGCATGATCATTACATAAATTAATTTGGAAGTAAAAGAAATGAGAAGCAGAAAGGTCAGTTAAGAAGAACAGTCTAAGAAGCAAATATGTTCTTTCATTTCATGGCATTTGCTATAATCAAACTTTGGAAAACATCGTGTAGAGGACTGATAGGTTGCCATCCTACACAGGGGCCCTTAGAAGAAATATTCTGTTGGGGCCCCTGGGTGGCTCAGTCAGTTAAGCGTCCAACTTCGGCTCAGGTCATGATCCCATGTTTTGTGGGTTCAAGCATTGCATCGGGCTCTGGGCTGACAGCTCAGAGCCTGAAGCCTGCTTCAGATTGTGTCTCCCTCTCTCTCTACCCCTCCCCAACTTGTGCTCGGTCTCTCTCAAAAATAAATAAACATTAAAAAAAAAAAGAAAAGAAAAGAAATATTCTGTTGTACCATCCTGCAGCAGCCACAAACAAGACAGCAGAGTTTACACAGAAAGAGCAAAACTCCGGCACATGTCAACCACAGGAAGAGGGCTGCATGCTCTCTTGCAACTCGTACCCACTACTTTCTCCATCTGCTGCAGGGTCTTCTCCATCTCCTCCTGCACGTCCTGTTGCTTCCTTCCAGCATCCTCAACACCATGTGTCTCGAAATAGCACTCTCGAAACGAATAGAGCTGATCCACCAGTTCCTAGGAAGTGTAAGAACGGTACCATGAAGGGGAGAGAACGCCATACTCTGGTTTCTCTTCAGATCGTATAAGTCTTTCAACTTTTACTAAAGATTTCTGTGGAGAAAAGGAGAGAACGGCAGACACGGAAACTTGAGATTGGCTGGCCACACCAGCTCGAGCCTAGAATTGCTGATCCTCTGTCCCACTAGGTCTGACACAAGAGGCAGGCAGACAGGTCATGAAGACAAGTAGCCAGTGTCCCAGGACCACTCTGGTGAAGTTCCGTGCCAGTCTCTGCACCAGGATGATAGCTGTCTCTCTCCCAGCCCCAGCAGGGTTCAGTATGACTAAGCACTTCATATACCAAAGTCAAGAGGAGGGAAACACTTTGCAACTTGAGATAAAACAGAAAGTTAATAAGATAATCCAAAATGGCACTGGCCTCCAGAGAAAAAAACTTTGAAATTTACCCTGAAAACTGGACTTCCTGACAAAAACAATCTTATCCCTGATTTTTCCTATACTAGTATCTGAAAATATATGACCTTTGTGAATACGATAAACATGTCAGAGCCACTGTTTTTCACAACAGACCAGTTTAAGTTTGAGAACCTTGGTGTTTTTACAGGATTTTGTTTCTTCAAATACTCATATTTTTGTTGTTGTTTTGTTCTGTTTTGTTTTTTTCAAGTCACCTTCTGGCTCTCCTGTGTTTTTCCCAAGTAAATGTTCCCTTTCCTATTCTAAATACTTCTGTCTCTGAGTCTTCCTGGGACACCAAATCTTTTCCATCATCTATTCTTTCCTGAAAATGAACAGCAGCAGAAATACATAACATAATTCACATCACATCCGTCATGTCTTAACCACCTCCACAACTAAATCCATCTACCTATCTCAAACCCACTAGGAATATCCTGGACTAAATTGGCACCATTATTTGCCTGGACTATTGCAATAGTTTCTTACCTGGTCATCTTGTTTCTGTTCTCTCCTATTCTCCCCACTGTAGTCAGAATGACCTTACAAATGTATACATCATCTCACAAACTCTCAGTTTTCCACTGGAGATAGATTAAAATCTAACTCCTAACCACGGCCCAGAAGACTGTACGATCTGACCTCACATTACTCACCCTGCCACAAACTTTACTTCTCGTTTTCCCCTCTACAATACTCAAGGCACACTGGCTTTCATGGAGTTCTTCAGATTCAGCAAGCTCAGTCCCATCTTGGGGGCCTTATACATGTTGTTCCCTCTGCCTGGACATTCTTCCACCAGATCTCTGCGTGCCGCATTCTTCATCATCACTTAGATCTCAGCTCAGTATCAACTTCTCAGAGAGGCTTTCCCTGACTACCCCAACTAAAGTAACCACTTCCATTTCTGCCCATTGTTAAAACACACTCTTATTTTTCTCCACAGTACTTATCAGTAGAAATTAGATGGCCTATATATTAGCTGTGTATATCTGTTTGCATCACTTAGCTTCATGATGGGAGGGTCTTAATCTCCCATCTCCCATGTTCAGAGCTATACCTGAGAACTACAACAGGGCTTGGGACATGATAGGCTCTCATTAAAAATGTTGACTGAGGGGCGCCTGGGTGGCTCAGTCAGTTAAGTGTCTGACTTTGGCTCACATCATGATCTCATGGTTCATAAATTCAAGCCCCACATTGGATTCTCTGCTGTCAGCACAGAGTCTGCTTCAAATCCTCTGTCCCCCTCTCTCTGACCCTCTCCCACTCGTGCTCTCTCTGCCCAAAATAAACATTTTAAAAAAATGTTGACTAGGGGCGCCTGGGTGGCTTAGTCGGTTAAGCGTCCGACTTTCGCTTAGGTCACGATCTCGCGGTTCGTGGGTTCGAGCCCCGCGTCAGGCTCTGTGCTGACTGCCAGCTCAGAGCCTGGAGCCTGTTTCAGTCTGTGACTCCCTCTCTCTCTGACCCTCCGCTGCTCACGCTATCTCTCTCTCTCTCTCTCCTAGAAATAAATAAAACATTAAAAAAAAAAATTAAAAAAAAAAAGTTGACTAAATGGCTTAATGAATCATCCCCTTCTCTTAACAAACGCTTATGTGCTATACTTAATTTAAAACCCTACCTAGAGCAAAGAGAATGGATAGTACCCTCTGTAACAGCAATATTTTTCAAAATTTACTGTGTGTACTATTTTCAGGACCCAGCCCACAGATTCTGGTTTTAGGAGTTTTAGCGAACTCAAAACACCTTTTAACCAGCACTCTAGATGGCTGAAATGGAAAAGGTCTATAAAACACACTTGGAGAAATATCCTGGGGGCGTGTGGGTGGCTCAGTTGGTTAAGTGTCTGATGATCTCACAGTTTGTGAATTCCAGCCCTGCATCAGGCTCTGTGCTGACAGCTCAGAGCCTGGAGCCTGCTTTAGATCCTGTGTCTCCCTCTCTCTCTGCCCCTCCCCTGCACACACTTTGTCTCAATCTCTCAAAAATAAATAAACACTAAAAACATTTAAAAAAAAAAAGAGAGAAATATCCTTTTATTATATTCCTTCTTCCCTTTATATGCAGAAATCAAAATGTACCACCATTGCCACAGATAATTAACATCACTATCTTTTCCCTCTCCCCCACTCCATTCCCTCATACCATTCCTGCACCACTCCTGCCCACTCACCCCAAGACTATCCCAGCATACATGCTTAGTCCATCTACTACAAATGAGCCCAAGAAAAGACAGTTCTCAGTAAAACTTACAATACAATTCCTTTTGTCCTGCAATCAGCATGGCTGCAAATTAGGTATTTTAATTAGAGAGGGTCTCCTTGTCTCATTCTAGCTGTGAAAGCAAATATGCATGAAATTGTTTAGTTGGGGTTTTTTTGGTTATGCTGCAGTGAACACTTTTTTAATGTTTATTTATTCATTTTGAGAGAACGAGAGTGAGCAAGAGAGAGAGAGACAGAGTGACAGAGAGCACATGCAAGCAGGGAAGGGGCAGAGAGAGGGAGACAGAGAGAATCCCAAGCAGGCACTGTGCTGTTAGCACAGAGCTCAACACAAGGCTTGATCTCACCAACTGTGAGACCATGATGTAACCTGAAATCAAGTCAGTCACTAAACCAGCAAAGCCACTCAAGTTCCCACTGCACTGAACATTTTTAATAACTTTTTGTCTCATGGAAAAATCAATATATGTTAAGTTGCTAAAATTCAAATATGTACATGTAAAAAAAAAAAAGAAATCCCTCATAATCACCCCGAAACAGCCTCAGGTATAATTACTGTTTACTCTACCTCTTCAGAATTTTTCCTATACGTATACAAATACATATACACAATGTCTCTAATATAGAGCCAGGATTGATAATCTCCGATTTCAGCGAGTCACACTAGGGAATGAAAATAAATTAATCCAAGTCAACTGGAAGGAAAATAAAGGTCACACTCTAAAAACTGTGATCATTTTAATCTGCTCAAAAAACAAGTAAATCTCACCAATGTTGAAACTTTTGCATTACCAGCCTTTAAGCAGGGTATAAGCTTGTCACAGGTCTAATGTTTAAATTCCAGGCTGTCTTGGAACACAAAGAACTGAGTTTCTGAGTTTTAAGGAAAATACTGGGTCATAGAAATAAGGTAAAGAACATGTAACCAGTTAGCTCGTACCTACCAAGTACAAAAGACGAGCCCTCCTCACAACTGCAGTCAACTGTGAACTGGGTGGAGTATGGACCCCTCTGCATCAGACCCCAAATGGGGATTGCCAAGTGTGCAAAAGAATCAAAACCGTGGAGTCCTGAGGGGAGTAACCAGGATACAAGTGGTGCAAGCTATTACTGTGCTTGTTGCCAATTTCAAAGCAGATAAGTAGTAAAGAAATGGCCTTTGTGGGAATGAAAACAATACATGATAATAGCTCCTGCGGATCGGCTACACACACGTGTATACTATCCGTTATGGGTGAACCGAGAAAAAAAAACACTCCATGAAAGTGGGCAAGAATAAATTTAGGGGCAACAAAATCCTCTTCCAAAGGGGGCTGAAATTGAGTGCACGCAGGTCAGCAGCAGGAGGTCCCAACACACCGCTGTGCCCCTCCCGTAACGGGGGAGGCTCCCCTCCCCGCCAGCGGGTGAGCCGCCAGGAGTTGTTATAGTAACCTCACTAACACATGCAGCCTCCTGCATGCGCCAAGGAATTCGCTGGTACGGTACAAACTGGGCTCCCCGCTTCTTCCCCAGTAACAAAAGCACATATAGATTTTAATCTATGGCCCCACCTGCAATTTCTGCAAGATCCGCTTGACTTCCTCGTCTTCATCAGCCATCATTCCCAGCCACTCTTCGGCTTCTCCGCCCCCAACTTTGTAACCACAGAGACTCATGCCCACCCTCATCGTGAAGCCAGAGCGACATCTAGGGCACTGGAGGCTTACATGCACCCGAATAGAGGGGCTGGTTGTTTCGCGGGTTTTTTTTACATGTATCCAAACATTATTTTTATTTTTAAAAATATGGACTAATTATACATTTGACAAACTAAAATGGTTATTTATGATTGCAGGGTAAAAAAACCGAAAAAACTCATTTTCTTATGAGAATCACTATAAAGTTATAATGTAAATACATTTCTTAATGTGAAAATGCATAAAATTTCTTTGTAGATAACTTGTCACTTATCTATCATGTAATATTAAATGTACCTGTAATCCCTTAAAGTAAATATGATTCTTTGGAGCGAAAGGAGCCAAATCAAAAACATCATTAAGGAAAAGCATGCATACCAGACTATGAATTCTACGGAGGACAAAGACCATTATTTTACATATTTAAAAAAAATTAATGCTTATTTACCTGGGGTGGGAGGCAGAGAGAGAGGGATACAGAATCTAAAGCCGCCTCCAGGCTCTGAGCTGTGAGCACAGAGCCCCATGTGGAGTTCGAATTCACAAACCCTGAGATCATGCTCTGAGTCACCAGGTGCCCCTATTTTACCTGTTTTTTAAATTTGTTTTTTATGTTTTTTATTTATTTCTGAGAGAGAGAAAGAGAGAGACAGCATGAACAGGGGAGGGTCAGAGAGAGAGGGAGATACAGAATCCGAAACAGGCTCCAGACTCTGAGCTGGCTGTCAGCACAGAGCCCGACGCAGGACTCGAACCCACAAACGGTGAGATCAAGTCGGACACTTGACCAATTGAGCCACCCAGGCGCCCCACCCGTTTTTAAACTTCCTAGTTCTGACAGAGTTCTCAGAATATAGTTTCTCAGTTAACGGGTAACAAAATGACTTACTGGTTAAATTAGCAAGCACGGATCTACCTGACAACAGCTGGATAATTTAGGAGTAACTGGCTTCTGGACATTAATTTTAATTAGTTTGAAAAAACATCATTTAGTACCAAATGTATAAACATTCATTATGCTAAGCTGTGAAATCAGCTTTATAACTGATCAGCTAAACAACAGTCATCCTTTAAAAACAAGAAAATGGTAGTAGAAATCCCAAAGAATAAAGAAGAAACTACTAAAGGTCACATTTACTAATCTGCACCGTATCTCCAGTCTTAGGGCACCCCAAGTGGCTGAAAGGAGGAAAAGCAGAGGTGATGATGTTGGAAATGGGTGTTTTTGTTTTTTTTTTTTAATGTTTACTTACTTTTGAGAGAGAGACAGAGCATGAGTGGGGGAGGGTCAGAGAGAGAGGGAGGCAAAGAATCCAAAGCTGGTTCCAGGCTCTGAGCTGTCAGCACAGAGCCTGACACAGGCTGGAACCCACAGACCATGGGATCATGACCTGAGGCGAAGCCGGGTGCTTAACGGACTGAGCCACCCAGGTGCCCCAGAAAAGGGTACTTCTTAACTTGTGGCCCCATTTGTGCTTTAAGGCAATGCAGCGTCTAGAAGAGAGAAAAATGCCTGAAGCTGGAATTTAAAACAAAAGTTTTTGGTTCACATGGCAAGGAGGCCCTTATGAACAGCAGAATCAGTAAATCCAGAAGTCAGGGCTGGAGTCTACCTCATGAACTAGAGGGTTTCTTCTGGTCTTCCAAGTTCTTTTAAAATTTCTTCAAGTTTTTTAGCCAGGTTTGATATGTCGTAATTCTGAGCCATATATATTCCAACCACACTGCCAAAAGTAAATCCAAGCAGGAACTAGAGCATGGTGTCTGCAAGGAGGGCGAGGAGGGTGTGAAGGGTAATTAGGAGTTGGTTTTCAAGGAAAGGCACCAGGCCGGACCAACTTAACCCGATGCCTGTAGCTCAAAGGAGATGCTGTATAATCACTTTTGAGTTCATAAACTTGTTTCTTTCCCAAATCCTGGAAACAAACTACTCTCAGCTTAATTGCATGTATATTTTTGTTCCATTTCTTTCTTATTTATTTATTTGGAGGGACAGCACCAGCAGAAGATGGGCAGATAGAGTGGGGACAGAGGATCTGAAGCTGGCTCCCCACTGACTGGCTAACAACAGCTGGTGATGTGGGACTCAAACTCAACAAACTGCAAGTTCATGACACGAGCCAATGTCTGACATTCAACAGAAACACCCAGGCACTTCTGTTCTCTATCTTTCTACGTATACCAAGATTGTAATACACTTTCCCCTGCCAAAAAAAGGACAGGATAAGACAGTGTTCAGTCTGTGTTGTAAGTTTAAAATTTTGAAGGAAATTTGTCTATTTTCCAAACTTATTTTCTGAGTGGGATTTTATCATTTGAACACACTATCCTAATAAGCCCACTATGCTCAAGATGGTATCATGAAAGCTGTAACATTCTTAATTCCAATGCCAATATATTGTCAGACTATATCTAGAATACATAAGAAACCATGACTATCTCTGTAAAGGGAAATGGGGACCAAGAGTGGTCAGTGGGCAAACAAAATTCTTTTGCTGTGTACACTTTTGGATTATGTACATGTACTATCTACTTAAAGACAAACATAATTTTTAAAGTTTTTTTAAATATTTATTTATTTTTGAGGTGGGGGAGGTGCAGAGAGGGAGAGAGAATTGCAAGGCATTAGCGACGAGCCAGATGTGGAGCTCAAACTCAGGAACCATGAGATCCTGACCGGAGTCAAAATCGAGTCAGATGCTTAATTGACTGAACTACCGACGCACCCCAGAAATAAACATAATTTTTATGTTTATTTATTTAACATTTAACATTTATTCAGTTTTGAAAGAGACAGAGAGGAGCGTGAGTGGGGGAGGGGCAGAGAGACAAGGAGAATCTGAAGCAGGCTCCAGGCTGTCAACACACAGCTGGACTCGGGGTCAAACCCACAAACCATGAGATCATGACCTGAGCTAAAGTCGGCCACTTAACCAATACAGCCACCCAGGCGCCCTGGTAAACACAATTTCTAAATAAAATATTAGTTGCTTCTACATAGACTATCTCTGAAAGAGACACCAGACACTGACAACAGCGGCTTTAAGAAAAGTGAAGTGACTGGGGAACAGGAGTGAAAGGGATCTCACTCTATACTTTTTTGTACCTTCGTGCCATGTGAACATAGTAAACTCTTCGGTAGCTTTTTAAAGTAGCGTGTAATAGTCCTAATAAAGTCTACTTTTTAATTATAGCTTATTTGTATCTCTTTTAAAACATTTTTTAAATGTTTTATTTATTACTGAGAGAGAGGCAGCATGAGCAGGGGAGGGTCAGAGAGAGAGGGAGACACAGAATCTGAAACAGGCTCCAGGTTCTGAGCTGGCAGTCAGCACAGAGCCTGTTGCGGGGCTCAAACCCACAAACTGTGAGATCATGACCTGAGCCGAAGTCGGTTGCTTAACGGACTAAGTCATCCAGGTGCTCCAGCTTATTTGTATTTCAAACTGATCCTGTGAACCTAACAAAAGCAAAGGTTCAAGGCAGAAATCATGAAATACATAAAATTATTTCCCCAAACCATTTTCCAACAAAATTTAAAACTGCTTAAGGAAAAAAAAATACTTTGTAACATAATTTATAAAATCCATGTTAACAGTTATGAAATATGGAGAGGGTTTTTAAAACTTTTAAGTCAGGATTTTCCATCCTCTTTCTCAGATGCCATATTAACTTTGGAATAGAATAAAAAAATTTTTGAGGTTATATTCTAAACTACTAAGGAAGAAAACGTTACTTGCTTGCTGTCCAATTATGTAAAGCCAGGGTATTTACTTGCCTTTCTATAACTAAATATAAAAACATCTTCAAATGCTTTCAGTACAACTTTATTACTCACACAACAATGGGATTGGCATTTTGGGTAATCCCATTGTAATTCCTCCCAAACCAATAAAAATAATAAAATTTAAGAGGTAGAAAAGGCCTACAAGATAATTTAATTCAGTCCTTCATTTTACAGATGTAGAAACAAATTCCCAGAAAGTTTAAATTCAAACTCACCACCAATGTATGAGGGAAAAAAACAATTAAAACCCAGATGTTCTGCCTCTGCAACCAGTATGCTTTCAAGTCACACCTAAAGGGGATGTAAGGTAATTGAAAGTGTCCTTCAAATTTCTTTCTTGGCTCCACATTTTTTATTTTTTTAAATTAACATCTATTAATTTTTGAGAGACGGAGCGTGAGCAGGAGAGGGACAGAGAGAGGGAGACACAGAATCCAAAGCGGGCTCCAGGCTCTGAGCTGTTAACATAGAGCCCCCAATGCGGGGCTCAAACCCACGCACCATGAGATCATGACCTGAGCCAAAGCAGGAAGCTTAACTGAGCCAACCAGGTGCCTCTTGGCTCCACATTTTAAATAAGTAATCTGTGACAGTGGTCAGAAACGCTATTTAATAAAGGAAAACAAGGAATAAATCTTTAATAAGTATTTTAATTCATATAATCTCTTGAGATCAGTAACATATTGTTTAAGTTTTCTGTGTAAGAGTGCATTCCTAAATAGGCCCAAGGCAACTGCTGGCAAAACAGTTAAAGAGTAATTTCATTTTAAAATGAATGCCAAAAATCAACTTTACAAAATAACTTTATCAATGTGAGTCATTTTAAAAAGAAATAATAAGACTTGACATACATGTATCAAATTGTACTCTCATTCACTGACATTAGCACACCTCCACAAACAAATTAATACAAGGTCAAATACATAAATATATGCATAAATACCAGAACCCAGAGTGACATGTAGACATATACCACAGGTGCTTACATACATATACATAAACATGTAGTCCAGTCAGATATAACCCAAACGGAAAACAAATGGTGATCTACAAAACACTCAATAATATTGTACCCTTTTCATTGCTTGTGAAAACAGTTCACAATAAAATTGAGTTTAATATAATGCTCATCCCTTAAATAATGGAAACAGAAAAAGAAACCAGGCTCTAAAGTCATTCCTATAGACATTTAGTTTCTCATAAAAATGTAATAGCACAGAGGATGGGGACTCCTACCCTAACTAGAATAAAGATAATTTGCTAAAAGAGACCACTGATAGTGAACAGAGAAACGTTCTGTAAAATGAGCTAAATTCTTTTCACTTTAAAGGCCCTGCTAGAGATTTGCTGCTGCTCTACTTCACGACTTGGGGAGGCAAAACTAAAAAAGCTGTTGCTGGGTTCAGGAGCTGTGGGAGAACCCACAAAAAATGGTCTGAACTGAAAATCTCCATCTCCACCACCCCGATTTCGAACTGGTGTACCGTCCAAAGGAAACTTGGAGTTGTTCCCTAGGAAAAAAATAAAGAAAAAACTTAAGCATCCATTTGTTTATAGATCTTTAGGAACAAAAAGACAAAATTCATTTAATAAACATTTGAACAGAACACAAATCCTATGAGACAATAAAATATAAACTTAATACTGGATAAAGAAAAGGGCTATGATAGCTCCCAGTTCCTCCCCCAACCACAGTATATACTATAGCTTCTGTTGTGATGCACTTTTCGATACTTATGACCTCATCATCAAAAGTAATCTGACACAATGAAGTATATTTTTAGAAAAGTCAGAATTTACAATTCATAATTTTATTCTTTACCTATGTAATCTACTCCAAAAGAATTTTGTGTGTGTGTATGTGTATAAAACCTTTTGTCGGGGCGCCTGGGTGGCTCAGTCGGTTGGGCGTCCGACTTCGGCTCAGGTCATGATTCCGCGATTCGTGGGTTCGAGCCCCACATCCTCACCCACTGCAGAGCCCAATGCAGGGCTCAGTCTCACAACCATGAGATTATGACTGGAGCCAAAATCAAGAGTCAAAATGCTTAACTGGCTCCACCCAGGAGCCTCTAGATTAATTTATTTTTTAAGATTGCCATAAACACTATAGAAAATATATGGCAAGGATAAAAAACTGGCACATACTCATGGTCCAAGATTAGAAGAACACTAAGAAAAATCACACAGTAGATCTGATTAAATAAACATTTAACAATTTCCACTGAACCATTCTTTGGCTTCTACAAATTTTAAAGGGAATATGTAACTAAAAGAGAATGCTGACTGTATACCTGCTTCAAGCCAACAGCTGTAAAAAGAGGTAAAAGTAAAAAGGTAAGTGTGCATAAACAGTGGAACAGGACAGAAAAGGTGAATATAAAGAAATCAAAATAAATGTGGATCGTAATAAGGAAAAATATCTACAGGGGCGCCCGGGTGATTCAGTCGGTTAAGCATCCGACTTCAGCTCAGGTCATGATCTCATGGTTTGTGGGTTCAAGCCCCGCATCGGGCTCTGTGCTGACAGCTAGCTCAGAGCCTGGAGCCTGCTTCTGATTCTGTGTCTCCCTCTCTCTCTGACCCTCCCCTGCTCACTCTGTCTCTCTCTCCCTCTCTCTCAGACGTAAATAAAACATTAAAAAAATTTTTTTTTAAAAAAAGGAAAAATATCTACAATGTTAATATACAATAACATTTTAATTGACTAAATTATAATTATGATCAACTTAAATTTAAGCAAAAATTTGTTTCTGTTTCAATTCTTATTTCTGAGATTTTTCATCTTACTTCCTGCCTTTTCTAGATCTCTTCCCCCACTAAATCTTTTTCCTCAGCCTGTAATTCAAAATGAAACCCAGGAAACTTCACTTTTTTACATTCCAAAAATAATTTATACTAATGGCATAGCAAAAATTTATTAAATTCTGTTATATCAAGAATAGTGTAAAGGGGAGAACTCAGGAAGAGACTGGAGTTTCACTGCATCTGCCAAGGGACCTAACAAGCAGAAAAGAACTGGTATCTTCCTAGATTGTGTACTTTCAGAAGGCAGGAATCCTATCTGCATAATCTTTAAATTCTTGTTGCCTAGAATTATGTGTAGCAAACTAGCACATGAAGTATGTTTGTTAAATATTTGATGAGTAAAGACACTAAAGCAAACCAACAATAACTTAAGAACTGAACAATCAGTATAGGCCTGTGAAAGAAAATGAAACATGGACTTCTTGAGGATAGGAAATGGTTGAGTAGACTCTGAAAATAGTTCCATAACCTTGACTAATTTACTTAAACTTTCTGTGCCTCAGTTTTCTCATCTGTAAAATAGGGATAATAACTACTTCATAAAGTTTTAAAAATAAAATGAATACATGTAAAATTATAAAAGTACTAGTACTTTGTAAGGAATCAGAAACTGGCAGCTAATATTATTATCACGGCAAGGAAATAGTTTTTCACTTAAATTATCGATTTTCAAACTTATTTTGAAGAGATTTACTCTCTATGATGAAGATGTAACTTAACCACAAGCAAATAAAAATAGATAAAAGCAAAGATGTACATGTTGAGACTGGATGCAGAACCTGGATGAAGAGCCTACTACCACTCTAGGCCTTTGGAATCCCCACTGACTTCCTGGAACTGTGCAAAACATAATGTGAAAGATTTAAAGAATAGTTATTGGATATTATATGTCCTTTCTTACCTAATGAAAAGCCAAAAACACCAGATTGTGCAATCATGGATGGTTCAAGGGTACTTTCTTGGTTAGCAATAGTGATGTTCCGCAGCCTAAGGCTATCATACAGGCCTTGGAGCTTTTGATACTGACGATTTCGCTCCATAAGTTTCTCAGAGATGTCACTGAACTTTTTCTTCTATTCTTCTAGCACTTTCTTCATGGAGGTGACTTCCCCCTTCATTGAAGTCAATTCTATACCCTTACTCTGTATTTGCTGAGTATATATCTTCTCCATCTGTTTCAGATGGCCCTCAGCCTTGCTGAAATTGTATTCTTGATAGAGACGCTCCTGATGTACCTGTCCCAAGAGAGAGAAAAAGAGATTTTTAAGGTAATAAAGTACAAAGTTATATACTATAAAACTTTTCACAAACAAACAAAAAAAAGATTTATACCAGAATGTTATTAATTTTAACATTTAGAACCAGGTTAAGAAGGAATCTAGATGTACAACTGGAATAGAAAATAATACAGGATGTCACTAAATGCATAGTAAAAACTAGAGGAATACTGTCAAACTGCTACCATTATACCAACAAAAGAAATATTTGTCTAACCCCAAAAAGTGACATGTAGTCTTAAAGTCTTTAAGAAATATAAATTTCGGGGCGCCTGGGTGGCTTAGTCGGTTAAGCGTCTGACTTTCGCTTAGGTCATGATCTCGCGGTTCGTGGGTTCGAGCCCTGCATCGGGCTCTGTGCTGACTGCCAGCTCAGAGCCTGGAGCCTGTTTCAGTCTGTGACTCCCTCTCTCTCTGACCCTCCCCTGCTCACACTGTCTCTCTCTCTCTCTCCTAGAAATAAAAAACATTAAAAAAAAAGAAATATAAATTTCATATTTCAAGTAATCCATAGTGCAAAGAAAAGATTATAAGACAGCCTCCAATGATCCCTCCTGCCTTATTGTACTTAGATCCTCCCCTACAATATAGACAGAAACTATGACTACATACAGGAAAAATGACAGGATGCTGCTACATAAGACTTTAATAAAGTTGGCCTTAGTAGCACACTCTCTTGCTGGCTTGTAAAAGCAAGTAGCCATGTTGCAAAGGCTAAGGCCAAGTAACTGAGCACAGCCTTTGGGCAACAGCTGGCAAAATACTGAGGTCACAATGAATTTAAACATAAAACTATACACAACCTTCACAAAAATTAACTCAAAATGGATCGGAGAACTAATGTAAACATAATATATTCCTATAAGATAACAGAGGAGAAAATGAAAATGATCTTAAGTTTAATGGTGACTTTTTAGATGCAACAGCAAAAGGCACAATCTATTAAAGAACTAATAAGCTAGACTTCATTAAAGTTAAAATTTTCTGCTGTGCAAACGACAATGTCAAGAGAATGAAAAGACAAACCACAGACTGAGAAATATTTGTAAAAGACATCTGGGGGCACCTGGGTGGCTGTCAGTTAAGCATCAGACTTCAGCTCAGGTCATGATCTCATGGTTCTTTTTTCTTAATAAAATACCTTCCTTTTTTTTTACAAATAGTTTATTGTCAAGTTGGTTTCCATGTAACACCCAGTGCTCATCCCCACAAGTGCCCCTCTCCATGCCCATCCCCCCTCCCCCCCAATCCATCAGTCCTCAGTTTTTCTCAGCATTCAAGAGTCTCTCATGATTTGCCTCTCCCCCTTTTTCCTCCCACTATTTCCCCTCTTCTTCTCCCCCATGGTCCTCCATTAAGTTCCTCCTAATCCTCCTATACATGCAAACATATGATATTTGTCCTTTTCTGCCTGACTTATTTTGCTCAGCATAACACCCTCAAGATCCATCCATGTTGCTACACATGGCCAGATTTCATTTTTTCCCATTGCCATGTAGTATTCCATCGTATAGATAAACCACATCTTCTTGATCTCATGGTTCTTAAGCTCGAGCCCGCTTCAGATCCTCTTGTCTCCCTCTCTCTCTGCCCCTCCCCTGCTCATACTCTCTCTCAAAAATAAATATAAATATTTAAAAAGAACCATATCTGGGGCACGTAAGTGGTACAGTCTGTTAAGCCCCCAATTTTGGCTCAGGTCATGATATCACAGTTTGTGAGTTCAGGCCCCGTATCAGGTTCTGTGCTGACAGCTCAGAGCCTGGAACCTGATTTGGATTCTGTATCTCCCTCTCTCTCTCCTCTTCCCTGCTCATGCTTCTCTTTGTCTGTCAAAAATAAACATTAAAAAGTTAAAAAAAAAACCCGTATCTGATAAAAGTCTGTCTTCCAAAACATACAAAGAACTCTTAGAACTTAACAATAAAACAAATAATCCAATTTAAATAATCAGTCATAAACCTTAGTAGGTTTTCACCAAAGATATACAGATGTAAAATGAGCATATGAAAAGATATCCCATATCATGTCATCAGGGAAATGCAAATTAAAACAATGAGAGATACCACTACACCCCTATTAGAATGGCCCAAATCCAGAACACTTATAACTCCAAATACTAGCAGGATATGGAGCAAAAGCAACTCTCCTTCACTGCTGGCAGAAATACAAAATGTTATGTTACAGCCATTTTGGAAGGCAGATTGGCAGTTTCTTATAAAACCAAACATACTCTTATGATATAATCCAGAAATCATGTTCTTTGGTATTTATCCAAAGGAACTGAAAACATGTCTTGCACACAAATGTTTATAGCAGCTGTATTCATTATTACCAAAACTTGGAAGCAACTTTCAGTAAGTGAATGGATAAATAAACTGTGGTACATCTAACAACATAATATTAACATTAAAAGGATATGAACTATCAAGCCATGAACAAACAAAGGAAACTTAAATGCATATTACTAAGTTAAAGAAGCCAATTAAAACAAGTACAAACTGTATGATTCCAAATATGTGACAGTCTGAAAAAGGCAAAACTATGGAAATAGTAAAAAGATCAGTGCTTGCCAGGTGTTAGGGGAAAGGAGGGATAAATAGACAGTGCACAGAGGACTTTTAGAGCAGTAAAACTACTCTGGATGATATTATTATGATGGATACATATCATTATACAGTTGTCTAAATTCACAGAATGTATAGCACAGGGAGAACCCTAATATAAACTCTGGACTTTGCATGATAGTGACTTATCAATGTAGGTCCATCAGTTGGAACAAATGTACCATCCCAGTGGCAGATGTTGATAATGGGAGACTACACATGTATGGGAGACAAAAGATACATGGGAAATCTTTGCACCTTCCTCTTAATTTTGCTATAAACCTAAAACTGCTTTAAATATAAAGTCACTTAAAAAAATAACAACAAGGCATCTGACGTTGGCTCAGCTCATGATCTCACAGTCTGTGGGTTCGAACCCCGTGTCGGGATCTGTGCTGACATCTCAGAGCCTGGAGCCTGCTTCATTCAGATTCTGTGTCTCCCTCTCTGCCCCTCCCTTGCTCACTCTCTTTCTCTGTCTCTCAAAAATAAAATAAAGACATAAAAAAACAACAACAAAAATAAGGCCCTCAGTTTCACATTCCACTAGGAAGTAAATGCTGCCAGCATGAGCCTGGAAGCAGATCTTTCCTGAGCTGATGAGATTGCAGTCCCTGTCAACATTTTCATTATAGTTTTGAGAACCTAAGCAGAGTCTATGCCTGAACTCTTGATCTATACAAACTGAGAGAATAAACATACGTTGTTTTAAGCCACTAAATTTGTTGATTAAGCCCTTAAATTTGTTACACATATACAACTATTATATACAGACACAAATCTTAGCTTATCGCTAGATGCACTATCCTTTAAATACTAACAAAAATGAAATATGAGTACTCACCTTTAAAATTTTTTTTTTTAATCTGCCCATTCAATATAGTGTGATGTAACTCCAAGTCTGGTTACCAGTCCCTTCTATGTAGACCCACAGGACTCTGTATTTTCCTTACAAGGTACACATTACAAATATATTCTAAATGTCTGGGTTTTTAAAAAAATCTTTATCACCACTAAACCATAGCTTCCTTGAAACTTATATATTTTATTCATTGCTGTATACTCAGCACCTAAGAAGGTGCATGAAATATAAATGTTTCCTGAAAATATTTGAATAACTAAATAGGAAATAAAAATTATTTCTGGCTACCTTAACTAACTCATTCACTGGTTTCCACCATATCTGAAAAAATGAAAACAATAACACATATTCATGTTCAATCAATAGTATGCCCCAAATAGGAAGCCACTTTAACATATAGTTCGGGGTGCCTGGGTGGCTAAGTTGGTTAAGTGTCCAACTTCGGCTCGGGTTATGATCTCACAGTTCGTGGGTTCGAGCCCATCGGGCTCTGTGCTGACAGCTAGCTCAGAGCCTGGAGCCTGTTTCAGACTCTGTATCTCCCTCTCTCTCTGACCCTCCCCTGCTCATGCTGTCTCTCTCTCTCTCTCTCTCTCTCAGAAATAAATACAACATTTAATAAATAATAACTAAATAAATAAATAAATAAAAGTTCTCCACAGGAAAGTCTTTCTAAGAGGTACCAAAGCCAAAAATCATGAGTTAATAATGTGAACTTGATAGTAAGGATGTTCATCACAGTGGTTTTAATAAACTAGAAAAAAATTATGATACATTTCTATTATGTCAAAAAACCCCACAAGACTAATAAAAGATAAACGAAAAAGAAAATATCTTGCAACACCTGAGTTAAGTATATATAGAGAAATCTCAGCATGGCTGGGTGGCTCAGTTAGTTGGGCTTCTGACTTCAGCTCAGGTCATGATCTCAGTTTGTGAGTTCAAGCCCCATGTCAGGCTCTTTGCTAATAACAGCTCACAGAGGAAGCCTGCTTCAGGTACTGTGTCTGCCTAGATCTCTACCCCTCCCCCGCTCATGCAATGTCTCTCTCTCTCTCAAAGATGAATAAACATTAAAAAAAAAAAGAAAGAAAGAATTCTTACAATCAATAGGGAAAAAAACCTACAGAAACTGAAATAAGCAAACTACAGCAAGTAATTCATACAGGAAAACTACATGAAAAAATACAAGATGATGTTTTCAGCCTTTTAAAAGGTATCTAAGAAATGCATATTTAAACAAGATTCTACTTTATTCATTGGGTATGAAGAACCAAGCACCCTCATACACTTAAGTGACACAAAATGATATGGCCTAACTGGAGGACAATTTTAAAATACTGCAATTTGTGTGGCTTAGTCGGTTAAGCGTCCGACTTTCGCTTAGGTCATGATCTCGCGGTTCGTGGGTTCGAGCCCCGCGTCGGGCTCTGTGCTGACTGCCAGCTCGGAGCCTGGAGCCTGTTTCAGTCTGTGACTCCCTCTCTCTCTGACCCTCCCCTGCTCATGCTGTCTCTCTCTCTCTCCTAGAAATAAATAAAACATTGTAAAAACAAAACAAAACAAAAATACCGCAATTTGCAGGGCACCTGGCTGGTTCAGTTGGTAGAGCATGCAACTCTTGATCTGGGGGTTGTGAGTTTACGTCCCATGTTGAGCAGAGAGATTACTTAAAAATAAAATTTTTTAAAACTTAAACTTCCAAAACTTTGAAATGTATTCATCCACTTTTAGGAATTTAATATTAGCAAATAATTAAATATGTGTATTTGAGAAGAATGCTCATCACATTTTTTATAACTTGGAAATAATTTATGATACAATATAGCTATTAAAATTATTATAAAAATGGTGAATTTAAAAATACTAACATTTGTAGTAGTCATAATACACTGTCAATTTTAACTGATATTTTATCCTACTTTTGGACAAAATATGTATTTATATATATATATAACATATATTTATGCACAAAAAAGTCCAGTAATACACAAAGAAAAATATCAACAATGATCTCTGAGTTATGGAACTATGGGTGATTTTTTATTTTCTTCCCTTTATATTTCCAAAAATAAACATATTACTTAAAAAATTTTTTTTAAATGTTTATTTTTGAGAAAGACAGAAAGAGAGCATGAGCAGGGGAGGGGCAGAGAGAGAGGGAGACATAGAATCTGAAGCAGGTTTGAGGCTCCCAGCTGTCAGCACAGAGCTGACACGGGGCTCAAATGAACAAACGAGTAAATCATGACCTTAGCCAAAGTCGGACGCTTAACTGACTGAGCCACCCAGACGCCCCTAAACACATTACTTTTGAAAACAGTATTTATTAAAAAGAAAGTTCTCTACATATTCATAAAAAATAATACAAACACAGTGAAGGAAAAATATTAGAAGCTTCCACATACCTCAAATCACGCTCTCCAGAAAAACTAGCCTAAGCACTAACCTGATATGTCCAGAAGGCCAGTGCACGGGAGCTAATGTCCAACACAATCTCTGGTCGAAGTCCTGCCAATACCATGGCTTTATACTCCTCTGATGGACTGAGTTCTGTGCGGACGATGTCTAGCTTTCCAGAAAGGGTACTGTTGCAGGCAGGGCAGATAGCTGGTGAACGACTAAACTCACCACTGCCATGCTGATCACAGAAGATGTGAGAGCAGGCAGTGACCCATGCATAACCAGAGAGTTTGAGACGACACTTGCGATAATTACAAAGCAGCATGTCTTCACACAAAGACATAACAGAAAGTGAGGTCTCCAGAGGCTGAAAAGAATCCTAATAAGGGGTAAATGAAAAGGTCAAAGAAGTCAACTTGTAGAAAATGAAACAAATAATAAATAAACAGAGCATGTTTTCATTTTATTATGATAAAATAATGTATTTTATTGTTTTTGTAACTATCAATATATTACATTGATTTCAGTCACTCAACAATATTAACTGTGTTCCTTTGTGTCAACCTCTAGAAAGCCCATGAAAAAAAAATTTTAAGAAAAAAATTAGACACAAGTGGTCCAAATCTTACTAAAGCCAAATACGTACATGGAAAATAAAGCTTTTAAACATTTACAAAGTACAAATAAAAGTTAATTACACCCTTAGCCATTCCTCAATACCTGAATAAAAAAGCCAAATTACCTATCCATAGTCTGCCAGAATATTTTAGTATCACTTCTCACATGGCCGACATAAGTCCAAGCACTGATTTCAAAGTGTTTAAGTTTTATTTTTAGGTTTATCATAATACATTGATTTCTCAGATTCTTCACCTGTATTGCCTTAACTAAAAAACCAGTGGTAATCTGATGGTATTAAATGGAAAATCATTTAATTCGTCCAAGCAAATGACCATTATGAAACCTGAACAGCTATATGAAAGCTGCTTTATCATCAAACAATTCACCTATTAATATAAATACTATTGAAGGCTATACTTGCAATTTTTAAAAAAATGTAAAACTAAAAAAATGCTTTTAAGTTACTCTTCAATATAGCGTCCACTCTCACTGCTGTTTTACTAACCCAAACTGGACAGCAATATTCTGGATATATCAAAATTATATACTGTTATGAAATAATTGTGACACATCCATTATACACCAAGGAAAAATATTCACATCTCTCAACCAACAAATTCTGTCAAGAATGTTGCCTCAGTCACAAGGGTCGAGGAGGACGTTCTGACACCTTTACCTCAAAAGTGCCCGCTGAGGTAGTCTCCAAAAGTAAATGGCACTTTGGAGCCGGGGTTATAAGGCTTATATTATCTCCAACAAGGCTAACAGGCATAGGGGAAGCAGAAAAGGCTGGGACGTTTTAAAGCTGAGAGCCTCCTCAGGCAAACCAAGGGGTGCAGCTAATTTCAAATTTTCCCTGACTCGGGTAAATAAAGGGCCAATTTAGTGAGTTGTCCAAGTTACCGAGGGCCAAGTTTTTGAGAACTGGACTCACGGAAACGTCACTCTGGAGTTATTGGCCTGCTTTCTGTGCTCTATAGAGAAAACAGTAACAACAGTAGTATAAATAAAATAACTAACCCGACGCGCCCACAAAAAGCGCGGGAAAACGCCGTTGCCGCCACAGTTCCACAACTACACTAGCGAAGACTCGCCCTGCGTCTTCACTACGTCTGAGAGCGCGTGCGCGTGCGTGGGGTGCCCCGGAGCCTGCCGGTATGAGCACAGGGCTTCGGCCGCTCAGGATCCTGGGACGGGTCACGCTGTAGTACCCGGACTTGGACATGTGTTCTCTGCGCAGGCGCTCACCAGGCGCTGTGAGGGTGCGAATCGCACGGAGTGTGGTCTAGGTTCTCCGCTACGGAGCCCCATGGATGCGGTCATTGAATGCCCTTCACTGCCCTCAACTGGCAGAAGAGTAACATCCTAGCTATCCTGGGTGTAACAGTTGAGGTCATAGTCTCCCGATTTAAGAGGAAGGAGGAGGCGAGGGGCAGTTGAGAAGCTAACAGGGCCTCTGAGTACACAGGGGTTTGTCCTAGAGCACTTGGGGAGGACCAGCTGGGCAGCACAAACTTGCTAAGTAGGAAAAAGTCCCGGAAATGTGATTCCCGTAACTGGATAGCTATCACCTCCACGTTCTAGATCTGCCATTATAGAACGATGTGTATATCATCTTTCTAGCTTTTACACATCCTCTGTATACATTTAAGAACAGAACTTCTCCTTGGTTCATAATCTGTGCTTCAAACATTCATGACAGCGCCTGAAGTGAAGCGAGAGGATCAGGTGTCACAGCTTTTTTGAGGTGATCTGCCTGTGTGCGCTCCTGGACCTACTTTTAACTGTTTAAATATTTATGCCCATTTTACCCTGATTATGTCACCTATCAATTTCTGTTCTGTGTAACCTGTGTTTTTCTGCTCAATCTATAGGAGTCGATTGGAATTCATATTAGAAACTAAGCTCAAGAATGCTTGAGGGGTCCTGAGAATACAAGCCTTAAAGCTGTCTTTTGCACCTGTCTACATAACGTGACCCCAGCCACCTGACACCAAAGCCCTGTAAAACCCCTTTATGGGTTGTAAATCTCTAATACTAACCCTTTCTTCTTCATACAAAAACCTATCCTAATCACATGACTTTTGGTGAGTTTTCTGTCGACTTGTAACTTGTTCACAGTAATCAGAAAGGGTCATCTTGGCCTTTGCATACATTTCCTAAAATGTCTTCTGAGAGTTTAGAGTGGTAACTTAATTCTAGTGTTACAAATTGGATTCATACAAAAGTGGATGTCTGTGTAAATTCTAACATCTATTTTGCAGATCTGAGCCTTTTATACATTTTCTGATTTTAACTTTGCCAAATATAGAACAAAAAGGTAGAATCTAATTTAAAGTTAAAAAACACAAAGCATTCAAATTCAACCAGCACTTAACTTTGTGACCTAACTTACCTCTGTACTGCAACATGATCTCTTCCTACTTCATCAAGACCACTGATTCCCCAAACTTTAGTGTTCCCCACACAATTTTCCTTCTAAAATCAGTTTCAAATTTCCAACCCATTTGGCTAAAAGCCTATAGGAATAACATACACATTGTGTGTGTGTGTGTTTTGTTTGTTTTTGGTTTTTTTTGCTAACACATTTTGCCAGACAGAATAAAAGGGGGCAGGAGGCTACAAAGATTTAGTATCCCAGTAATCTGGAACACAAGGAAGTGAACTAACCTGCTTCTTAGTGGCATTGTGTCCTCTTCTGTTATGGCAAACCCTCTATTGCCTTCACTGGCTCTTTTCCAGAGTGCTTCTGAGGATGAGATTACTGAAATCAATCAAGGCTGAGATACAAAGACCCATCCACCAAGAAGAGCTTTTTAAAATACTGGTTTTTATTGTTAAGTATCAAACATACAAAAAATGTGAATGACCATCATGCAGCTTTAATAAACTGAAATCTTTCTCAAATTTGATTCTTTTTAATGAAGTAACATATTACAAATATAACTGAAGTCTGTCCATTTTCCTCCTACCTCTCCAGAGGTAAATAAATATTGGTATTTGATAATACAGATTTTGGTATTTATCATTCTCATGCATGCTAAAGATCAATCTTCATTTGCATGTCCTAAAACCACTAAACCTTATTATAGCACGTATCGCTTTGCCATTTTATTAACTGTTTTTGAGGTGTAGTCAAGTTAATATACATACCTTGTACTAATTCATTTTAACAGCCAAATACTAAAAATTTACCACAATTTATCATTTCTTCTAATAGACATTCCTTCCAGGTTTATACAATTAAAAACACTTCAAAAAACTTTCTGTACATGTCTCCTTGAATACTCATGCCAAGAATCCCTATAGAACATAATACCCAGAGGCTGGATTCATGTATAGATGAACTTCAAATAAATTTCACTAGCACCAGCAAAGATGAGAGCACACTGCTTCAGACTCAGCAACATATGCTCAAGGGTCATTTTTTAATCTTGTTTTCATTTTTTGCCCTTATGATGGCAGTAAAATGGCATCTCTATGTTTTAAAGTGCACTTTGATTACTACTGAGATTAAGCATCTTTTCAGGTGACAGACTACTCAGAGATCCTCATGTGTGAATTACTCATTATTTTCCTTTGATCACTTTTAGATTTATATGGAGTCCTTTGTTGATTATATGGCATGCAAACCTAAGTCTGAATTTTAATGTACACAAATATATATCAATCTTTCCTTTCTGTGCTTATGTCTATTCCAATATCATCATATTCCTTGTTTTTCTATAGGTTTAAAGTTTTGCTTTTCATTTATAAATCTTTAATCCACTCTTCCTAATAAAAGGATCTCGATAAATTGTACAATTTGTGCTTACACATCATTTATACTATTTATTTATTTTTAACCATGAGACTTTTTTTTTGGATTATAATATATATATATTTGTTTTTTTTTTTACAAATAGTTTATTGTCAAATTGGTTTCCATTTANTATACTATTTAATTACAGGTTATCTTCATGTTTCAAAAATATTTTTTTTTAATTTTTTAATGTTTTCTTTATTTCTGAAAGAGAGAAAGATAGCATGAGCAGGGGAGGCTTAGAGAGAGAGGGAGATACAGAATCCGAAGCAGGCTTCAGGCTATGAGCTAGCTGTCAGCACAGAGCCCGATGCAAGGCTCGAACCCATGAACCATGAGATCATGACCTGAGCCGAAGTCGGACATTTAACTGACTGAGCCACCCAGGGGCCCCTCAAAAATGATTTTTTATCATAAAGTTTGATATTGATCTTGTGTAGATATTCTAAGTAAGTATCAGCTATACTATTTATATGCCACGTTTCTCTAAAAATTTGAAGACAGTCATTTCCCGTTATTGAATCTTAGAATGTTAGTATGATCTACTCTAAAACTAATTTGATACTTATATGCATTTTAATGGAAGAATCTTAATCTTTTTAAAAAAATTTTTAACATTTTTATTTATTATTGAAAGACAGAGAGAGACAGAGCATGAGCATGGGAGAGGCAGACAGAGGGGGAGACACACAATCTGAAGGAGACTCCAGGCTCTGAACTGTCAGCACAGAGCCCAATGTGGAGTCGAACTCAAACTGCAAGATCAAGATCTGAGCTGAAGCCAAACACTTAATCAACTGAGCCACCCAGGAGCCCCTGGAAGAATCTTAACCTAAAAATAGTTTTCAAATTCTAAAAGTCCAATTAAGGCTATAAATAAAATGCTCACAATAAAAGATGTCCTATTAAATATCAGTAAGTTTTTGGGGTGCCTGGGTGCTCAGTCAGTTAAGCCTTTGACCCACTTCAGCGCAGGTCATGATCTTATGGTTCATGAGTTCAAGCCCTGCATTGGGCTCTCTACCGTCAGCAGAGAGCCCAGTTTGGATCCTCTGTCCCTTTCTCTGCCCCTTCCCAGCTGGTTCTCTCTCTCTCTCTCTCTAAAAATAAATAAACTATTAGATAAATAAGTAAATTATAGGAAGCTCTTATATAATCATTCTTTACATACCTAGGTTGTTTTGGCAGCATTCTTCATGGACTCTTAAAGGATCAAGCATCATAATCAAAGTAATCTCTACATCCAACTTGGGTCCTGAACTCACAACACCAAAATCAAGAGCGACATGCCCGAACGATGAGCCAGCCAGGCACCTCAAGTATTAAGAGGTTTAAATAGACTCGGGGCGCCTCGGTGGCTTAGTCGGTTAAGCGTCCGACTTTCGCTTGGGTCATGATCTCGCGGTTCGTGGGTTCGAGCCCCGCGTCCGGCTCTGTGCTGACAGCCAGCTCAGAGCCTGGAGCCTGTTTCAGTCTGTGACTCCCTCTCTCTGACCCTCCCCTGCTCACGCTGTCTCTCTCCCTCTCTCCTAGAAATAAATAAAACATTAAAAAAAAAAAATTTAAGAGGTTTAAGTAGACTCATTGGTACCCAGGTGTATCTATGTATACAATGTACCTATATATGTGTATTTTTCATCAGAGTCAAAATTCAAGTCCCAATTATTACATGTCAATAAATGTCTTGCCAAAATGCCATTAAAAAGGGTGCCATTTTGGGGCGCCTGCGTGGCTTAGTTGGTTAAGCGTCCGACTTTCGCTTAGGTCATGATCTCGCGGTTCGTGGGTTCGAGCCCCGCGTCGGGCTCTGTGCTGACTGCCAGCTCAGAGCCTGGAGCCCGTTTCAGAGTCTGTGACTCCCTCTCTCTCTGACCCTCCCCTGCTCATGCTGTGTCTCTCTCTCTCCTGGAAATAAATAAAACATTAAAAAATTAAAAAAAAAAAAAAAAGGGTGCCATTTTCCAGAAACTTAAAAAAAAAAATCTAATGGAGGTTTCACTTCACATATTTTTGAGTATCTATTCTAGGCCAAGTGTTACAGATAAGAAAGTTTTCCTGCTTTCATGGAGTTTACAATCTAGCAAATAATCTACAAATGATAAGAGGAAATATTTTACTATAATTTTCTTGTATTTCTTTTAAAAAATTTTTTTTAATGTTTATTTATTGTTGAGAGAGACAGAGACATAGCATGAGCAGGGGAGGGGCAGAGAGAGAGGGAAATACAGAATCTGAAGCAGGCTCCAGGCTCCTGAGCTGTTAGCAAGGGCTGGATGTAGGGCCTGAACTCATGAACTGCGATATCATGACGTGAGTCGAAGTCAGACGCTTAACTGACTGAGCCACTCAGGCACCCCAAAAAAGACATTTTAATACTAACCTAAAATGTGTAAACAACCACTCAGTAGAAAACTGATCAGTAGAAAACTGATTAAACTTAAAAAGTAAACATGAATGACT
Organism: Crocuta crocuta; assembly: GCF_008692635.1. NCBI lineage: Eukaryota > Metazoa > Chordata > Mammalia > Carnivora > Hyaenidae > Crocuta > Crocuta crocuta. Next base: position 75,447 of record NW_027530988.1, read on the forward strand.
TCAGAGTATAACATTTCAGAAACTCTCAATTTACTAGACCGTTTTCTTTCATAGCCCGAGGTCAGTGGTATTCAAATACTACTGCAGCCAAAGGATTCTTGATAAACTATATCCTTATGTTTTATTATTAGTTTTGTTTTATTTTTCAATCACAGGTACATTTTCTTAACTTAGAATCACCACCTGCTTTGTAAATTGTTTGACTCCGCAAAAATCAGAAGACACTAACGGACAGCCAACCCATCCCCATGGTGCCCTGAGTGAAGACAAGTCAGTTTACATTTATGATGGACTAAAATCCCACTACCTAAGGCTCCAAGCAGTGAGAGGAACAGCCATCAAAATTTATCTCTAACCATTTTAATAAATGTTTTAGCAAACATTTATAAAAATAAAGATATCAAGTCACTTCTTTTTTTCAAGTCACTCTTTTTTATTTTTTTTATTTCTGAGAGAGAGACAGCATAAGCAGGGGAGCATCAGAGAGAGGGAGATACAGAATCTGAAGCAGGCTCCAGGCTCTGAGATAGCTGTCAGCACAGAGCCTGATGTGGGGCTCGAACCCACGAACCATGAGATCATGACCTGAGCCGAAGTCGGACGCTTAACCGACTAAGCCACACAGGAGCCCCTCAAGTCACTCTTTTTTTTTAAATTTTTTTATAGTTTATGTATTTTTGAGACAGAGAGACAGAGCATGAGTGGGGGAGGGCCAGAGAGAGAGGGACACAGAATCTGAAACAGGCTCTAGGCTGAGCTGTCAGCAGAGCCTGATGCAGGGCTCGAACCCATGAACCGTGAGATCTGACCTGAGCCGAAGTCGGAAGCTTAACCAACTGAGCCACCCAGGTGCCCCTCAAGTCACTCTTAATAGGAATCACTACATCTAAAATTTTTAAGTCAGTTAAGAGCTAAATGAACCATTAAGTATCATCTGCTCCAACTAAAAGACAAAATGAAAAATAGGATGATAAACAAATTGGTGCCAAAACAAGATCAAACAACTAAAGAAAATGTTATTGGAACAATTACATAGAGATACATACTATAGTCCTTATTACCATACTTTGCCTAATTCTAGAACTAAATTAGGCTTCATGTGCTGGAGATAAAGATGTCAGAAACTGCCAGGTAGTATAGTCTAAGATAAATATGCATATGGACTTTGATGATAAAACAGCTAATACCTAGGGGCACCTGGGTGGCTCAGTCGGTTAAGTGTCCGACTTCGACTCAGGTCATGATGTCAGAGTTTGTGAGTTTGAGCCCCCATCAGGCTCTATGCTGATAACTAGGAGCCTAGAGCCTGCTTCAAGACTCTGTGTCTCCGGCATTCTCTGACCCTCTCCTGCTCGCATTCTGTCTCTGTCTCAATAATAAATAAACATTAAAAAAAATTTTTTTTAAAGTAGTATCTATCTGATGGGGCGCCTGCATGGCTGAGTCGGTTAAGCGTCCAACTTCAGCTCAGATCATGATCTCACGGTTCGTGGGTTCGAGCCCCGCGTCGGGCTCTATGCTGACAGCTCAGAGCCTGGAGCCTGTTTCGGATGCTGTGTCTCCCTCTCTCTCTGACCCTCCTCTGCTCATGTGGTCTCTCTCTCTCAGAAATAAATAAAACATTAAAAAAAATAAGTAGTATCTATCTGAGCAATCACTATATGCTTAAGCAGTGTTCTAAGGCCACAAATTTATTATCTGATCTTCAAAGTGAAGTACGATTCTTTCGTATCTGGCACTATCATTCTCATCTTCTAAGATATTAAGACACTGAGATGTGAAGAAACTTGCCAAGGTTACATAGCTGTTTAAGTGACAAAGGATTGGTTTGAACTCAGTCTGACTCTAGAATCCATGCATATGTATTATACTGTGCTACCTCTCAACAGCTTTGACTTTCTAATCAATTAAATTTGTAGCAACCTAGCAACTGGCCATGAAGCCACAAAGTTGAAATTTTCAAAGATTCATATGTATGTCAAAGCTTCTCAATTTCAACATAAGCCTTACCACAAAAGAAATATGCTGTCATCACCTGTTGTATATCCAGGACTTATTACACCCAAGAATTCCAAGCTGGGAAAGAAGGCAAACTCAGATCTAGTTTCGGTCTCCTGAAATGTCATTGCTGCAAAAAAGACACAGCCAAAGCTAAAAACTATTTCAAGTACTAATGTAACTTTCAATTATCTGCATTTCCTGGATTTCTCCCTCAGATGTACCCCATTCTCTGCTGAAGCATGCAGGCACAGATAAAAAGAATAGAAGCCTGTTCCATGTAGGTTCAATTAATACAATGCATGAATAAAATAAAGTCAGAAAACACAGGTTAAAAGGATCACCCTTAGAGCCCAGTTCTAGAAACAATAATCCCTAGTATTTGAGTATATCCTTTCAGATAATTTCTGAAGTAAACATAAGTATATGAAAATATTTAAGCATAAAAGGGATTACACACACTGCTCTATAACTTGTTTTTAACTTAATGTATCTTGAATATCCTTCCATTTCAAAAAAGATAAACCTGTATCATAACTTTAAGTGACTATATAGTGTTGAATTTTATGACAAAATTGACTGAACCAACTCTGAAATTCTCTTAATCTTATATATAAATTAATAAAACAGTGATTAGTTAAACTCTGCCAAGTAAAGTGAGTGATAGAATTATACCAGTTATCAGTACTTTTTCTGTAGTGTTTGAATGTTTAAAGATTCTTGACGCTGGTTCTATCTATCTCAAGAAGATATCACAAAAGATCAAAGCACAAGGAAGGGTTGTAGTGTCAGATCTGTAATTCAAAGACTTAAGAATTACCTGGGACTGGAGGGCTAGATCCTAAGAATTCCAAGAAGCAGAATGCAATTCTAGGTGTTTGCCCTAGCTTTAGTCTGCTCAGAGCATGTGTTTAATCAGGGTGATCAGCTGAAACACGGACTTAACATGCATTTCATCATGGCAAACTATAAGTGACAGATGAAGGGCAAACCACCACAGGCTCCCTGTCTCTAACTAGGAGAACACTCTTAAGGTTATAACTAAGGCTTTTTTTCAAACTGCCGAATTCCAGCCACGAAGGACACTGAGCCCCACAACTTAGTAGATGATTAGAAGAAATCCAAATCAAGTAAAAATACTTTTCTGTTACACTTACCTCTGTTATCAAATGAATCAGCTTCTATCTAGGAACTAGTTGAAACACACAATCTACCAACTATCTGAGCATCATCTTTCCAAATGCATCATCTCTGGAAAATAAAGAGTAAACAATAAAGGTTATGATTACAGGACTTGAATGCATCCCAGCCTATTCCCAAGCCATATTCCTATAGCCTCAAGGGAAATTAACCTCAAGGAAAACTTCATTCTTTATATCAATTTCCAACCAGTAATATAAATTGACCCATCTATTTGGAGAATGTCATGAAATGCTCAAACTCAGTACCACATTAGGGCAGGACTTCTTATACAAGCTCAGCTTCCTGTATAAATTTAAAAGTTTGGGTAAAACTGTACAATAAATCTCACCAAACTCTGAAAGGTTCTTGTAAATAGTCTCACAATAAGAGAACAGTATGCAAAAGGAAGGAGGCATGTGCTGGCTGCAACCACCGCTTTGTAGCTATGGGAACAAATTCAGCGAGATGGAGTATAAATGTCATGGGTTACTGCCAACCTTTCCAAGTCCACAGGGTGTGTAACTACAGAAAATACTTGCTACCAGTCGTTAGATTCACAAAATCCTTTAAGAAAAAAAAAAAAAGAAAGAAAGAAAAAAGGGGCACTTGAGTGGCTCCGTTGGTTAAGTGTCCGACTTCAGCTCAGGTCATGATCTTACGGTTTGTGAGTTCAAGCCCCATGTCAGGCTCTGTGCTGACAGCTCGAAGCCTAGAGCTTGCTTTGGATTCTGTTTCCCTCTTTCTCTGCCCTTCCCCTGCTCATGCTCTCTCTCATTTTTTCTCTCTGAAAAATAAACAACAAAAAAAAATTTTTAATTAAAAAAGAAGAGACACCAGGGTGGCTCGGTCGGTTAAGCATCCAACTTCAGCTCAGGTCATCTCACTGTGTGTGAGTTCAAGCCCAACATCAGGCTCTGTGCTGTCAGTTCAGAGCCTAGAGCCTGCTTTGGATTCTGTGTCTCCCTCTCTGTACTTCCCCTGCTTAAATTGTTTCTGTCTCTCAAAAAAGAAATAAATGTTAAAAACATTACAAAAAGAAAGAAAAAAGAAGGAAGGAACCAGTAACTCATAAGATAAATAAAGTAATCTTGGGCCAGTGGCTGACTCAGTAAAACATTCAACTTGATCTCAAAGTTTGAGTTCAAGCCCCATTAAAANAAAAAAAAAAAGTAATCCAAAATAGTTAACTTTTTTTCAAAGCATGTTTCAATTTAATTTCAGACAATACTGATTTTATTTGTTTACTTTTGGTAAAAATTTATCACAATAAACTAAAGAAAACTTTTCCTGACATAGCAAAATTGAATTAGCATCATGTAGAGCCCAAGGTGACCACAAGATGGCAATATAAGAAAAAGCATAATTTCCTTTTCCTAGGATTCAGTATAATCTAACCTTGAGGTGAAACAGCCTAGACACAAAGTTCATCACTTCAGGCAACCTTCAGACTATTCCCTATTCACCAAATTATTAACTAGGAAGTTTCTTGTTTTATATTTAATGATTTTTTAAAAGTTACTAACTAAAAATAATATATTTTTATGTTCCTGTTCATACAGCAATATTAAGACTTAAAAATCCATAACCTCAGATACAATCTAGTTAGAAAGACAAGACTGATGAATATTAATGTCCATGGGAAGTACCAAAAAGTGGTACAGCAAGCAATGTTAAGAATAAGAACCATTGGTCACACAAGTCTTCATGAAGAAAAAAAGATCTTGAATGAGCCTTAAAATTGCACTTAAAATAATACCATATTCTTTATTTGAAAGTTGCTAAGAGAGATCTTAAAAGTTCTCCTCACAGGTGCCTGGGTGACTCAGCTAAGCATCCAACTCTTGATTTTGGCTTAGGTCATGATCTCAGTTTTTGAGTTCAAGCCTAGCGTTGGGCTCTGCACTGACAATGCACGGCCTTATTTGAGAGTTTCCTTTTCTCTATCCCTCCTGCACTAGCACTCTCTCTGCCTCTCTCAAAATAAACTTTAAAAAAAAGTTAAGTAAAGGGGTCCCTGGGTAGCTTAGTTGGTTAAGCATCTGACGTCAGCTCAGATCATGGTACCACAGTTCGTGGGTTCAAACCCCACATCGGGCTCTCTGTTGACAGCTTACATCCTGGAGCCTGCTTCATATTCTCTGTCTCCCTCTCTCTGCCTCTCCAGTGCTCATGCTCTGTCTCTCTCAAAAATAAAATAAACATAAAAAAAAATAAATAAAAATTCTCATCAAGAAAAAAAATTAAACTATCCAATAAGTAACACCACATACAGCCATTAAATTTTAAATTAAATTCCTCAGTCACATTTTAGTTGCTCAATAGCCACGTGTGGCTAATGGCTACCATGCCGAACAATACAAATATAGAAAGTTCTGTTGGATAGCAGTGCCTTAAAGGATGGGTTTGACTAAAATAAGCTGACAGAAACGGAAGTAGTAGCTACCATTCTTAAAAATACCTATTATCTGGAGGCAGCTGGTGGCTAAGTAGGTTAAGCATCCAACTCTTGATTTTGGCTCAGGGCATGATCTCACAGTTCCTGGGTTCAACCCCCTTGTTGGGCTCCACACTTAGTGCGAAGTGTGCTTGGGATTATCACTCTCTGCCCCTCCCCATCCCCTCTTGTGCACACACGGGCATATGTTTTCTCAAAATAAACTTTTTTTCATGTTTATTAATTTATTTTGAGACAGAGAGAGAGAGAGAGAGAGCGAGCACACATGCGCAGGAGTGGGGGAGGGATAGAGACGGAAAGGGGAGAATCCCAAGCAAGCTCCTCATTGTCAGCACAGAGCCCAGCACTAGGCTCGATCCCAAGAACCATGAGATCATGACCTGAGCCGAAATCAAGAGTCAGATGCTTAACTGACTGAGCAACCCAGGCACCCCACAAAATAAGCTTAAAAAATTCCTATTCTGTCAGAAACTTTAAAAATCATTTCACTCAAATTTTATAATTCCATATTTATAGTTAAATTTGAGGCTTAGAGAAATTAAATTAGCTAGCTATTAAGAGCTATGATTTAGGGACACCTGGGTGGCTGTCAGTTAAGCCTCCAGACATTTGATTTCAGCTCAGGTGATGATCTGAGAATCCTGAGATGGAGCCCCATGTCAGGCTCTGCAAGATGGGGTGGAGCCTGCTTGGGATTCTCTGACCCTCACTCCCCCCCCCAAAATAAGTAAACATTTTTTTTTAAAGAGCTAAGATTTAAATTCAGTTCTGTCCACTTCACCATGCTACTTCCTGTATGAAATAGGAAGCAGAGTTACAGAAGATGGTTGGTTTTAGCATATAATGAGAATGACATACTGGCTCAGTAGGTCAGAAAGAAACTGAGGCGTTTTAAGTACCTAAGAGATATAATCAGTGTTATTTTACTCCTGTCTGATAGTTGAATAATACTTTAATTATTTAAGGTGTTTTCAGATAAGCAGCATATTAGATTAACTAAGGGAACATAGGTATAAGGTTTCTTTCTACAGTTTTACCAATGACATTCTACCATATGAACTATGGTAGTAAATAGTAAATATTTCATATTTACTAAGCATTTTGGGAAATCAAGTAAATATTTTATAAATATCCCATGAACTATCAATGACCCCCTCATTTTGTCCCCTTAGAAGTAAATGTTTCTAAGTACCGGTGTTCATGGCCAGAACATACATTTTATGTATCTGAACAGATAGCTTCATGAAAACCTGATATAAATTACAAACTGATCATACCAAATCATCTGATGCTTCCGTTTTAAGATGACAATTGCCACTCAGTATTACTCAGTTCCATGCCAATTACTCAATGCTCACTGTGTGTCTAGGATTATGGGATACAACAATAACTTAAAAACCCTATCTTTCTGAGATAGAAAAGACATATACATGGGACACAGAGAACACTTTAAGGCATATCTTAGAGTTCAAGTACTTGCTTTACGGTCCCATCAGCCTTTAACCATTCCTACTGATAATGTCCAAATCTAAGCCCACTTGATTATCAGGGCATCTACAGCAGATGTTACAGAGGCTTTCACAGTGCCACTTTTGGGCTGGCACATAGGATTTTGAAGACCCAGGCCTTCTTTCATCCATGGACTCCATTTTCAACCTGAAGAAAAGGAAAATACAAAATTCTATATAGGAATTAAATGCTAAACTGTCACTTGGCTAGTTTTCTTTTAGAGATAGCTCTACAAAGCACTGCTATCAGAAAAGATTCCAAGTTTTGTTTCTCACTCACTGTAAGGTATTTTACCAAAATGCCAATTGTTTTAGCCTCAGCTCAGGTAGAATCCACTCAGAGCATATATAAAATAAAAGTGAGGAGCTGAGAAACAGACTAACCATGCAGCTCATACCAAGAGACACTATTTTCACCTGGGTCACAAATGAAAATATAATACCTGAGGGCTTTGGATCACAACAGCAGGAAATAACTTGAAATCAGAATATAAGAGGCAGTAAATCTTCTCTGTTAACTTGATATTTTATCTACTTCATAATACTTTATCTCCAAGTTTATAAATCCCTTTCTATATAATATTTCCTCATTTCACAAATAGTAGGTCATCTCCATCTTACAGGTCTGCAAGCACGGTTTGGAGACTAAATGGCAGGTACCTTAATGGTTAACATAATGGATTTTGAAGTCAGACAAAACTGGACTTGGAGCTTGACTCCCTCACCTATTTGCAACTTCTCTAAGCCTCAGTTTCCCTTTCTGTGAAATGAGGACAAATACCACACACCTGTTGGTTGGGTAACCAACCCAAGTTGCACAGTAGCTGACATGAAGCTCAATTGTTTAACATGTTGTTTCTATTATCAGGTGTCCAAGCTCAACCAGCTAATGAGTAGGAATGGGGATATTCTCCCTAAAAATTCCACTTTTCATAATAATCGTGAAGCCTGGAAAGTCACCCACATCACTAATAAGGCTGCTTCCAAATCCAAGACTCTCCTAACTGGAAAACTACACGTTTCACAAGACGTGACCTTAGCCTTTTAAGACTTGGGGGGGAAAAAAAAAGCTCCGGGGGAATTCCCAGCAGCTTTTGTTTTCATATTTTCATCCCCCAAAAACATTTCTGTCTTCCCTAACTTAATGGTAAAATATGAGTTTATTCACTCACACCACTATTTCAGGAAGATATCCAGTATGCATTTTGTTAACTAAACACTGAAAACATGCTCCTTCTGCCCTCATGAAAACAAAACCACGTGGTTTCTCTGGCTCTTGCTGCCATTCCTTCTCAAAGTTAAATATGTGTTCGCAGCAAAATAAACCATTCCTTACTTAAACTGAAGTGGGCAAAGATCCATTCACATTAAAGCCATCAGTGTGGTTTTGTTTTTGACAGAAAATCCTTTATTGCTCAATCAAGACATTAATGGTGTTGGCTGGTTTCTGGTTCTCACTCTGTACAAAATAAATATAAGTGGGGCGCCTGGGTGGCTTAGTCGGTTAAGCGTCCGACTTTCGCTCAGGTCATGATCTCGCGGTTCGTGGGTTCGAGCCCCGCGTCGGGCTCTGTGCTGACTGCCAGCTCAGAGCCTGGAGCCTGTTTCAGTCTGTGACTCCCTCTCTCTCTGACCCTCCCCTGCTCACGCTGTCTCTCTCTCCTAGAAATAAATAAAAATATTTAAAATAAATAAATAAATAAATATAAGTAACAGGAAGCACTGCATGTTTAGAGTCCTTATAAACAATGTATCAAAACCCAGCTGAACTGTGGCATATGACAACTGACATATACAAGGTTATTCGTTTTGGGGGAAACAATAGGACTGTAAACTACCTAAACGTTGACCAATAAAGGTTAAATAAATTATGGTATGCACATACATTAGATTAGTATGTAACTAACATCATAAAGAATGTGGATGTTCTTTATTCGTTTGGAAATCTGAAGTGGGAAAGAGAGTATGTAAGAGGGGAGGGTAAAATACATATATCTGCCTAAACTTACAAAAAATATCTCAGAAAGGATATACAAATAAATGCTGTTATTGGGGAGAGGAATTAGGTGGCATAGGAGACTTCATGATATACTTTGATCCTTTTAATTGAACCATGTGACTATATTACTTTCCAAAAAATAACATTAATTTAACAATAAAGCTTGAGAATTATAAGTATTATGAGACGTCTACAACATTCTATTACTACATTCCATCCACTAGTTTATTTCTTTCATACTTCTGCCTGTAAGAATGAACACATACATTATATTCAAACTAATGTATATCAAGTAGAAAATAATGGGAATCTATTTACACTCAAGGTAACTAGGCAAAACTTTTTATAAGAAAAAAGATATACAAAATAATTTTTTTGCTTACTTCTAGAAGGTGTCCAACATTTATTATAATGCCGGGCCTTTGTATATTTTGATTTTCAAAAGCAGGGCCTCATAGTGGTCCACTGAACTACCCAAGGTCACTGGAGGAGCAAACTTTAGTGCTAGAATTTGATTTGGCCTTTTCCTGAGCTAAGGCCCCTGACTTTTTCTTTAGTAGGTCTTAGGCTTTTTAGGGCACCCTCACTACAGTGGCGACATTAAAATTGGGAGCTCCTCTGAGGGCTCATTAAAATCACCTAACTTCAGAGCTTGCTGCCTAGGCTCACTAAGAAAGCCATAATGCTCTGAGCAAAGACCAGGGCAAAGACAACATTCGCTACAGTTCCCACAAACCCAGTGAGGACCTGGGCCCTACAGACACGAGAGAATTAAAATGTACTAGTCTGAACCTCCTCCCAAGGTCTACCCTCTCACCCAGGGAGATCTAAGTCAAAACAGCATCGGGATAATAACAGTACCTTTCCCTCCAAACAAAATGAATCCAGGTATTTTTCAGGAACACAGGCACTCTGTACATGAAGCAAAGTCCATTGTTTCTGGGTCACCAGGTCTCAGGGAGGGCAGACCCAGCACTGCAGAGGCCCACGTGGACATAAGCCAGGCAGAGCATTTCACTGCCCTCCCCCAATCTCCACACAGCCAAAATTAATCGCCTGTGACTCACACACTCTAATGTTTGTTTGGGGGGAAAAAAAAAAAAAGGCCTGCTATCAGGATATAGGGCTGTAATGGAAGAGAAATTCAGAACAATTAGGGAGCAAAATTAAGTGCATACTCACCAGCCCACCACCAAAAGGGAGAGACTAAGTGGAGAGACAGGAAGTGGCTTTGAGAAGTGGCCTGAAAGCCTGATTGGCTAATGAGTTAAAAGCAAATTCCCTCCTCCTTTACCTTAAAAGGTGCAGAAATGATACAACCCCTCCCTCACCTTTTTGTCTCTTTTTAGAACAGTGATGCTATATGCACTATTTTTAGAATGACCTTTTTAAACCAAGTTTCCTTTTGAGTTCAAGTACTTAACGCAAGCAAACATAGGCTAATTTAATCTACACACATTCTCTTTAGATGGCCCTACTGTAAACAATTTTGTTCCTTTAGGATAATCTCCTAACCTTTGAGGATCTCAATAAGGTTAATATATGCAAAATAACAGGTTTCATTACAAACAATCTAGATCCATTCAAATTAGAATTTACCTTCAGGGTAATATTCCAGTTAAGCTGTGTGCGTAAAAGATAGGTGTGGTTAGGAGTTTATGCTTTGAAGTAAAATGTAGTATAAACAAACCTTATTAAACTAACCTGTATCTTTGTAGCCATTTCTTCACCAGTTTCTACTACTAGTTCAAAGCCCTTTGTCTTTTGTCAATTCTTCACAAATTTATTGTGTCTTTGTCTAAATGTATAAAAGCTTCCTGTTCTGATCACTTCAAGTCTTCATTCTCCTGTGAAGGTGCCCACTTACATGTAAGAATTCAATATAATTTGTATGTTTTTCTCCTGTTATTCTGTCTTTGTCAGTTCAATTTTCAGATCCTGCCAGGGACTCTAAGAAGGTTAAGGAAAACTTTTTCCTCTCTTAGCGTAGCAAATGAAAATCTCTATTTCAAGGTGCCGCACAAGGATATTCTAGGACATTTCACATAAATTGTGATAGTTTCCAAGATACTTTCTAGCTGCACAATCTGGAATAAAATTCTTAAACTCTCTGCGACTTAATTTTCTCATCTGTACCATGGAGATAGTAATAGCTACCTCCCTAACATATATACAAATATATATGAAAAAGTCTAACAAAATGACCGGTCGTAGTACATGCTCAATTTATGTTCTCCTTCCTTCTTTGCTCATTCCTCATTCTTATATACAGAGGAAGTGAAAAAGTAAATAACTGCTTGCATGACTTTACTTATAAACTTCTATTTGTCTACACAGCATACAATTCTTTCTAGATATAAGAAGTCAATGGAATTTAGTTTTTGCTCCTAAATTCTGTGATTACAGACCTACACTCACGCATAATTCCCTGATTCTTAAAGTAACAAGATTACTTTGCAGATTTTCTTCTCCAATAAATGATACGAGCGGATCATTTTGGAACCTTAGAAAGATGAGTATAGGGCTCTCGGAAATCACTGTGGGGAAAAACAAGCTACTTTAGTAAAGTGCTTTGGAATACCAAGATGACATATAAAGGCAGAGATGCACTGACCCTATGTGTTTCAAGGGTGGATAGGAAAGGCTGCCCAGTCTCTCAAGTGGATTCCTGGAGAAGGGAATGCCCCTCCCCCCAGCCCTATTTTTGGATAATTCCCTGGAGAGAGAGGTTGTTGTCCTTAATAAGACACTGGGAAACAGCAGTCTCCCTACCCTCCACACACACTCTAAATTTGTGGAAGAATTCATGTCAGTTACATATTTATAGTTACCAAATGATATAAAGATTATACAGTATCACAGATTTAACCCATTATCCCCAATTCTTGATGTTACCATTATAAACAGCAAAAGAAAGCAAATAAATTTCTCCCCAAATCACCCTTTTTCAGAAACCTCCTTTCTTAGGCCCCTCTCTAGTCACCTCTGTGGCAGCTACTCTGCTCATCTCTCTTGCTCCACTTAATACTTCTCTTCATCTCTTCCGCACTTCCATTCTTCCACAGAACACATCTTACATAAAGTCCTTGAGACCTTGAGACACTCCGGGTCCCTTTGCCTTAATCACAATCCTTCACCAGGTTTTTCAGCTGGTTCCTTCCTTCCTCTCTGGACTTAATTACAAGTCCATCTTCCCGTTCCCATCTTATCCCATCAGTAGCCATGCTGTTACCTTTTCTCTTTCTTCCCCGTCGGTAAGGCTCTGCAGGTCTTCTGAAAATCTGCTACTATTTCATTTCCCAAAAATTGAACAAATTTATGATGCCACAACAATATGAATATTGCTGCTATGCCCACGGAAGGCACACAAAAAATATCTTAACGATTATAAGTCCAAGCAATACACTCACACTTACATTCTGCAAATACAACTGTTAAAATTTTTTATCCTTCTTTTCCCCCTTTCTTTTCCTCATCCTCTCTCTTCCTCTCCATTTTTCTTCTGCTCCTGCTATTTCTCCCTATATATTGTATATATCCTGGGATTTCAGAAATTTTTTTAGATACTACTTCTATACCTTCTCAGAACCCAAATAAAGAAAATAAAATCATACTTATTTCTAGATGGTTTCAGCCATTTGAGGTTTGCATGATCTTATGTATGAACTAAATGATTCTTATCCAGGCATGGGAACTAGTTACTCAGCCCAATGGGATACAAACCTAAACTAGTCATTAGGAAGAGTCCTTTTCTACTTTAAAGACCTATCTGTTTAATCTTGGGCATCCTAAATCCATTTTTCACACACTTTACTTTTTGAAATATGTAGACTTTCCGAGAAATTATGTATCTTTTATGTCTAGCTTGATTAGTCAATTTTCCTGTCATTATGACATGTTAAAAAATGTAAATAAATCTTAGGAATATCACATTATAATCAGTAATACTATCTAAAATGTTCACTTTCCAGGATATGAAGTCTTGATTGGCATTGGTTCTTCTCTCTAGTTACAGTTATTTTGACAAATTTATCCTTTTTTCCCATCATTTTTTCCTTAATGTATCTTCAGTGTAGTATAACAATTTTAAGTGCACAAAAAACTAGAGAAAAGAATATAATGGACACCTCTACATAGATTACCTAGATTTAACAACTGTCTGTATTGTGCCATATTTGCTTCATTTGATTATTTTGGCTGAAGTATTTCAAAGCAAATTCCAAATATCATGACATTTCACCCTTAAGTACTATCGCAGGCATGTTTTAAAGGAACTTTTTAAAAATCACAGCTACAATACCATCACCACATCTAATAAATAATCTAATACTCAGTTCATATCTCCATACCCTCCTGCTCTCAAAGGGCTTTTTCTTGCTGGCTTAGTTAAACCAGCATCCAAATACCAAACACTGCATTTGGTTGTTACACTTCTAAAGTCTCTTTTAATATAGAACAGTGCCAATCGTATTCTTTTTTCTTTTAACAATAACTTGAAGAGACCAGGCCAATTGTCCTGTAGAATACTAATACTTTGCATTTTTATGCTATGTGAGCCTCAACAATTTTTCCATGTCCTTGCTTTTCATATTTGCAGTTTATTCATATCTTTTTTCCAGTTATCTACAGACGATTTGGTTTCTCTTATGACTATAAGATAGCTCTTTATGTGTTAAGTACATTGAATTCAATTTTTTTTTTAAATTTAAATCCTCTTTTTTAATGTTTTATTTATTTCTGAGAAAGAGACAGCGTGAGCAGGAGAAGGTCAGAGAGAGAGGGAGACAAAGAATGCGAAGCAGGCTCCAGGCTCTGAGCTAGTTGTCAGCACAGAGCCCGACATGGGACTTGAAACCACAAACCGCGAGATCATGACCTGAGCCAAAGTCAGATGCTTAACCGACTGAGCCACCCAGGCACCCCTAAATTCAAATTTTTAAACACTGTAGCTTTCTGTTGGGCATTGTCTAAAATTCTTTCATTTTCTTTTTTAAGAATAAATAGTCAAATATGTTATTTTCCTTTGTTTTCTTGCTTTGTTTAAAAACGGCCTAAGAGGGGCGCCTGGGTGGCTTAGTCGGTTAAGCGTCCGACTTTCGCTTAGGTCATGATCTCGCGGTTTGTGGGTTCGAGCCCCGCGTCGGGCTCTGTGCTGACTGCCAGCTTGGAGCCTGTTTCCGTCTGTGACTCCCTCTCTCTCTGACCCTCCCCTGCTCACGCTGTCTCTCTCTCTCCTAGAAATAAATAAAACATTAAAAAAAAAATTTAAAAACGGCCTAAGAAAATTTTCATTCAGCACACATTTGTTAAATAGTTTCTTCTGGTTATTGATGATATGTTTTAATACTATTTTGGTTATGCTTACTTTGTATCTGACTATAAAAAGTTATATCTTCAAAATATATCTCAGTAATTCTCACTCTACCATAAAAAATAACAACTAAATAAAGAGAAAAAAGTAAAAATAAATTTTTAGAAATGTGTGTGGGATGGTAATTACTACTAGGAAACTTGAAGAATACAATAGTCTAGTAGATAAAAATAAATTTTTGAGTTACCTAGATCTGACCTGCCTCTTATGAACTGGGTGTTATGGGCTGAATTGTATCCCCCCCCCATTCATATGTTTTATCCCCCCTCCCCCCCAGGTGCTAAGAATGTGACTGTATTTGGAGGTCGGAACTTTAAAGAAATAATTAAAGTAAAAATAGGTCATATGAGTGGGCCTTCTTCATCCAGTATTACTAGTGTCCTTGTAAGGAGACATTAGCACATAGACACAGAGAGAGGACAATGCATGGGAAGACAGGGAAGAAGACAGCCATCTACAATCTGAGAAGAAAAGCCTTAGAAGAAACCTACACTGTAGAAACCTTTATCATGGATGTCTAGCTTCCAGAATTGAGAAAATAAATTTCTGTTGTTTGAGCCACCCAGTCTGTGAGTTAGCTATGGCAACCGTAGCAAACGAATAGACTGTGGGAGCTTGAATAAATTACTTACAATTTTCTAAAGCTCAAATTCCTTAGCCATAAAATGGGGACAATAATAATACCTACCTTGTAGGGTTGTCGTAAGAATTAATATACGTAAAGCTCATAGCATAGTAAACATCAAATAAATCTTAGCTATTATCATTTTGAAGATTAAATGAGGTTATGCATGTTAAAACATGTCTTTACTTCACTCTGTCTAGTACCAAAGCTCTGCTGAGTAGCAGCTAGTTTTAATAAATTTTCCATTTTTAGAATACTCTCCTATCTCTAAACTAATGCCTTTTAGAGCACTCTAGCTTATTTGTGCCATAAGTAAGTTAGATGCAACAGATTTTGACCTAGCAAGGAAAGAAATTAACCAAACCAATCTCATCCAACGAGCATTTGTTGAGCATCTACATTTTGTCAGATTTATTCCCAAGTACTTAATACACTTTGATGTTATATGAAATACTACCATTTCTTAAAAATTCTATTTCTGTTTGTCTGAAGCTCTGTTATAAAGATGCAATATATTCTTATAGGTTATTTTCTATCAGCCTTGTTAAACTTCCCTATTGAGTTAAAAATTTTATCCTGTAGTTTCTTCTGGATTGTTTATATTCACCATCAAACCACATGCAAACAATGAGAATTTTGTTTTCTTTTTTCTAAACTTTGTGTTTTAATGAGCAAAAATCTTTAATTTTAATATAATTAAATATATTAATATTTTCTCTGAAACTCGGTGACTTTTGTCTTAAGAAACCCCTTCCTTACCTCTAGGTCTATAAGATATTTGTGTGTTATTTTCTGCCAAAGAGTTTTCAAGTTTTATTTTTGAATGTTAGTCCTTAATCCATCTGTCGTTCATACACACACACACACACACACACACACACACACAGAGTAGGACAAAGCATAGCTTCTAGCCTAGCTTGCTGTGGAAACTAGCTGCCTCTCCAGCTGATCTCACACCAAGCTTGGTTTTGCCCTCATTGGTTCAGCCACTGTTCTCCCGTGTTCACTTTGTGATTCTTCAATACGGCTCAACTCAGGTCATGGACTCAATAATGAGTTCTGCAGTTTACTCTCCAATTAGAACTTCCATCCTTATAGTGGTTGTTGCAGCTGTACTTTTGCTTGTGTGATTACTTGATTAATGTCTGCCCTCAACTACACTATGAACTCCATGAAGCCATGAACTGTCTCTATCTTGGCCAAAGTACTGTAATCCCCAAACCCAGTAAGTTGTTCAATAAATATTTGTTGAAGTAATGAATATATAAATATCTCTATATCTATACATACAATGAAAATCACCAACACCAGGGTTGCCAGGTGTTGTTGACGTTAAGAATGAAGCCTCTCAGATTTAGAGGGTCTGGGATGGGGGGCGGGGATCTGAGGTCTGCTTGTTATACTTGTTAGGTGCCCGCCACCCTGAACCCCTAACATAATGTCATCACCAAGTACCTTCCTAAAATCCAGAGAACCAGCTTTCTTTGGTCTTCAAAGTCTCCCAAGATCATTAGCATTCTCATGGCTTCCCTGACCCTTGCATCCCCCTTTCCTCCCCTACCAAGCTCAACTTTCTGCTTTCACTACGCTAACTTCCACTATCAGAGCTTTCTATTCTAGAATTTGTAATTTTAACTCTCCTTGTCCTGCTTTCCCCCCCCCCCAAAAAAAAACAGGACGGGGGAGAGTAGTCTGAATTGGGTTATGAGGCCCCCCCCCCGCTAGGGGGGTACCTCACCTCAGCCATTGAACTCACTTCGCTGGCCGTGAGTCTTTTCCAAGCTCCGGCTAAGGAGGCATCCGCCAGGCCCCTCCCGGAAGGCGGGGTCCGTGGCATCTCCTGCCCAGTCTGCCCTCGCACGGAGCCCCGTTCTCTGGGAACTCACCTCCCCGAGACTCAGGGAGGACCCTGTTAGGGCCGCTTTATGGCCCTAGTCTCAGACCTTCCCAGGGGACATGTGATAGAGTGACGCAAATGCACTCAGCTCGTAGCCCCACCGATGAGCTTCCCTCCGCCCTATGGGAGAGGGAGGTTCCGCTGAACGTTTATAAGGCTCCCATATCTAAAGACATTTCACAGTTATGGTGACTTCCCACAACACACAGCAACATGCAAATACAGAGAAGCGTACCACCCCTGTCCTTTGCAGACGTCTTCTAGCCAGGACGCACGCGCACTGTGTTCCCGCCTTGTGACTCGAGGCGGGCGATACCTGGGAGAGGGTTGATGACGTCCAAGTTCTGACTCCATGGCGGCCCGGCGGCGGGGTACTCGCAGCGGCCGGACGCGAGGTTCGGAGCACATGGGGGGCTAGTGCGGAGGGGCGGGGAGTCTGAAGGGGAACGGTGACCTCTGCTCTGGCCCCTCCCCTTCCGTCGCCCCTTGACCCGCCCTTAGCTATCAAGCTAGTTTAGGTGCAAAACGTTTAAAATTTCGGTTGTCAGAGCTTTTTGAATTACAGAATTGGGTATAAAGGACTTGCTTGTAGATATCTAGTAACAGTGCCAGCACTATTTTAAACACCTGATGTCATCCAATTAAAAATTTTAATTGTAAGGTGCATCATTATGTATCTCTAAGAAAGGAAAAATGCTTCCAACTAACACGGGATTCATTGCTTGTATGTCATCCACTGTAGGATGCATCCCAGTTTCAGAGATAGTAAAATTCAGTTTTTAGAACTGATGAGAGATGGGATAACATACTCTGTGAATTATGTTTTTATATACTATTGTCATCCTCTGGATTTTACAGTGGGGACAACTGAGGTACAAAGAGATGAAATAACTTCTACAAGATTTCACAGCCAGAAGATACAGGGCGCTAGTGCCGGGGGGCTAGAGACAAACTCCAGAGCACTCTGCTAACCATAATCTCATATCACCTTAGGTAGTTTGAGGATAGGTATTGAGAAAGTTTGGGGGCACAAGTAAATAGAGACAAGCACGCTATGAGACTCTTGCCTTGGGCTATGAGCTCACAAGAGCCCTTGGGACTCCATTTTATTTAATTTTTATTTAAGTTCAGTTTAGTTTAATATTTGGCTAGAATAGCAGTTTAGGAAGTGATTTCTCAGACTATTATCAAGAACAGTGGTATGCAGTTATTTCTTTGTAAATTTACAAAACCATCTTGAGCCATTTCTTTGAAAAGATGATGTTTTTTTCAAAGTAGGATCATGTTCAGCGGGTACTCATTATTTCTTTCGGTTCTTTGCCCATTCTTCATGCCCATAGCTTCTGTAGCATTAGACAAAGCCGGAAGAGTTAATAATAGCAGCATAGCTACGGAAGACCCACCTCCTGCAAAGAAGACTCGAAGATGTGAAAGGCAGGGGGTAAAGAAGGAGCCTGTGACAGGAAGAAAGGCCAATAATGACAGGATGGAAGACAAACAAGGTCAGCTTCAAGTGGGAGGCCAGGGAAGACACGGGTTAGCAAGAGTGTCTATGGGAGGCTGGGAGGGCTGAGGGTGAGGGATGTCTTGCTCTTTCCACTCTTACTTCTTCCTTTCTCGAAGATATAATTAATATTCTATCCTTTGGGTGTAGCACAGTACTCACCTACTTTCTCAGAATCTTTAGTTTTGTGTAATTTAGACAGATTGAGACCTGAGTAGATCAGGATTTCTTGGGGAGGGCAAAGTTAATCATGACATGATAGCTATTTTTGATTCTCATACAAGTAGCTGTAGTACATATCTATCTTTCCTCAGAGTCAGTGAAGACTTTGCTGTTAAAGGGCAAAGCTCCTGTGGACCCGGAGTGCACAGCCAAAGTGGGGAAGGTGAGAGACTCCTCTGCCTATTGGTTTTTCAGAAAGCAGTTGTTCATTTGTTACTTGTATTCCTGTCCAGAACACTGCTAGTATTCATTTTAGGAGCCCTTTCCAAACTACTACTAGTGATTAATTTTCTCCAAGGCTACGAGATGGGAGTGGTGGAGACACCTCATTCTCTTTCTCAATTAGAAAATGATACTATTATCAAGGAAAAACCATCTCTGTTCTAATGAGAAACTGCCCTGGTATGGCATTAGTTACTGATAAATGTGAAAAGGATTTGAAGAATATAGAAGAAAGGCTTCCTCTGGAGCAGGTTTTCTTTAACTGTCAGAATCATTTGTTTTTCTGTAATTACAAAAAAAGCAACGTGTTTTCATTATAGGAATAACAGGTTATGTATAGAAGAACATACTTTTGCATTTTTTCCCCTGGAAGATAGATGGCTGTTGGTAGTGCTGGAGAATGACACTTTGAGGCAAAAGAAAATTTAGAGCATTGCTTAGGATCTCATTAGGACTCAGACTATACTGATGTCAATTTTTTTCCTTTTCTCTCTAGGCCCATGTGTACTGTGAAGGGAAGGATGTCTATGATGTCATGCTAAATCAGGTAAAGTGAGGAGCTATTCTCTTTATGGGAATTTCTTCTTGATAATTACTGATGATAGTGTCCCAATGCCCAGATCTTTAATTCTGAAGTCCCTTATATTAGCCTTACATTAGTCTCTTCCTTACAGCAATTACTGGTACCTGTGACCAAGGAAGAATCATCGTTTATTGGCTTCCATTTGTAAACTTCTCTCCTATGTTCATATTTCTCTCATCGTAGACTAATCTTCAGTTCAACAACAACAAGTACTATTTGATTCAGCTGTTAGAAGATGATGCCCAGAGGCTCTTCAGTGTTTGGATGAGATGGGGCCGGGGTAATGACTTTGATTATGGATTTTCTGATTTGTCATTCAGAAAGCCAGAAGCAGCTTAGTGAGTAAACATAAGATCCTCTGGGTTTCAGTTGGTAGAATGGAGGTTCTGTAACCTGGGAGGGGCTTTCAAATGCAATAGCAAGCATCCACATTTCGAAGTTTCCACTGGAAAAACTAAAGTAGCCTGTTGAGGCTGGGAAGTGTCCTGCAATTGGTCTGCTAATGCTGCTAAGGGACTGTGGGAGTTAGCAGGTAACTAATATCAACAGGATCAGTTTCCTGGACCCGTTCAGCTCTCCTCCCCTTCCTGCCCATTTGTCACAGGCTAAGCAGAGAGACCTTAGAGAGCTGGCTTGTTATGGGAGAGAACTCTTCTTGGATTGGCAGAAAACCATCTTACGTGTTGCATTTACTTTGCAGTGGGGAAAATGGGTCAGCACAGCTTGGTGGCTTGTTCAGGGGACCTCACCAAAGCCAAGGAAATCTTTCAGAAGAAGTGAGTACCAAAAAAATACCATTCTTCTTGGATGTGTCTTCTTTAAGAATTTTATAGGAAGTGTGATTTGGCCTCAATGGTAATGTATTTCCACTGTGACATTCTGTGACTGGAACACCAAACTGCCTTCTTAGTTAGTGATTATATCACCTAATGTTGAAATTAGCTAAAAACAGAAGAACTTAATATAATTAACACATGACCAACAATTTAGGAAACTTGGGAAACCCAAGTGGGTGGGATGAGAATATTGCAGCTAGAGTTTTAAAAATTCTTTCACTATGATGTGGATGCAGAGCTTTCTGTAGTCTCTGAGAATCTGTCAGAGAAAAGGAGCAGATAGGGATCTTTTGTTTAAAATCTCAATGGCTTGTGTCGTATTTGGGGGCTTTTGAGAAGTTCAGTGGCCCTTTTTTCCCCCATCTTTTTGTTCCCTTTGTCTCCAGAGTTTTTATTTCTATTCAGGATCCTAACTTAGAATCCAGATTTGTGGGAAGTTGGGTATAAAAGAGTTCTAAGAAATAGTTCGGGGGAAAAAATGACATAGTTTGGGGATGTTCTAAGGAAACAATTATAAGCCCATTCCTAGTATACCGTTATTTGTAAGATTTTTCTCACCGTCGTGGACTCTACAGATTCCTTGACAAAACAAAAAACAATTGGGAGGATCGTGAGAAGTTTAAGAAAGTGCCTGGAAAATACGATATGCTGGAAATGGACTATGCCACCAATGCACAGGTAAACTTTGACTACACGTTTGGGGAGAGACTGCTTCCTCTTAACCAAGGTGAAGTCTAGTAGAATAGCTTAGATCAGGTGCTAGACTAGAGCAGACCAGGCTGCCTTGAGTCTTGCTGTTCACCACCTAACTGAAGATAACAGTTCCCTCAGGAGTAACTTTCACGGATCTTTGTCATCTTAAAGGGACAATAGAATGAAGATAGAAAATGCTTTCTAGTCTCTACTGTCTAGTATGGATCTTATAAAATCTTAGGTCCTGAAGTTTAATGTATGGATCAAGAAAGGAGTATAGATAGTCACAGTGACGAAACTGTATTTAAAGTTGTTTTCACTTCTGGTTATATGCTACCAGTATATACCATACCAATAAAAAAAAAATAATTTTGACAAATTGAGATGCAACCAGGATGCTGAAAACTGTTACATACAGTATCTGAAAAATGTAAACGTCTTAGTCGTTTAAGATGAGAAGATATGAGACATAATAGCTATCTTTACATACTTACCAGTGTATCAGGAGAGCCTTTTAGACTTATTCTGAGTGTTTAACTATGGGAGGCAGATGTAGGAGTAGAAGGTGGAATCACATCGAGTACTCTAACTAGGTTAATAATGGAATGAACCTGTGGTCTAGCAGAGGCTGATTGATATTCACCTGCCAGGAATAGTGTAGAGCCAACCCTTGCAGGAACCTCAGAATAGATACTGTCATATTTTTCTTTTCTTTTCTTTTGGCTGTAGAATGAAGAGGAAACAAAAAAGGAATCTCCTAAATCCCCCTTGAAACCAGAATCACAGCTAGATCTTCGTGTACAGGAGCTGATAGAGTTGATCTGTAATGTCCGGGCCATGGAAGAGATGATGGTGGAAATGAAATATGACACCAAGAAAGCCCCGCTCGGTAGGACTTCAGATTCTATCCTACGTTTCCTGTTTATATTTCCTAGTTCCATTCATAGGATATTTAGTCACCTTCATGATTTAAAGCTTGCTGATAGTGTGAATGAAGGAAAGGAGATCTGGGGTAAGAGGTAGTGTGAGGGGAGGTGAAGCTGTTTTGAAAGTTGAGAGGTGAGAGTCTTTGTTGGGTAGGCATATGAATACAGTTTACAGGGTAAGACCCCAGTTGTAGGGTCTGATGATCTTTGGCTGGGCCTGCAGGGAAGCTGACAGCAGCACAAATCAAGGCGGGCTACCAGTCTCTTAAGAAGATTGAAGATTGTATTCGGGCTGGCCAGCATGGACGAGCTCTCCTGGAAGCATGCAATGAATTCTACACCAGGATCCCACATGACTTTGGGTGAGGCCTGTGCTATTACTTCTCTTTGGTCTTCTGCCTAACCATATCCCCTGTATCACTGAGCAGCAACTATAATCTTTTATTATAATTATTCATTTCTAATGAAATAATCATCTTGGATAGATACAGAGCCAAAATGATTTAGAGATAGCCTATTTAGTCAGCTTACAAGTTTGGAATGCAATCTCCTGACCTGATTACAACCATATTTTCTGACCAAATGGAAGTTATCCAAAAGAAAATGGTTCTAGCTATCTAACCAACAAGTAAAATACCTTCAGACATATAACTCCCTAATTCAAACGGTTGTAGCTTTATAAAAGGGAACTCTCATACATTGTTGGTAGAAGTGTAAATAAGCACAGCCACTAGGAAAAACAGTATGGAGATTCCTAAGAATATTAAGAATAGAACTACTATATGGCCCATCTATTCCACATCTGGGTATTTATGTGAAGAATATGAACACATCAATTTGGAAAGATATATGCATCTTTATGTTCATTGCAGCATTATTTACAATAGGCAATGTATGGAAACAACCTAAGTGTCCACTGACAGACAAATGGATAAAAAAGATGTGGTATATTTATACAATGGAATACTACTCAACCATAAAAAGAATGAAATCTTTCCATTTGCCACAAAATGAATGGATGGGTCTTGAGAGTATTTTGCTAAGCAAAGTAAGTCAACAGAGAAAGAAAAATACCATATGATTTCACTTATGTGGAATCTAAAAAAACAAAAACTAATTCACAGATACAGAGAACCAGACAGAGGAAGGCAGTTGGGGGTGGGCAAAATGGGTGAAGGAGGTCAACAGTATGGTGAGTAACTGGACTTGGGATCACTTTGTAGTACATACAGATATCAAATTATAAAGATCTACATCTGAAAATTATATATATTTAAGTGGAAGGAACCCATAAAAAAGAATTTTACTTCTAGTCCCAAATGTCAAAATCTATACAGTATGTTTATTTTATCCTTCTCAGAGTATATATATAAACTCTCTTTATATCTTTGGAAGTTAAAGTCTCTTTACAGTTTCTCCCTCACTTGAAAAACCCCAGTTTTTTATACTTATTTTCTAAAGAACCTATCTTTAGTCTGTTACTTTTAGTCACCTGCCTTTGGCCACACATCAGAGAACTGATGATGAATTACATCTTTGTTCTTAGACTCCGTACCCCTCCATTAATCCGGACAGAAAAAGAGCTATCAGACAAAGTACAGCTACTAGAGGTGAGACCATGTGTGGATTGGGAAATATTAACATCCTGTTCCCAAGTTCCTACACATTGATCCTGTCTCTCATCTTGCCAGGCTTTGGGAGACATTGAAATTGCCATTAAGCTTGTGAAGACAGAGCTGCAAAGCCCAGAACACCCATTGGACCAGCACTATAGGAAACTGCATTGTGCCTTGCACCCCTTAGACCATGAAAGTCATGAGTTCAAAGTAAGAAAAATGATCAGGTATTTTCCTACCTTTAAGACCCATCCTCCTAAACCCACTGTTGTCTGACTGCTTCTGGTTAAGAGCAAACTTTTACATAGAGAGTTTCTGTGTACCAGGAACTGGGGAAGGTAGAGCTCTCTCACTGCCTTGTGAGACCATTAGGGAGCAGGAAGTCTGCCAGTTTTTACCTGGAGCCCTAAGGTCCTTCATCTCAGGCTGGTCTCTTGTAGAGTCCATATCAGCCATTTCTTTCATTTCTTTTCACAGGTGATTTCCCAGTACCTACAGTCTACTCATGCTCCCACACACAGGGACTATACCATGACCTTGCTGGATGTTTTTGAAGTAGAGAAGGAGGGTGAAAAAGAAGCCTTCAGAGAGGACCTTCCTAACAGGTCTGAGTCTAGCTTTGGGTTTGGAAAGACATTCCTCTGCCTAACGTTCAGTTATTGGACTTCTGGAAAATGGCAGAAAATGGCTTTTTTGTGCTTATGGCCTATTCCTGCCGGAGAGCAACAGAAGACAATAATAATGGCTTTTCCCTAGGATGCTGCTATGGCATGGTTCCAGACTTAGTAACTGGGTGGGAATTCTGAGCCATGGACTTCGAATTGCTCCACCTGAGGCTCCCATCACAGGGTACATGGTGAGTAGAAACTGAATCCTGGAAGGAGGCACAGGGGTAAAGGATACAATAATTTTCCTAAGTCCTTTTTTTTTTCCTCTTGTTTTTCTAGATTAGGATTAGGTAGCACCCTTCCCAAGAATTAAACCATCTCACTGATGACCCTAACATTTCTTATTATGTCCCTCTTCCTTTAAATTCCTAAAGATATCCCATCTACTCCCTCAGGAAGGAGAGACTCACCAATATACCTGCCTTCTCTGGAACAAAACTGCAAGAGGAAATGGAGAAGGGTCTATATAGTGTTTAAGATAAGGGAAACACGGGGTTAGTGGTATAGGCCTCCTTTCTAACACAATGTGTTAAGCAGCTGACTTTCATGGTTGTTGATCTATTTCAGTTTGGGAAAGGAATCTACTTTGCCGACATGTCTTCTAAGAGTGCCAATTACTGTTTTGCTTCTCGTGTAAAGGATACCGGACTGCTGCTTTTATCAGAGGTGAGATGAACATATTTATGATCTCTAGTTTATTATGAGTTCCTGTTTCTCCAAAGAGAATAGCTTTACTCCAGAACCAAGAAGTACACCTGGGAGAACTTGAGAGGGGATGAAGGGCAATTTTCATTCCGTTCGTCTGCAGAGGTAGGGGGAAGAAAGTACTGATGGGATTTTCTGTTTGATCTTAGAGCCATCCAGTTCTCAGTAGATGTGAGTGTTCAAAGATCTTTTGCTTTGCAGGTAGCTCTAGGTCAGTGTAATGAGCTACTAGAGGCCAATCCTGAGGCAGAAAGATTACTTCAGGGCAAACATAGCACCAAGGGACTGGGCAAGATGGCTCCCAGTCCTGCTTCCTTCATCACCCTGTAAGTACTCAGAGCCTAGAGGGCCAGAAGACTCCTTTTGGTTGGATAAGACTCTACTTTCTGTGTTCCAACTTCTGACCCAGATGCCAATGTTGACACGCTTTCTTCTACTTGGCAGGAATGGGAGTACAGTACCCTTAGGACCAGCAAGTGACACAGGAATTCTGAATCCAGAGGGTTATACCCTCAACTACAATGAATTCATTGTCTATAGCCCCAACCAAGTCCGTATGCGATACCTTCTAAAGGTTCGGTTTAATTTCCTGCAGCTGTGGTAAATGTCAATGGTAAATAACCCGGATAAGACGTGATCTTCATACAAGAAAATGGGCAGTGTTGTACTTTTGAGTTTTCTGATATTTTATGTAATAAAAATTGCACAAATCTACCACTGGCTTCTGTGGGCTCAACTTCTCCAACACCTACTTCTCACGTTCGTACTTCTTCATTTTCAGGATACTGTTCTATGTATCCCACAATAGCTGCAAGTTACTCACAATCCTGTTCCTTCATAGCAGAATAGCTTCTGTGCATTGAAGGATGCTAATGGAGACTGATGTTTTTCCCCCTCTTAATTCAGTTTTTATGCAAACTGGAGTTTGTGGGATGTTATTACAAGAAGGGTAGAGACAACAGAGGCTGAATTGTTCCCTTGTTCCCATCCAAATCTTCTAACTTGACTTTTCCCCCCATTTACCAACTGCAGACCAGGTCTCCCACCACTTATCCTAGGACTCAGCAGATGTCCAAAAATCTGGAAGCACTTAGAGGACTTGTCACTAAGCCTAAATACATCTCAGGAAGGAAAGGAGAGAAGTAGAATGAATTTTGACATACCCTGCTCCATTTAAGAAGTATCAAAGTCCAGGTCAGATCCAAAGACTTCCTGATTATTTGTAAACACATGCAATACAGAGATACATACAGACAAAACCATACTTCATTAGATAACAATGAAGGTTATTTAAATGAAAACAGTAGCCTGCAACTTTTTAGAAGTCAAATTACCAATCAAAACTTAAAATGGGGGCGCCTGGGTGGCTTAGTCGGTTAAGTGTCCGACTTTCACTTAGGTCATGATCTCACGGTTAGTGGGTTCGAGCCCCACGTCAGGCTCTGTGCTGACTGCCAGCTCAGAGTCTGGAGCCTGTTTCAGAGTCTGTGGCTCCCTCTCTCTCTGACCCTCCCCTGCTCACGCTGTCGCTCTCTCTCTCTCTCCTAGAAATAAATAAAATAAACATTAAAAAAAAAAAACTTAAAATGTACATACCCTTTGATCTAAAAACCACAGATGTACGTGTTTGTATAGATGATGTCAGTGTAGCATTGTTATATGCAAAAAGATCCCTAGGAAAGGAACTAGTTAAATATATTCACTCATTGAAATACTGTGCTGCTGTTAAAACTAAAGTAGACTACATACTTCTCCAAAAAGTAGAAGAGAATATTTCCCAACTCATTCTAAGCAGCAATATGAAAACAAAACCAATAAAGATATCACCAGGAAAGAAAACTATAGACCAACGTTCCTTAAGAATATGGGTGCACAGGGGCGCCTGGGTGGCTTAGTTGGTTAAGCGTCCGTTTTTTCGCTTAGGTCATGATCTCGCAGTTCGTGGGTTCGAGCCCCGCGTCGGGCTCTGTGCTGACTGCCAGCTCAGAGCCTGGAGCCTGTTTCAGCCTGTGACTCCCTCTCTCTCTGACCCTCCCCTGCTCACGCTGTCTCTCTCTCTCTCTCCTAAAAATAAATAAAACATTAAAAAAAAAAAAAAAGAATATGGGTGCACAATAAAATGTTACCAAGCCTAAACCAGTAACATAAAAAGGATGATACACCATGATGAAGTGAGATTTATCAAAGGAATGCAAGGTTGGTTCAACATATGCAAATCAATCAGGTTACGACAAAAGTCACATGACCATCTCATGAGCTACAGGAAAGGCATTTGGCAAAATCCAACACCCTTTCATGATAAACATTTAACAAAGAATGGAAGGGAATTTTTTTTAAATATTTATTTTTGAGAGAGAGAGAGAGAGATAGACTGAGCAGGGGATGGGTGCAGAAAGAGGGAGACACAGAATCTGAAGTAGGCGCCAGGCTCTGTGCTGACAGCTCTGGTCATGCAGGGCTCAAACTCACGAACCACAAGATCATGACCAGAGCTGAAGTTGGACGCTGAACTAACTGAGCCACCCAGGTGCACCAAAAAAAATTTTTTTTTAAGTGATCAAAATTAGCATCACCAGTAAGAAGTCATGTTGATATCATGTGCTTCAGATATGAAACAAGAAAGGCGTATCATATCTTTTATTCTTCCCTTAAATCCACAGTCTGATTCCACTCATGAGAAAATGTGAGATAAAGCCAAACTGAAAAACATTCTATAAAGCTGTAGTCTTCAAAAGTGTCAAGGTTACAGAAAGACTGAAAAACTCACAATTGGGGGAGACTAAGGAGACAGGATGAATAAATGCAATGTTATATTATGGATGGTGGAAAATGGGAAATCCAAATCATGTCTGTAGTTAATAATATTGTATCAATGTTAATTGCTTAGTTTTGATAAATGTAACATTTCTGTGTAAGGTGTATATATATATATATATATATATATATATATATATATATACATATACACACCACTGGAGAGAAACTGGGTAACAAAGTGGCTAAAAGCATGGACTTGGAACAAGACTGCCTGAGTTCAAATCTTCATGCCTCCCTCTCCCTGTCTATAAGATAGGAACAGTAATGGTGTCTACTGCTTGGGGATATTGTAAGAACTAGATGGGTCATGATGGGTGAAACATTTAATGTGCTAAGTGTTCAGTAAGTCTAGCTTGATTGTTCTTTTACTGACCCAATAGTGCAAGTATTACCTTGTTACTCTTCCTCAAAAAATGTCTTCATTACTGATATTTATTTAGTTGGCCAGATGAAATCTGGGCTAAATTCTTCAGTTTTTATTATTAAATTTGTCAGATATATAAGATTACTGTTCCAATTCCTATAGCAATTTCTAAATGCTGACTCTCAATTTCTGTACTTATTGTGAACCATTAATAATTTGTGGACTGGCACTAGTTTACAAACCAAACTTTGAGTAGCTCTGCTCTCGATTTCAAAACAGATTGTGTATAGGTATAAACATGTATAAAAATAGGTAGATAGGTAAAAAAAAAAATTTGGTATATGAAAAATGTGTTTTTGTGGATGGAGAGAAGACTGCTCTAATGTTCTATGATCCCACAATCCAATGGCTCTAAATGTGGAACTCATCCAGATACTAGGAAACACTGAATTTCTTTTTAATCATAAGAACTGAGAAGATGTTTAAACTAAAACCTGAACTCCCTTGGGAACATACTTACTTTTACCTAGAGTCTCTGCTTATTGTCACTCACAGCAATTATACTGTGACCTTGCCATCCATCTACAAGAGAAGAAAGATGGAAAAAACCCTTCAAGGAGGCCTGGCCAACAAAGCTGAGTCTATTGAGCAAAGGTCAAGTTAGCCTTTTAATTTTCTATATCCCCATTCCTCTAGCCTTTGATTGGGTTGCTTTTATAGAATTTTTAGAGCATAGAAGAGACACATCTAGGGCTTCATCCTGTCCCTGGCCCATGCTTTCAGGGTAGGAAAAGGCCAAAAATTGAAACCAGCAACTTTTAGGATGATGCCATGCCATGGATCTCTAGCGTTTCTAGGTAGTATTATAAATCATAAATTTCAAATAACCCTAATTTGGACTCCTAGTCACAAGGTATATGGAGTAGGTGGTCTAGAAGGTATTTTTAGAGCCTTTGCATGAGGCACATGAGAAAAGATAGAAGCATGACCTATGATTAAAACATCAGCCGATGGCATTTCTTACGTCTTTTTCTCTGGCTGAGGGAGAGCATGAGGCATTGGTAGAAATAAGGTAAAAGTCCCTCTGGTGATTTTTCCATGTAAGACCCAGAATCAGGGTAAACTGAGAATAAAATTCAGTACCCCTCAACTCCCAAAGTCCTCAAAACTCATTTCTAGATCAGAGTGCAGTGGTATTTCTTTAAGAGAACCCTACCAACCCAGGACAAAATCTTGGCTTCTAATATACAAGTCCTTGAATTCTTGAGACAGAAGATCTTTAACCTTTCGCTAACCCTTAGGAAGGAACTCAGGGAACTTCTTCTCTCATAAGACAGAATTACAGGAAAATAAGGTTCTAGAGCTTAAAAGGATCACAGTCGAGGTGAGGCAATGGGTATGACTGTTCCACCTTTTCATTCATTTTAATGTGTGTGAACTTGGATTTGAGAGATACACTTTTGTGATTTCTTCCAAGAATGTGAATTACTATATTGATGAATGTGTGCAAGTCAAATGGCTGCTGCTGCTCTGTCAGAGGGTGTGAAAGCCAGAAGTCTCGTTCTACTTTTGGTGCCCCGGCTTTTCACCTCTCAGCTAGTCAGGTAGTTCTGCATAGAAGATGCTGTTTCTATGAGTGGAGCCTCAATGTCTCTCTAAATGCCCTGACTGGACACTTTCAACTCACTCTTCCTTCTCTTATGCTTTCTTCCCTTTTTTTTTTTTTTAAGTTTTATTTATTTATTTATTTATTTTTATTTTATTTATTTATTGAGAGAGAGGAGAGAGAGAGAGAATCCCAAGTAGGCTCCACATTATCAGTCTAGAGCTTGACACAGGGCTTGATCTCACATAAGATCATAAGATCATGACCTGAGCCGAAATCAAGAGTCAGATACTTAACCAACTGAGCCACCCAGGTGCCCCTCTTATTTTTTCTTGACTAAGTGAGAGGTCTTCAGCTCTCTGTTCAAACTAAGTGCTGGCCAACATCACTCAGCCCTCCTCCTGGCAGGAATGGTATGGTTCCCCCAGGATCCTGAGGCCAGCAAACAATACAAGATTTCTAATGCCTGGTTTCAAAGAATATCAACTAAAAATCTGGCTCTTTCTTGTGGTTCTAATAAGGATTAATGTTAAATCAGAAAAAAAAAATTAGAATGTCCATATTCTTAGTCCACATCCACTTCAGAACACAGGACTGCACTTGAAGTTTTCTGACACTTTATTTTTAAAATTTAATCAAGAAAGTAGCCACTGGTACCTTCAGGCTTTGTATGTCTAGCACAAGCGGTGTCTCTGCCCTGAGTAGCGCATCTTCATTCCCAGGACAGAAAGTACACATTACCCTGTGAGTCTCCCACTGCGAGTTGCAGGGTGGAGTTAGGGCCCAGCCAAGGTTCCAGGCAGCTCACAGCCCCTTCGCACTGGAACAGACCCAGCTACAATGGGGAACAGAAAAGTGGGAGATGAGGGCTACAAGCCTAGGCCTCCTTACTAACTTATCTCTCACACTAATGCCTTAAAGTTTTTTTTAAATGTTTATTTACTTTTGAGAGAGACAAAGACAGAGTGCAAGCAGGGTAGGGGCAAGAGAGAGGGAGACAGAGAAAACGAAGCAGGCTCCAGGCTCTGAGATGTCAACACAGAGCCCGACACCCGACACCAAGCTCGAACTCACGAACTGTGAGATCATGACCTGAGCTGAAGTCCAATGCCTAACTGACTGAGCCACCCAGTCGCCCTTCACATTTGCCTTTAAACATTAATGCCTTTAATTTGGATGCAGGTCAGTTGCACATCATAGCAAAGACAGAAGAAACCAGAATTTTCATCTTTTGCACACTCTTCCCCTAAGTTTGCTCTCTTATGACATCCTTTAGCCCTTCTTGCACACATACACACTTACCAGTTGCATACTGGGTCTCTCCCACAGCTTAACATCTCTGTCCTTTGAGGCTGTCACCAGCAGCCCAGGCAGCACATGGAGAGCTGTGACAGAGGCTGAGTGAATCTTGGAGGGAAAGTAGAAGTATGGTGAGCTTTCAGTGGGCCCTCCTGTCAAGGAAGCGTCAGTCTGTCAGCCCTAGATGCTCCTCCCCTCTATTTGTGACCTTTCCCTCAAACTCACCTTTCTACGCTGCTGTGTCTTTAGCTGTGGGGGTGGTGACCAGCTATCTGTGCTGTCATTCGTAGATGTCTCTGTCCCTGGAGTTTGGGTTTCAGGCATTTCTGCTTCTTTCTGCCAGATGTCACCTGTGTCCCATTCTCCTTCCTGGGTGCATTTGGCGAATTTCAATAGCATCCCATCAGAGCTGGCACACAAATATGATGACTCTGCCATTTCAAGGGCAGAGGTTAGAACTAGGTTTCCAGCTTTGAAGGACCTACCATCCATCCTACACAAGGCATCTCCAGACTCCTTTGATCTACTCATCACACTCACCAGATTCAGGTTTGGCCTGAGTAATCAACAGTAGGGTTCCATTTGGATTCTCCAAGGTGAGATTAAATTCCAGGCTGTCTTCAAACTCTCCTGATTCCTTTTGCCTCTGTGAAAGGATGGCTCATTTTGTTTAGCCTCCTCATGGCACTGACCCTACCCACCTACCCAGCCAAAGCAACTCTTTTCTGCTCTGGGCTGGTCAGGACTTTTCTTAACTATAATTTAGATACAGTAGAGTTTCATGAATCTTAAATGTATGTCTCAATGAATTTTCACACATGTACACATCCATGCAATCACTGTCCAGATCAAACTGCAGAACATTTCCATCACCCTGGAAACTTGCCTTCACGCCCCTTCCCTGTATCAATGCCAGAGCCCCCCACCCCCCTGCGCCAACAACATTCTGAGTTGTCATTGTGAGTGACTTTTGCTTATTCTTTAACTTCATTTGGATGGAATCATGGAGCATGTGCCCTTCTGTGTCTGCCCTCTTTCACCCAACGTAATGTCAATGAGATACGTCTGTTCTGTTCCAGATATCAGTACTTGCACTGTGGCAAGGCAAGAGAGACATGAAAAAATTCAATTAAGAAAACTCCTATTTTGGTGGTTTCCCGTGATCTTTTTAACACTAGAATCCTTGTTTTGTATCAAAAAGAAAACCTCCAAGGAAACCTGAAACCCCCTATAAAATGTTCCAGTTGAAGGAAGAGAAGGGAATTTGGAACCAATGCCTTTNGAAACCTGAAACCCCCTATAAAATGTTCCAGTTGAAGGAAGAGAAGGGAATTTGAAAGCAATGCCTTTCCTTTCCTCTTATCCTCAATTGTGGCCCCAAGGTTTTAAAAATATTGGTCCTGGGGGCACCTGGGTGGCTCAGTCTGTTGAGCATCTGACTTTGGCTCAGGTAGGAATCTTGCAGTTCGTGAGTTTGAGACCCACATTGGACTCTGTCAGCCTGTCAGGGCAGAGCCTGCTTCAGATCCTCTATCCCTCCTTTCTCTGCCCCTCCCTCATTTGCACTCTCCCAAAAATAAATATTAAAAAATATGATATTTTATATTATATAAATATATATATATATATATTTTGGCCCTGAATAAAATGTTCATTTTAACATACACTCATATAGGACTTACAATGAAATAAAGAACTCCAGACTTCCCCGGCTGCAGGAAAAACACACCATAGTCTTGATGGGTAGACAACATCATAGAATATTCTGAAAAGCCGCTCCTGGTTTGTAAGAAAGAAAGAAGGTAACCCCATAAACATCTCTCTGTAAGATTCCAGTATTTTGTTCTAAGTGACACCAAACTTCAGGGTAACCACCAACCCACTTTTCCTCTTTCTGTAGCCTGAGAGCAAACAGCATTTTGGAACGTACCAGATTACAGAGGGAGCATCCCCTGGCTTCACGCGCAGCAACTCCAAATCTGCTTTGGCCAAGATGAGGGAGTGACCGTCTGGGGCCAGGGCCACACCTGTCAGGAACCCTAAGTTCTCCAACAGAACTCGGTTCAGGTGAAGACTGGAGCGCAAAAAAGGTATATGGGACAGAAAGTTCCTATTTTAGTCTGACTCTCTCAGGCTCCTCTGCTCCCCATGAATTCCTCAGGAGTGAAGTACAAACACAATTCATTACCTTCACTACAAATTCTCTTCCCCTTTCTGTTTTTCTTCTTCTATCAGTATTCATTATCACCACCTCCTTACCTGCCCAAACTAGGACTCTCTTACATTTCTGTCTTTTCCTTCCCTTCTGAATGATAAGCACTATGGATTCTACTTGTAACACATGCCTAAACCTCCATCCCCCCTTAGTATCCCACTGCCTGGCTCAGGGCCCACATTATGTCTTCCCTGGACTAGAACAACTGCTGTACAGGTGATCTCCCTGCCCTTCACATCTCTCCTGTACTATCTATCCTCCATACTGCCACTAGAATCCTCTTCCTCAATTTCAGATCATTATTCTGCTCAAAATTCTTAGCACTGTGCCCTCCACAACCTGGCCCCAGTTTTATCTTTTCAATCCAATTCCCCGACACTGCCGCCCCTATCTCACCAGGAACCCAAAGACTTGGCTGTGCCCAGAATATATGATGCCCTCTCATGCCTCCTTGATTTCTGTTAAAGCTACTTCCTCTTCCTGAAACACTATTCCCTTCCCTTATGGGTCTAGAAAATTCCTGCTCATCCTTTAAGACCAAGCTCAAATAGCAATTCTTCTGTAAACTATAAATATCTCAAATCCTGCACCCCCAGGAATTATATGTCTCTCTTTTCCTTATAGCACTAATCACTCTGCATGTTTCTGGTGGTTTACTTAAGTGCACATTCCTCTACTGTGCTTCCTTAATTAAAAGGTAATTTCAGGGACGCCTGGGTGACTCAGTTAAGCGTCTAACTCTTGATTTTGGCTCAGGACATGATCTCACAGTTCGTGGGTTCAAGCCCTGCATTTGGCTCTGCCTGACAGCGTGAAGCCTGCTTGGGATTCTGTCTCCCTCTCTCTCTGCCCCTCCCCTGCTCTCTCTCTCTCTCCAAATAAATAAAAATAAACTTAACCAGGGGGTGCCTGGGTGGTTCAGTCTGTTAAATTGACATGATGAGGAACCAAAAACAATTTCCCAGGGTCTTTTCCCCACTTATTAACATCCTGTTGACCTAGTTCAGAAGTAGAGGTGAAGTAGAGTTCAGAAGTGGAGTGATTTGTACAAAATCCTGGATGTAAGGGGAGCACCATGGTATCACATTAACCCAGCTGGCCCCTTTCACCTGAAATTTCTCGGTGTCGAACCCTTCTGCAGTTCCACTTGCCACTCGCTGACCTTTTCATTAGCACTGAGAACAATCAAGGTGTGTGCCGAGTACCAGATCAGAGCACTGATGCGGCCTGGAGCCTTGTGAACATAACAGGTCCATTTCAGTCTTCCTGAGGAGCCAGGAGTAACCTTCCTTCCCCTCCCAGACATCTATGCAGCCTCTTACCCTAGCATGTGCCACTGCATGCACAGGCAGGGCAGAACTCACATAGACAAGGAGCTGAGGATGCCTCAACGCACCTGTGCTGTTGCCACGGCCTTAGCTCCGTGCCACAAGGTTAGTTCCCCGGTTTGATTCCCAGACACTGCCATAGAACCATCTGGGGCCCAGGCCACAGCAGTGATGGCTATAGGACTCCTGGGCATACACCTGTCATCTGGAGAAGGAAGAAAGTGATGTGTTAGAAGCTGGACCACTAGTGGGATATAAGAGGAGGTATCAGGCCACCCTGACTTTCATGGTCCCACTAACACACCCCTCTTTCATACGTTGCCTCGCTCCATGCCTCACTCACCTGCTTCCTTAGGTACCTGCCAGAGCCGAATGGAACCATCCTCTGAGGTAGTCAACAGGAGGCCTGAGGTCTCTGAAACAGCAGCTGCACTGATTGGACCACTGTGTCCCAGGAGGGTGTGTGTTTGAAACACCTAGAAGGGGGGGCGCCTGGGTGGTTCAGTCGGTTAAGCGTCTGACTTTAGCTCAGGTCATCATGATCTTACAGTTCATGGGTTCGAGCCCCACATCAGGCTATGTGCTGACAGCTCAAAAGCTGGAGCCTGTTTTGGATTCTGTGTCTCCCTCTCTCTGCCCCTCCCCACCCTCTCTCTCTTAAAAATAAATAAACACTTTAAAAAAAGAAGAAGAAGAAACACCTAGGAGGAAAGGCTGGAGGTGGGCCGGGGGTCAGCAATGTCAACACAACAGAAGGCTATTCCACTATACCCTCTCCACTCCTCCCACCCCAGTCCTTTCAGGGAACTCACCAAGAGTGGATGCCACAACCGTGTGGCCCCATCCAGTCCAACAGTCACCACTAGAAGCTCTGACCCAGGCTGCCCAGCTGATAAGGCACAGAGACTAAGTCAGAAGAAGGGAGGAAGCATGGGCGAAGGGGAGGAAAGGGGGCCGACAATCCCTTACCTGGCCGGGGCTCCAAGGCAGCCGCACAGTGGCTGATCGGTCCTGAGTGAGCAGGGATGCTCGTCAGCTCTATGCCCTGATGGTCCCACACTTTCAAGGTCCCATCTCGGCCCACAGATACCACGTGTTCTTCCTGCCCCAGAGCACAGGATCAGAACAGAGTCCCACTGAACAGTGTATGGGGAGTGTGACTCCTGCCACGGAGGTGAAGGCACACCACTAAAGG
Source organism: Crocuta crocuta (assembly GCF_008692635.1). Lineage (NCBI taxonomy): Eukaryota > Metazoa > Chordata > Mammalia > Carnivora > Hyaenidae > Crocuta > Crocuta crocuta. The sequence continues at coordinate 111,281 of NW_027530988.1, forward strand.
CTTAGGCATTGTCAAAGAGTGAGGAAAACTCGGGTGGGTGGCTCAGGACTGCAATTCTGCATGAGGTCCAGATACTAAGCTGCCCTCTCCCTCCCCTCACACCAACCCTCAGCCTCAATACCCTAGTCCTGCTCTAATCCAGGCCTGAGTATCTCATTCTTTATACTTCTTTTACCTTTGAGATTAGATATGCACAGCACCCAGTGTCCCAAAGCCTCCTTAGCTTTCCTAGGGCCCCCACTGAGCTCTCCTCTGCCTTCTCACCACAGCCGCCACGGCGCTGACAGCACTCTGATGACCTAGGAACTGGCCAAGCTGCTGTTTGAGTTCTGGGTCCCATAGCCCCACAGAGCCATCGCTGGAGCAGGAGACCTGCAAAGTCAGAGGTTAGAGGAGTGCGGTTATCAGCAAGCCTCCAGAATTTTTGTATGTTTATAATATTGGGGAGGAGTAGTAAGGTTTGTGATTAAGAACTTAGGATGTCCTGGGTTCAAATCCTAGCTCTGCCATTATTTATTTTGTGACCTGGGGCAAGTTCATGTCTCTAAGCCTTAGGATTCTTAACTATTCAATACGGAACAACACAACAGTGTATCTCTCTCATATGGCTGCTGTGGGGCTAATGCACCTGTCTGGACTTAGGACTTAGCACACTGCCTGGTACATACTAAGCACTGAGTAAATAGTGGCTGTTGGCCCTGTTATTAACATAATGTCAGTCAACAAATCCAGACAAAGGTGAAAAGTCTGCAATGCCAAGAAAAGATCCAGCTTAAAAGGCAAGGATAGAGCAGACTCTGACAAGTTTATTCAACTGCTACTCCTTTCTCATCTCTTCTTGAAAATAATATACGGACTCTGCACTGGAACACTAGGCTTCATCAACCTTGAGTCCATAATTTGAGTTGTTTTTCTGTTTTTTGTTTTTTGCCTTAGGACTAAAGAAATCACAGCAGTAGCCTTACTGCAGGGACAGGGCATCCTAACTCCTTAGAGAAACAGTTTGTGTTCTTGTTAAGAGCATGGGCTTTCTTTTCTTCTTTTTTAAATGTTTATTTGTTTTAAGGGAGGCAAAGCTTGAGCAGGGGAGGGGCAGAGAAAGAGGGAGAGAGAGAATCTTAAGCAGGCTCTGCACTGTCAGCACAGAACCCCACGTGGGGCTCAGACTCACAAACTGTGAGATCATGACCTGAGCTGAAACCAAGTCAGATGCTTAACTGATTGAGCCACCCAAGTACCCCAAGTGCATGGGCTTTCTTATGTCTACTGGTTCAGCTTCATAATTTACATGACTTTAGAAATGTTCTTTAATCTATCTGAGCTCTATATCCTTGTTTGTGAAAGAGATAATAGTAGTATCTGCTTTACAAGGAGTTGTAAAGACTAAAAGACGCAAGACATACAAAGAGTTTAGTTCAATTCCTGGCACATACTAAGTGCTCAGTAAATGTCAGCTATTACTGTTATTATAAATGGGTGTTGGAAATAGGATGAGATGGACAGTGTTGTTCTCCCCCAGGAACCCTGCTGAGCTCTGCCCCACCCCCACCTCTTCCCTTACCAGTAGGTTGTCTTTGGTCCAGGCACAGCCAGTGACCCAGTCACGGTGACAGGCAGAGAAGGAGCAAATCAGAAGAGGGGCTTTGGGCATCCGCACATCCCAGCAGAAGAGACTCTGGATAGGTACCAAGAGAGGCAGTCAGGACCATAGGAGGGAGGTAGGAACACCAGGGGCACTTGGGGCAAGAAATTTTATTTTTTATTTTTTTAAAATGTTTTTTATTTATTTTTAAGAGAGACAGAGACAGAGCATGAGTAGGGGGGAGCCACAGAGAGGGGAGACACAGAATCTGAAGCAGGCTCCAGGCTCTGAGCCAGCTGTCAGCAGAGCCTGATGCGGGCCTTGAACCCATGAACCGTGAGATCATGACCTGAACCGAAGTTGGTCGCTTAAACGACTGAGCCACGCAGGCGCCCCATTGGGGCAAGAAATTTTAAAGGGAAAGGGAGTATCAAGGAAGGGGTGGTGGGCAAATGTGGCATAGGAGATGTGTGGCAAAGCAAAATACCTTAGGGAGCAATGGGTAATGGGCTGTTGAGGACTCTGGGGCCCAAGGAGGGAAGACCCTTGTGGCTCACCCGGTCCCTGCCCCCACTGGCCAGCCTGCCTCCATCGGTGCTGAAGCTACAGCAGCTTACAGGCCCCTCATGTCCCCGGAGCTCAGTGCCACAGGGAAAGTCTTCTGCCTTTTGGGGAAGTATCAGCAATTGCTTTGGCCAGAGCCGCACTGTGAAATCTTCTGCAACGGAGATAAGGAGAAAGGAAGATTCTCTGGGAGAGGAAGTGTGACAGGACCCCAAAGACAAAGGCAATCATGTGGGGTGAAGGCGATGTCCCAGAGTACAGCTCCAGGGAGAAAATCAGTGAGTCAGAGGCTGTGGAAAGCAGGGGTTGGTCATCATATGAGTTCACGGGACAGGAATATCAGGCACTCCCGGCTCTCGCTCTTCAGCTGTCTAACTCCCTGCAACACCTCCAGACCCTCCTCTTCTCAAGTGTCCACTGTCACTTGGACCAAGCTTCCTACCTGGAGAGGACTAAGGCCTCTCTCCTCATTTTCATCTCAACATCTCTCCTCATAAGGGAACGTCACTCCACAAAGCAAAGTGTCCCACTGGGCAGAAACTCAAAGGATAATAGGGATTGCAAAGAGGTCCCAGAAACAGGGTTAGGAAACAAGAAGAAGCAGTCTAGACTGCTAATGTAAGATAAATGCATTTAAAAGCATTTTCAAAGTTGTTAAAAAAAAAAAAAAGAGTATGTGTGTATATTTTCTTGTATGCACACACATATAACTTGAGGGAAGCTATTAGCATATTTAAAAGAAAGCTGCCCACTGCCCAGCAGTACCTGAGGCAGACGCCAAGAGTTCGTTGGAGGTGGCCAATCCCAACACGGGTTTCCGGTATCTGAACAAGAGCCAGAGGGACTGAAGGGAACTTTCCTTGAGACGCCAGCCTCGCAGGGACCCATCTTCTGCACCACTCACCAACACCTCAGGGCTGAGCCAGGCCAGCGCGGACACTGCCACATCTAGTGAGTGACACTGGGCCCCCGGGGAACCTAGAGAATGACCAAACAACACAGAGCAAGACATTCCAAGGGAGTTCAGGGTCGGAAGGCTGTTTCCAAAGGCTCAAACACCCTACCCTCCCTCTCTTCAGTACCTGAAGCAATTTTATAGATCTTGATGCCATCTGCTCGGTACCCAACAGCCACTTGATTGCCATCTGGGTTGACAGCCACAGACAGGGCAGGAGAGAGGGGAAGGGAACCAAGGTATCCCCGGGGACGACCCAGAGATCCGGACCACACCTGAACCTGAAGGCCAAGAACAGGACTTGAAGATACCACCACTTCCACCCCCAGAGTGACAGCCACTCCCATGAAAGTCCTCCTCCCAAAGAATCTTCTCCAGACAGCTGCCCATGCATATGCCTACACCGCTCTCCCTGTAGCTTGCACCAGCTAAGCTCCTTCCCTGTCTCCACCCTCACCCAAGTATTCCCTGCCTTGCCTACCCCTTCCACAGAACCCACCACCAGCCCTCTGCAACCTGACCTTGCCGTCTTCTCCGGCTGTCAGTAACTGGCACCCAGTACGCAGGAAAAGGGCAGTGGCCACGGTGCCATGGTGGGCAGGGAAGGCAGCCAGCCGTGCCCCCTCATGCCAGGACCACAGCTCCACCATCCCGTCCAGCCGACCCACAGCCACAACCCGCCCAGGCACATTGAACGCCAAGGTACGGACAGAGGCTCCTGGGGCTCCCAGTTCCTATGTGAGGAGGGAGAAATGGAAACATCAGGACCTGCTCTCCACATAAGCCCAAAGTGAAACAGAATGTGGGTGTCCATCACTCCACATCTGCTGCTCCCTCCCTCTTGAGCTTTCTACTGCACGGCTACACAGGACCCATCTCACCTTGATAGCTTTGAGCCCATCCACGTGGAAGAAGCCAAAACTGCCAGCCCAGTTGCCTGCAGCTATCACCTGCCCCTCTGGGTGGAAAGCAATGCAGTTCAGGGGCCTGGGACAGGTGTGCTCGAAGGACAGTTGCCCGCGGACTGTGTCCCACAGCTGAAGGAGAGAAAAGGAGAGGAATCTAGATACTGAGCATAGATGCCTGAGCTTCTCAGTCCCAGAAGCCACCTTGTCCAGTCCCCTGCCCTCAGCAGGAAAGGCCTCCCCAGGCCAAGCAGTCAGCAGTTCTGCCTCACAAAGAAAACAAGTTCACGGGGCTGACTTGGCAGTTAGGGCCACTTTGACTACCACAGCCCCTTGGTCATTACCTTTAGGCATCCTCCCAGGCACACAGTGGCCAAGAGCCGGCGGTCTGGGCTGAGGCAGCACCCGGTGATTTGGTACTGGTGAGCCTTGGTCTGGAGCACCCTACCCCAGGGAGACAAAGTCAGGCTCTGGGGGCCCCAGACCTCCCTCCTCTGGGGGATCCTCATAAGCAGGGAAGGCCCGCACTCCAAGAGATGAGGGAGGGACTCCTTACCGACAACCTTCCTTCAGGTCCCAGAGCTCCAGAAGCCCGTCAAAGGCAGTAAGAAAGAGGGTACTGTCTGAGAGGAATGAGCAAGAGGACACACCATCACAGCCGCTCACCAAAGACTTCTCCTCCTGTGAGAATGGGCAGGGAAGCATGCTCAGGACACTCCCTTGACCCCCAGGGTCTAGCACTCCAGGCCCCACCCAAAAAGGAGGCCAAGGCAAGAAGGGCTGGAGAAAGTATGGCCCCGTCCCCACTCCAGGAATGCGTGTTAAAAGTGAAAAGCATTGGGTCCAACTCCAGATGTCGGCCAAGCTCGGGTTCAAGTGGGGCCACATCTTCTCCCCTACTCCAAACCCCATATGTATCTCCAAGTCACAGAAAACTTTGATGGGTCTGAGGAGGTTCTGTCCCTTGTCTATGTCACATGGCTATGTTTGGTTCCCTTCTCCTTGTATGCCATATCTTTCAACAAAACTGACCACTTGGTGGGCAAAGATAATGTCCTAGCTCTGTTTTCCTTGTGATGCTTACTGCAGTACAGCCTCAGTACAACCTTGAACAGAAGGTGTGCAGCAAATGTTTGGAAAGCGGGACTGATTTTGTAACTAAGCTTTTGATCTGATGTGAGGGAATAAAAGTTGCCGAATCAAACAGGGTGATGACAGGTAGGGCTAGCTTGCCTAAGGCTTCATGGTAGTCTGTGAGGCTTTTTCTGGAGGCAACCTCTGCCTGCCTTGAGTGTCATACCTGCCAGGTTTTCAGGTCCAACAGGTAAACCATCCCATTGGCGGTGCCTACAGCAGCTCTTTGCCCCCTGGGGGAGAGGGCTACTGCTGTGGGGGATGAGGAAACTGTCAAAGACAGGCTGGAGCTAGAGAGAGGAGGAAGAAAGGGAAGAAATGGGGAATTCAGGGAAGGAAGCGAACAGAAAGTCATGTTTGGATTTTTGTGCCCGAATCCCCCTCTCCACGGTGACTCTGGTCTGTCCTTTTTTCTCCAGTTTCAGAAAGGACTATAGCTTGCTCTCTGGTGGGCTTACCAGCATCTGGGGCCAAGGGCCTTACCTCTGCTGGCCCTCCACGGTGTGGGGTTTATTAAGCCAACGTAGCATGTGCTGGAGGTGCCACCGCTGGGAGAGCTGGGGGGCCTGGTGGCAAAGAGGCGAGTCCCGAGGCTGGTTGGCTGCCTGCTGGGGCAGGAGCAGGGGGTACTGGTTGAGGACTGGAGCCTGCTGCCTCAGGAAGGTGTGAAACACAGCAGTGTCAGTCTCAGGAAGACTTGGTTCCTCTTCAGGAACTGAGGAAGCTGTGGAAAAGAAGCAGAGTGTCACTGGAGAGGTAGCCAGGACCCCATTCACTCCATTAACCAAGTATGTCAGACAGTGTGTCTAAAATGTCGTCTCAAAGTCTTCTGACCCCATGTCAGGAATGCCTATTAGAAGTACAAAGCCTTAGGCCCTGCTCCAGACTGAGGGATCCAGAATCTGGGGACCCAGAGATCTGCAGTTTGAACAACAATCTTAGGTAATTTGATGCCTATTAAATAAAGTTTGGGAACCTTTGGTCTAAGAGATCTGGGCAGAAGGTCCCCTGAAAATCTCTTGCTTACCCTCTTGGCATTTTTAACCTAGAATAGAAATTTAACTGTTCTTTGCATTATACCTCCCCCGGAGAAGGCCCCCCCATGAACACACCCAGGAAGCCCAGATCTCAGAGAAGCCACCTCTCACCATAGAGGGCATGGGCCTCCAGGAGCCGAGAGACCAGACCCAGTTCCAGGTGTGCAGCCACCACATGGAGATTGGTGAGGAATTTTGCAAGAAGGTCACGGTTCCCGCTCTGGAGCTGGGAAGTTCATTGGATTTATTAGGATACAATGAGGCAGGTGAGGAAGAATAGTCTAGTTTTAGACCTTGCCTATGCAGCCAGGACCTCAACCTAGGAGCTGGGACAAAGGATCTCAAGAAAGAGGGCAGGGAAACTGAAAGGAGAAAGGTAGAGGGGTGTCATGGCAGTGGTAATGGTGGGGGCACTCAAGGGGGAGTGGGGCCTCAGAACAGTCAAAGCAGTTGCTTGGGAGAAGGTGCCTATGGGATCTCAAGACTAACCAGGTGGTGAGGCAGGTCTCCCAGAGCCTCAGGAAGGCAACTTCGGAAGGTGCCTGAGGCATCGGGGTCACATGTCTTCCAGAGCTGAGCTGTAGGTGTGGGTCACAGAACAGACATTGAGATGGGCTCAGCCTTAAAGCATCTCCAAAGATCGAATTCCACAGGCTACAGCAAAAGTCATCAACCCACTGGGGTGGCAGGTGAGGGGCCAGCCGATGGGGAGCTCCAGTGGGTGGTCCTGGCCTCCGGGTGCAGGCCACACACTCAGTGCCCCGGGGTCAGTTTGAGCTGCAATCACCTGCGATGAGGGTGTGTGCTGTCTTCTCCAGCCCTGGCCTCTTCCCATATCGACATCTGGCTGCCGTCCTCAGGGGCCCGGCAGGGAGGCAGAGCCGGGCACCCGTGCGCTCCAGGGGGCCCTCCCCTAGCAAACTGTCCTCACGTGAGGGAAAGAGGACAGGAGAGGAGGGAAAGGGCATGTCAGTGAGTACCTGGCACAGCTGTGGACTCCTGTTCCTACTCCACATAGTGGTAACTTGAGTGGCAACCCATTTAGGGCCTGGGAGATGGGTGTCAGGGGCTATAATGAGGGAAGGGTGGGATGGAAAGGACCACATGGGGTTCTGGCTCAATGCTGTGAAGGCACAGGAGGTTGGTGGGAGCTCATTTGGGAGCAGCTGTACCTGCGCAGACTCTGGACAAGATAGGCAAATGGGCCCATGGGGAAGGGGTCCCTGCTGTCCCCAGCAGCCACTGCTTCATCCCAGCTCTCGGCTCCCCTGGGAAGTATCCGCCATGCACTCAGCACTCCATACAGCTGGTCCACAGTCAGACCTGAAAAGCCCAGCTCTCTGAGACCCTCACCAAACCACACAGCATACCCATCCCAGGACATCTGGCTCCTCCTTATGCTGCTCACTGAGACCCCAGCTGAACCAAGGTCATTCAACCCCTGTGCTCTCAGTCTCCCAGCCCATCCCAAGCACTGACCACTGCGTGTGGCCTCAAGGGTGGCCAAAGCCTGGGGAAGGATGTCAGGGCCGTGCTCTTGTTCCAGCGTGCCCAGGATGTGCTGCAGCAGCAGGGGGACAGTGGCCGGCAGGGTCCGGAGTCTGTCAGACACCTGGGAGAAGACAAGACCAGGCTTCAGCCAGTGAGAGGAGGAGAAGAGGTGGCTTTCGTTGTGGGGAAGGAAGTGGGCAGCTGGAGAAACTGTGGGAAAGGATGAAAAAAGGAAGAGAAACAGTGGGAGAAAAGTGAGAGTAGGGGTGGGCCAAGATGGGGATTGGTGATCACAAGATGGCACAGGATGAGGGTAGGAAAAGTAGAGGGATGGGGGTGAAAGAAGCTGAATGAAGAATGGGAAGTGGATTAGGACTCAGAAAATGAGTGGTGATGGTTTACATCCCTAACCAACCTGCTCATAGAGCGTGTAGAGCCTCAGGTGATCCGTGACCAAACGCAGGTAGAGTGGCAGAGACGAACCCCGCTTCACCAGCAGCAGCCGCATCTGACAAGATGAAGGGGACTCAGTGTGGGGAGCAGAGAGCCTGCCACAGCCAGCCCTCAACCCCCCTGAGCTCCACCCCAAGCACCAAGCCTGCTGCAGGGCAGTTCCTCCTCTGAGAGTCCCCAGCAGTGACCTGATGGAATCACCTCACAGCCATCCCTTGGCTACACTGCTCTGCCAGCCAGCTCTCCTCTCTAGAAAGCCCCTATAGCTCAGCCCACCCCACTCAAGAATCATAGCCTTAGTCCTCCCCTCCCCAGGACCAGCCCTGGGAGGCCATTAACTAGGGGGAAAAGGCTGGCTGGTGTTATAAGGAATCCCAGTTATCTTATTAGCAGCCTCCCCTGGCACAGAGTTCCTGAGAAACAAAGGAGTGGGCTGCCTGGGGCAGCTGGCAGCCTCAGCACCCTGGGGCCACACACCCTCCAGCCCTCGCCTACATCCAACCTGGTTGTTAAAAGGTGACTCCTCCAGCCGCTTCCCATACAGGGCCAGCTCTTCTCTCACCAGCTGGGCCCGGGCAGATGGCTCCAGAGGTCCCAGGGCTACCACATGGGCACCTTGGCTCTGCTCAAGGGTCTGCCCCAGACCCGTATCAGTAGACACACTCAGTACCAAGTGCACCCGCTGTGATATTTGGGCAAAAAAGAGAAGAAGGTGGAAGGAAAAAGAAGAGGACAATGTTGGAGAGGCCCCCGCCCCCACGACTGTATCCCACCCCCACCTCCTTCTCACACTTACCGGGGGAAGGGTCTTTGGGATCCAGTCCGAGACCAGCTGCCCATGCTGACCCACCAACCTGTCGGCCCCATCGATGATCAGTACCAGGGTTTGGCCACTTTTCAGGGACTGAGCATACGTGGGCAGTAGCTCCTGCTGGAGCTCCCATACCAGGCCCCTGTAAGGACAGGGTCAATGGGAGAGGGAGACACAGGGCGGTATCATGTGGCATCAACAAGGCTGGGCTGGGGATACACACCGGTAGCTGGTGGCGAGGGCACCTGGCTTTTGCAGTTGGCTATGCAGATAGGCACAGAGGCGTCTGAGCAGGGTAAGGGCAAGACCCTGGTCAGGGCGGGCCCCTGAAAAGTGAAAGAAGACTAAGGGGGCCACCTTGGCCACATCAGGAGCTTGCAGCGCTGACACAAGGGATGCCTGTGTGGACAGCAAAGAGAAAACATGGTCACACTGCTACATGCACAACTCCCTGTGCCCCGCTTCTTTAGCCCATACGGCCCTCACTTCCTCCCACCCAGGACTCTGAGACTATGTACCAGGAAGGCCGTCTTGCCCTGTCCTGACTGCCCAGTCACCAGGCTCAGCCTCCCTCGGTACAGCGTTAGCTGCTTCACTGTGTCTTGCAGAAGGTGTGGTCGGGCAGGACTTGGTGGGTTCTGCAGCTGCTGGAAGGTGGCCTGGACCGAGTCATCATCTGGGATGGACACTGGCTGTTCCAGCTGGGCCCCAGGCTGAAGGCACATGGGACAGTGACTGACAACGTTTCCATGCCCTTCAGGACCCCCAGGCCTGAAAACTCACAGAGCCCCCAACAAATTACTTCCCACCCAGGACTATCCAGAGTACCCTACCTTCTCTCCACTCCCCTGGCCATGGGTGCCCCTGCTGACCTGTAGGTAAAGCTTCTGGATCATATTCCACACATCCTGCAGAACCAACTTTCCAAACTCTTCCAGCCCCCCAGCATAGGGCCGGCCGGCAGCCACACCCCCCCACTCACAGGGGTATCTACAGGCAAAGCATGCACAGAGTCAAAGCAGGCCTGGCCCCCTCTCCCTCTATCCCTCCATGCAGGGGCTCTCTACCCACCCTGACCCCACCCCAACTCACCTACGACAGGTAATCCCTTGTTGTCTGCTCAGGTAGCTCTTCAGTTCTGAGATCCGATGTGCAGCCCCTTCGGACTCAGAAGTAAAGTCAGATTTCCATGCCTCCGGGACAGAGCTGACCACCAAAGATACCCCAAGAGTGAGGCTACACAGACCCCAGCCTCTCTTCAGCCCCAACCATCAGACCTGGTTGTGGTTCCCTGAAACTCCGCAAGCAGAGATCGCCTGGCTTTGGTGGCAGGGCTGATTTGATGCTGCGAGGCAAGCTTTCTGAGCTCTGTGCTCTCCTCTAGCTCCCCCTCCTATTCTCTGAATGCTGCGGAGAGAGAAGATAGGCCCAGAGGCAACAGCAGGTACCTGAGGAAGCTGGGATCCCGGAAGTAGATGAGAGCTTGTGCAGAGGGCTGCTGGCGAAGGCCCCGATTCAGGAACTGCATCACCTCCATCTCTGTCACAGAGCGACCTGAAGGGTACTGCTGGGCCTGATGGGAGAGGGCAGAGAACAGGCTGGTTCAGTTCCAGGTCACACTGACCCCTTCCCTGAGACCTGCCAAGACCCCGGATCTCAGCAATGTTCCTCCCTCCCTCCAGACACAAGTCAACAAAACATAGCTAGTAGCTAACATGTATTGAATGCCTGTCACGTGTTGAACATTTTAAAATATAGGTTTCTAATCCTTATAGTAACCCTGCAATGTAGACTCCACTGTTTCTCTTTAATATATGGGGAAGTTGAGGCTAGGTTAGGATTAGCCATTTCCCACAAAGTCACACAATCTGTAAAGGACAGAATGGAGATCAGAACCCAGATCTGTCTGATAGCAAACCCTAAACAGACCTACCCTCTTACCCCTCGCATCTCTTGGCCAACTGGGAGGTACTTCTCAAAGGAATTCCCTCATCTAGGACTTGGCCACTTACAGAACCTTCTGCCTGGGTTTCACCTTCAAGTCTCACGGACCTAGTCCCAAGGTTTCTAACACACTGTGGCTTCTCTCCACACTTGCCCCAACCTTTGTTTCCTCCCTGGACCCCACTCCAACCCCCAACCTGCCTTACCCAGCGGAAGTGAGGATGGTCAGGGAGATTGTAGTCGGGGGGAACATAGCCATAGCGGAAGCCCAGGATCCCCACAAACAGCTGTGAGTTCTCCACCTCCCCAAGGCATACTTCTAGTTGTCTGCAGACATGGTTATAGAGGCATCAGATCAGGGAATACAGGTATAAATAGAAAGACAGGGCCCTGGCTCAAAACTGAGCAAAGTAAAGGCAGGCTGCCTTTGTCAGCATCCAAACAGCAGTCCCTGCCCTAGGCCCTCAGCCTCCCATGCAGCCTCAACCTTACCCGCCTCAGTTCTACCACTCAAGCCCCTCATCTCTGTCCCAGCTCTTCTCTGTGGCCCCCTCACCTGTTCCTCCGGGTCTCCTCCTCAGTGACACCCCAGCGCAGGTCAATGGCATGAAGGCTGAGGTGGTGAGGGGCCGCTCGGGCCTGCAACGCTGGCAGCACGGACCTCAGCAGCAGGTCCCGCTCCCCGTGCATGTCCCGGAAGGTGGAGGAAATGAAAAGCCTGATGCTGCGCCACCTGGGGGTAAGCAGAGGCGTGGGCTCACTCTAGCCACCAGCCCCACATGCCAATTCCACAGATGGGGCTGAGCACATCCTTCAGCACTAGCTGGTACCAGTAAGGTAGGACAGCCGGCAAGGGGATGTCCAGCAGCCCTCGAGAGAATAACCCGCTCATAGCCTCCCTTGTAGAGCCCTGGAACTTAAACTCTACTCGCCATTTCTCACACACCCCTCTTTGTCAGCTGATTACTATACACTTACTATTTGCCCACGCTATGAGGTAAGCACAATCATTATTTCCATTTTAGTAATCAAAAAACTAAAGTTTTAAGAAGTTAAAAACAACCCAAGACTCAAGCTACTACTTGGCAAAGCTGTGATGAGAAAGCCAGGGCCTGTTCTCCTAAGCCCTCTGCCTGAGCCCTGGCTGTATGTCTATGGTGGGTGCTGCCTGCTGCCCGCTTCACATTCTGACCCCCTTGCCCAGGTAGAGAAAGTCGTATGCTCACTATCTGACAACTTCCTCCGTCAGAGAAATCCCTACCTGGGAAAGAGATGAGTTCTACTCAGTGAGTAGAACAAACAGCATCTCCACAGCCAGAACTGCAACCACCTGAATTTCTGCAGGTTTTGACTGCAGTCTCTCCCAATTCACAAAGGCATAGAAACATAGACTGACCCGTGCTGGGAAATCAGAGCCAAGGGGCTTAGAGTGTTCTCTTCCAGGGGCCGGAGAGACAGGTCCCCAGTCTTTCCTGGAGGTGGTGGAATATTGAATATTTTGTCCATTTGGCCCACGTGCTCTAGAAGACAGGAGTCCCCGCGCTCTGCAATGAACCTGAAATAAGTATGACAAAATAAGTAAGAGTGCATACCAGAGTCAGACTCAAGCAGGTCTTCCAAGTGGGCAGGGGACAAAGATATAGCGAGGGTAGGTCACCTGGTTAACTGGAGCCCCTTAAGAAGACGACCATAAGCAGTGAATGCAGACTTAAAATCAACAGGGGTGCAGAACCATGGGGATGAAGGAACAGAGAAGACACCCAGCTCCAGCACTTTCTGCTAGGCATAGTTATTATGGGCTTTCCGTTGGGCCAGGGGCAGTTAGGCTGGCAAAGGTTAAGATTAAAGGTTAAAGACTAAGGCCATCCCATTCAGAGCTTGATCAGCTCTGTATCAGCTGTGAAAGCTCTTTGGAGGAGGAATGGGCATGAGGCTTCCTACTAGGAGCTGGGGGCAGTGGAGGCATACAAAGGAAAAGGTAGGAGAGAGAAAACAAGTAAATAAGATGGCTAAGCATGGAGACAAAGTTAAAAGATTTCTATAAATTTGTCATCTACAAATAAATTTAGCATGAGATTTCCTCTGGATCAAGAGTGGAACAGAGGCAACAAAGAATGAATAGAAATGATGTGACCAACTCTTGAGTTGTTACCTTAAAAGCAAACAGTGCAACCTCCCCTGTCCCCTTCTCTTCCTTCCTACTAGATGTAATACAAAAATGAAGGTTGGCGCTGGAGCAGCTGTCTTGAACCATGAGGGAAAGCAGAGTATTTGAGGATGGTGGAACAATAAGATAGAAGGTGCCTGGGTCCCTGTAACACTCTGCTGCTGCTACATCTGGAAAGCGGCAAAGGAGAAATAAGCTTCTATCTCGCTTAAAAAGAAAAGCAAGTGGAATGGAAGCCACAAGTAATCTCTGAAAGATACTCTTAACAAAGCTCCCAACCCCTTCTGTGTCCATTCTGTACTCACTTCAGTATTCCGTCATTACAGCCCGAGAGTGTCACGTCATTAGGATTTGAATCTGATAATCTGGCAAAAAAAGAAGCAACAATCAGAAACAGTGCCAGGAACAGAGTCCCTGCCCTCTAGGATAGATACCGCACCTCTGCACTTTTAATAGGGTCATGTGCTAGTCTGGGGCTGGGATGGACCCTCACAAAGGGGTATGGAGTTAGGCTGAAGACTTTAGGGAAGGTTCTAGTATTGGAAGTGCAATAGAGGTAGAAGGCAGAGATGGGGAGGCACCTGGTGAGTGGGAATGTTCCAAGCATCAGTGGGGGTAGAGAAGAAACATGGAAACCTAACTTTTGGCACTGGACAAGGAGTTTGAGCATTCTTACGTGTAACATGTCCTACTTAGGGGAACACAAACAAAGAGGCACTTGGAATTCACATGCTGCCAGAAAAGCTGTTTGGCCTCACTTATCAGTTTCTCATACATATTATTGCCGAAGAGGATGACCCTGTCCACCTGTAAGATGAAAAGGGAGGGGCAGAGACCAGGGAGCAGAGGGACAGAAGAGATACTAATAAGTTCAGGACATCAAGAGAAGAGATCTCTGGGGCCTAGGGGATTAGGAGAACTCTGAAAGGAATGGAAATTGCCTCCCCTGAGGGCCCTTAGGATGGGGGAGGTCACTACACCCTGTCATGGAGGGGAAAGAAAGTTAGGGGAGGGGCAGTGGTGTGCTGTAGCTGGCACACTCAAGCTCACAAGAGCTGACTTAAATTTTTAGGAATTTTTGTGATCCAATTGTTAAATATTGCCACTATTAAACATTAAACTGCATAAACTTATAGTTAAGTAAGTTATATTAAAAACAAAGGTAATAAATACTTGAAACTCATTACTTCCTAGTTATTTTACTACATTTTACCATTTATAGATCTTATTTACATACTTATCTATGGTGTAGAAATACTATATAATGGTGTACTACTCAGCATCTCTTCTCACCTCTGTTCACCGATACCATGGTGGTAACTTGAAATCAGCCATGATAGGAGTAATTTACACCATAGAAATTAGCAAATGCTATTATTAACCAAGACTCATTTTTTTCCAGAGTGCTGGTTGTTAAAGAATTACCAGCACACCACTGGGCAGGGGCTGCAGCCAGCAGGGAGCGGGTGTGGGTACTGCCCCTCGTTTGAGAGATGATCTTTGAGAAATTAGATACATCAGTTGTGGAGGGAATGGTGAGGGTGGGGAGGGTTTCTCAGGGACTGGGGAGTACTCACAGGGACCCTTTGGGCAGCCAGAGACAACAGATGCTTCCCAAAAGTGTGCAGGGACCATTCATCCTCTCCATCTGGCTCCTGAAAGAAAGAGTCTCACATTCCTTGTTTGCATGGGAGATGATTGGTAAGCAACAAACACCCAATTCTGCTCGGGAATCTTCAGCACTGTATATGTCCAAGCCTTTCCTGATTTTCCACCCTGTATCCAGGGCTGTGTCCATTCATGCATTTTTGCACGGTGGGGGCGGGTATCTGACCTGAAATTGAGCCTGGAGTATGCTGGCCGTCTTCAGGATACCTTCTTCTGCCTTAACTGTGATAGTCTTCACAGTGCCTCTTCCGCACAGTAAGAGATCCGCCTGCTCCGCCCGTGCAATTACCATCCCAATCAGTAGCAGCACATAGTTTAGGGGGGGCTGATTGGACAAACATCATGGTGAAATATGGATCCCCTATTTTTTTAAGTAGGCTCCATGCCCAACATGGGGCTTGAACTCACCACACTGAGATCAAGAGTAACGGACTGAGCCAGCCAGGCGCCCTGGCTCCCCTATTTTGAAACCCACCCTTGCCCATCCAGCCCTGAAGGCCAAATGCCTCCATTGGTTGGGGAAAAGAGACAAAATCTCCAGTTAGGAAGGGACAGCTTCAGTAGCTCTTAGGAAGAGCTGGTCACGGAGGAAGGTGGAGAAGGACCAGCAGTCCTGCCCAAATTTAACACTGGGATGTAGGAAGTATATGTGCTGCCGAAGCGAGCAAAGGGATGTAGGAAGTAAAAATGAAGCATGCCTCGGTGACAGAAATTTAGAAAGAATTAAGCACCAGCCAAATGTGAAATATAAGTACTGTAATTCCCGAACAGGCTTAAGACAACATTCTAGGAATTGTCCCTAGGAACCAAGGTCTGATCCCGAGAAGCAAATGTATGCCATTTATTTTAGTTTTGAATGCTTCCTTGGGAGAGCCACATCTGGGAACAGGATAGCTCTCAAGATCCCCAGCATCCTACCAACCCCCCACCTTTTAATTATTATTATTATTTTTTTTTACCCCTTCTGGGTTGCGCTTGGGACAGAACTGATCTGCATCGGCATCTGTCAGATAGACCAAGATGGTGCGGCCCGGCAGTGGGGGCAGGTTGTGTTTCACAGAGAGGTTCACAGCTGTCTCTAGGGCCTGCCGATACCGAGCCAGCATTTCACCATCATATTTCCACTGTCTGTAGGCAGAAAAGACACAGAAGGGCTCAGGGGCTTCTCTGTTTGCCATCTTGAGGCAAATGGGAAGATGAGAACTTGCCACACCGGAATAAAGTGTTCACACTCCTTCTGCAGCCTGCCTCCATTGCCAGTAGAGAAGATCGAGACAGAACCTCCCTTGCACCCGTCCTATAAGACTCTTCTAACCCAGTCTCATGGCTGGAGAGAAAGCATCTCCTGTTCCACTCTCTGAACTCATTTG
>NW_027530988.1:127393-169777 GCF_008692635.1 Crocuta crocuta
TTCCCCCCCCCTGCCACATCAACCCATACTTACTTCATGAGGCAACATTTAACTTAGAGAGGGAGACACAGAATCCGAAGCAGGCTCTAGGCTCCGAATTGTCAGCACAGAGCCTGACACGGGGCTTGAACTCATGAA
This sequence comes from Crocuta crocuta, assembly GCF_008692635.1. Classification (NCBI taxonomy): domain Eukaryota; kingdom Metazoa; phylum Chordata; class Mammalia; order Carnivora; family Hyaenidae; genus Crocuta; species Crocuta crocuta. Next base: position 127,532 of record NW_027530988.1, read on the forward strand.
CCACAAGATCATGACCTGAGCCAAAGTCACACACCCAACCGACTGAGCCACCCAAGTACTCCTTAAATTGTATTTTTTAATTTTTTTTAGGCTTTTTATTTTTATTTATTTATTTATTTATTTTTACAAATAGTTTATTGTCAAATTGGTTTCCACATAACACCCAGTGCTCATCCCCACAAGTGCCCTCCTCCATGCCCATCCCCCCTCCCCCCCCTTAAATTGCATTTTAAAGAATACTAACTCCTTATTCTGAAAAGAGGCAATTAAAGGGGACCAAAAAAAGAACATTCACCTCATATTTCTAGTAGAATCTCTACTCCAGGGTAACTAAACAGCTTTAGTTGATAAGGCAAATTCTTTACAGAATTCCAGCTAATGAATATGGGAATGATAGAAAACTCCCATTCTAGAACTGTTAATGAAACAATTAGTTCAGGAAAAGATCACCAATGGATGAACTATCAACTTCCAGTGAAGATATCAGGCTATAACCATTTAAGCACCTGAGTCAATCTTAGTTTGCATCACACTGAGTACGACCACCAGATCTTTGGTGCCTCATGAGCCTGTATTTTACAAGGTTAAAAAAAGAAGTCTGCTAATCTCACTCATAGTGTACAGAGGATGTACTATGAAATATTCTTGCAAGGAAAAAAAAAGTGAAATCTGAATCTATACAAGCCTTTAGAGTTAATGCCCTCAGTACATGAAACAGAGAAACAAGTTAGAAGACACCATGAGGAAGTTGACAAATCCAGAATGTGGGACATTCTGTGAAGCCCTTGAACCCAGTTTCTACAGCAAGTCAATGGCATGAAGAAAATGAAAAGATTAAAAAAAAATAAGACACTTAATAATTAAATGTAATGTGTATGCCTTATTTGGATTTTGATTTGAATAAAATTGTGAAATCCTACTTTTGAGATAATTGGGAATTTTCAATATGGACTAGATAATAAATGATAATACCAAGGAATTATTTTCAGTTCTATTAGGTATATTAATGACATTTTAATTACATAAGACAATATCTGTTTTAATTTCTTTTTCTTAAGTATTTATTTATTTTGAGAAAGAGCTAGCATGAGCAGGGAAGGGGCAGAGGGAGAGAGAAGGAGAGAATCCCAAGCAGGCCCTGCACTGCTAGCACAGATTCTGACTTGAGGCTCAAACTCATAAACTGTGAGATCATGACCTGAGTCAAAATCAAGAGGCACACACTCAACTGACTAAGCCACCCAGGCACCCTGAAAATGCCTGTTTTAAAAGATACATGTGAGGGGCACCTGGGTGACTCAGTGAGTTAAATGTCTGACTTTGGCTCAGGTCATAATCTCACGGTTTGTGGGTTTGAGCTCCGCATCAGGCTCTGTGCTGACAGCTCAGAGCCTGAAGCCTGCTTCAGATTCTAACTCCCTTTCTTTCTGTCCCTCTCCCACTTGTACTCTTTCTCTCTCTCTCTTTCTCTCAAATATAAATAAGCATTAAAAAATTAAAATAAAAACAACACACGTGAAATATGAAAGGATGAAATAAAATGTATCATATTATTCACCATTCTTAAAAACATCTTCTTAAGAACATCTTTCCCCTAAAAAGAAGGGACCAGGAAAGGAACTATGGTAAAATCTAAATAATCACTGAATATGCTAACAGTTTTATGGGAGTCCATTATACTATTTTCATTGTGTGTATGTGTTTAAAATCTTTTCATAATACTGTTTTCAATCTAGAAAATTCAATAGTCTCTACCAGTGTTATCCAACAGAATTAAGTTACAATTAATGAAATAAAATAAAATTTAAATTACACATGTAATTAAAAATTTTTAGTAGCCACATTAAAAAAAAGAAACAGGAGAAATTAACTTAATATGATATTTAACATAGGATGTTAAAATATTTTCATTTTAACATAGAATTAATACAAAAGTTATAGAGATATTTTACATCCTTTTTCATACTGTCCTCAAAATCTAGTGCATGTTAGGTCCAATTGGCCACATGTGGCTAGTGGCCAGTCTACTGGTCAGAGAAGGCACATTGTTTAGACTGTACGCCAAGCTTCATTCTTAAATGACCGTGTGTTCAGCCACTGATTCACTGATTCAGAAGATTCACTGATTCATCTAACCTACACTGATTGTAGTAGGTTAGATGAGCCCTGAGTTTGTCTCGAATGAATGAAGTATCTTGAATGAAGATACTGTTGAAGCACCTGAAGGACAGAGTGCTGGGACTTCATCAAACTTACAGGTTTATGTCTGACTTTGAGCCTGCTTGGTATTAACTATCTTTATAAATATGTAAAGATTTTTTATACATATCTTGTATATGTATAAAGAAAGAAAGCAAATGAGTCAGAAAATAAAGACTGAGAAAGAGACAGAAACAAAAAGAACAAACAGACATCTTATTTGGAGAAGAAAAAGAAATGAAACCAGAGCAGAAGCAGAGGACACTAGCATACACTAAGAGAAAGAGAAATATTATGCAGATTCACAGAACCCACAGAAACCAATAAAACAATCACATAATAAATTAGAGGCCTAAGGGCACCTGGGTGGCTCAGTCGATTGAGCATCCACCTTTGGCTCAGGTCATGGTCACACAGTTCCTGAGTTCGAGCCCCACATCAGGCTCTCTGCTGTCAGTGTAGAGCCTGCTTGGGATCCTCTCTCTCTCCTTCTCTCTGCCGCCCCCCCCCCAAAATAAAAAATAAACATGAAAATAAAATAAAATGAATTGAAGGCCAAAACATAGTTTTTTTTCATGATCTCTCCATAGGACAATGTTAAAGACAAGGTTTGCTATGCAAGAGATGATTGGAACCAGACAAGTCTGAGCCACTGGGACAAGTATGTCTTTACAGAATAAAAGTTCGGGTTTTAGATGACTCCCAAGTCCTGTAAGGGTGACTCTTGGTGCCCACCCTTTGCTCCCAGATAGCACATGCACATATGCACATTTGTGCATGTACACACACACACACACACCTGGCCTTTTGTATTTTCAGCTTTTCCCGCTTAAGCTGCTCGTATATCACAGGTATCATCATTGTTGTCCGAAGTTCCCGACGACGTGGGTTGTAAGGATACCTCCGATAGGTCCAATTCTTGTCCTTTCTTGCATTTCTACTCATTATCGTATGCATCAGTTTTGTGTTGGAAGGAAGTGGCAATGCTGTGTGATGACAGGTAAGCAACTGAGTCAAGCAGCTTGTGGTCCCTCCATTTGTCCTCCCATCAATACCGGCCTGAGCCCAGACCCTTGAGCTGGCAAGTGTCTGACCTCTGCCCACCTTATACCCTGGGACTAGAAAGCAGGAGGCTGACACATACCAATGCTCCTGTGTCACCTACTCTCCGACATGAGAAACAAACAAGATTCAGAAGAAGAGAGATAATAAATACCTTTATTTTTGAGTTGAACCTCAAGGTTATTGATGGAGTCATGGGCATTAAGGAATCTGAACGGAAACTGCCGACTGTGGATCACCGATTTCTGGAAAGCAAAGGAGGGGTCATCATGTCCGGCTCTGTGCTGACAGCTCAGAGCCTGGAACCTTCTTCAGATTCTGTGTCTCCCTCTCTCTCTCTGCCCCTCCCCTGCTCATGCTCTGTTTCACTCTGTCTCTCAAAAATAAATAAATGTAAAAACAAAATTTAAAAACAAAAACAAAGGAGGGGTCATGAGATAAATATCAGGGGGTAGGGAGGTAAATCAGGGGCCAGGAGTATGAGATAACTACTCTATTAGATTTGTGGGAAAGTGAAGAAGCATAAAATGAATATTAGAGAAGAGATACAGAGAAAGGTGGAGAAGAATAAAGAAAAAAGAAAGTTGTCAAGTGAGAAAATGAGAAGAGGTGAAGAAAAATGGAGAGGAAGTAATGGAAGGAGCCAAATTTATTTCTTTTGTACCAGACTCCCTCTGAAGTCAGTTACATCACAAAGTATTTCTTCTTGGTAAATCAATGATCCCAGAATATAAAAAGGAAAAGTTTTTATACTTGAATCTCTGGGGGTTGTCTCCCCAGATCTGTCTCCCCCATGTACCTGTGTACAGCTCATTTGGAAGTGGCTTGGTGGCCATGGCCTTCCCCAGCCTCAAGGAAGATGTGGCAGCACCTCTGCAACCACTAGTCTTCCTGAGCCTCCCACATACCTCATGCTGGAGTTTCTGGAGCACAAGCTCATGGTGGCGGGCACTGATTCCAACTCGCAGCAGGTTGCACAGATTCCGAAGCATGGCCATGAAGGGAAGCTTCCCATTCTCTGTGGAGGGTCAGGCACAGGGTGAGGAAAGCAAACAAAGGAGGAGTAAAAGAGGTCACAGACCAGAGCAAGAGGCCACGTAGAAAATTCAAGATGGAGGGTGAGGTACTATAACATACGATCTACCCTACTCAAAATGTTTTAGAGGTCTGGGATCATAAAAACAGAATTGGCCTGAAGTGTGGAGCAAGATTTATATAACATTGTTTATAATGGCTATTTGAATAAACAACTTCTATTATTACTTTGCTGGCTCCAGCCCTGAGATTGGACTCAACTGGCAAAATATATTCTTTAATTTAGAGTAATGATTTCCAGGGGCACCTGGGTCAGTTGAGTCAGTTGAGTGTCCAACTTCAGCTCAGGTCATGATCTCACAGTTCATGGCTCTGAGCCCCATGTCAGGGTCTTGTGCTGACAGCTTAGAGCCTGGAGGCTGCTTTGGATTCTCTGTCTCCCTCTTTCTCTGCCCCTCTCCCACTTGTGTGCTCTCGTTCTCGTTCTCTCTCCCTCTCTTGCTCTCTCTCCTTCTCTCAAAAATAAATAAACATTAAAAAAAAACACCTCTTTTAAGAGGCGCCTGGGTGGCTCAGTTGGTTGAGCGTACAACTTTGGCTCAGGTCCTGATCTCCTGGTTCATGGGATTGAGCCCTATGTTGGGCTGTGTGCTGACAGCTCAGATCCTGGAGCCTGGTTCAGATTCTGTGTCTCCCTCTCTCTCTCTGCCCCTCCTCCACTCATACTGACTTTCAGCTCTGTATTTATATAATTATATTTCATGTATTTCCTAAAGTATATAATTTATTAGTACATATACCAAACTGTTTAAATTATATATAAATCATTCTGGTATATTCCAAAACTTTTTGTGTAATATATGATCAAAAATCTCTGGGGGCATCTGGGTGTCTCAGTCGGTTAAGCAGCGAACTTCAGCTCAGGTCATGATCTTGTGATTCACGAGTTCAAGCCCCACGTCAGGCTCTATAGTGACAGCTCAGAGCTTGGCGGCTGCTTCAAATTCTGTATCTCCTTCTCTGCCCCTCCCCCACTCATGCTCTGTCTCTCAAAAGTAAATTTTTTTTAAATTAAAAAAAAAAGCCTCTTGAGCCCACCGGATTAGACTATGGGCATTAGTCTCAGCCTAGATAAATGACAGTTTTAATTTTCAGGGGCAGAGGGAGGAAGTGGAAATGACCCATACCAGAATCATCTATACATCCTGGATGCCATCCAGGCCACTGTATTCTATTCCACCCAAAGTATCAAATGTTGGGGAAGAGGCTGTTAGGTATGTGTGTGTTTTAATCCCCATGTGATTCTGATGACTATACCATCACAGTGAGAGCTGTGACAGATAAACAGCTGAGCAATTCGGGCTGCCCTGAGTATTATCTGTACTTGGCAGTTCACAGAGAAATAGGTAAAAAACAACTGGGGCTTCTGAAGCTCCAAAGTATGAACTCTCCAAAACTCAAGCAGTTAAGAGATCCACAGCAAGATATTTTTCCAACAGATAGAAGTAGACTTGAAATTTTCAAAGATGAAAGAGGAAGTAAAAAAAAGACAAAATCGAATAGAAAGAGCCTTCTATAATTAAAAATAGGCTAAAAGAGACCAACCGAAGACTGAGAGTAACTTGGTCCTCCCAATTAAAAATGCTTTTTCTTTATTAGTATGGGCAAATTGCCTAAATCATCCATGTCCTAAACTTATGGGTTTCTGTGGAGATTCCAATATGCCATGTACCAGTCCCATCTTGTTTGGATGGCTTATCCAGTATGATGCAAGTGAAATCAGAGAGAAGTTACCATTTTTGTCACATGTTGATAGAGGCTGGTGCATTACCTAGCCACATCTGGAAGAATGATCACCCTATGATGCCAATACTACTCAAAGCAGGTACCACTGGTCCACTTTGGTGTACTCAGTGGCAAACATCATAAATCTGATCACTTTCAGTGATGCAACCACCAGGCAAGAGATTAACTGTATCATGCCATGGAAATTAAGTCAGTTTCCATAATGTAGATGTGTGCATGGGGAAGAGAGGAAGGCCGTATATGATCAAAGTTACTCTACCAATGAGTTCCTCCCAGACGGAAGCTTTGTTTCCCCGCAAGCTCAGCTCCCGCTCCCAGGTCTCTGGCTGAAGAAGCTTCATCCGCTTCCCAGCTCTGCTAGGATCCCAAGGCCCAGGGAGGCGACTTCGAGAAAACTTTTGTAGGGTGGAGGGGTATCTGAGACAGAGAAGGAAAAGATTATCATTTCCAGGCCAACTGAAAATAACTCAGAAAAAGTCAGTCAGTCAAAGCTAGTCAGTCATGTTTACAGCCCATATCTGCCCAAACTAATGTTGCCGGGGTCAGAACTACAGGAGCTGGGACCATGGATGCTGAAAAAGCCATGGCGTTACCCAGGTGGAAGGTATGTTCAGGGTGTGTCTTCTCACCTGTAGCCCATCAGGGCTTGGACATGCTGAGCAGGCTCCTGGATGTGCAGTCGCTGTACTAACTTCTTCAGAGTGAATCTTGGCTGCTTTTTCTTTGGTACTGCATTGTAGGTCTCCTCAAACTGTGGAAATATCCCTCAGGTCACACAGGGGTCATTTAATCCATGACCATAGTCACTTGCTTCAGAAATCAGAACCTCAAACCTCCTATAGCTATGAGGTCATTTCTTTACCCAGAGTAGATCTAGGCAAAGAATAGGAATGGGGGCAAAAATCTCCAGCAACAAGAGATCCTTCAGTGAACACACGATAGTAGCTCTTTGGAGTCACTGTGTTTCATTTATACCAAGACTGAGCTATCAATAACTCAATTACCATGAAATAATTGGCTTGTGGAAAACAAGATGGGGATAAAATGAACAGAGAACATCTTATTCTTGAAGGGAAAGGAAAAAAGCAGCTCTTATTTAAATCCCAAGACTTGGAGGAGGATGTAAATGGAGGTATCAGAACAATGCTGTGAGAAATGAGTAAACTGAAAGAAATTGGCTTCCAGAATCATCTGTGGTAGAAGAGCTTACTTTGGGATGTATTAGAATAAAGAGAAAAGATCAGCTGACCAACTGAAAATGTGTTCTCTTATAACACTATCATACATTTTCCTAACGATCTATTTTAATGATGATTGGTGATAGCTAACACTTATTCAGTGCCACATATTGTTAGAAATTCTTTTTCTTTCTTTCTTTCTTTCCTTCCTTCCTTCCTTCCTTCCTTCCTTCCTTCCTTCCTTCCTTCCTTCCTTCCTTCTTTCTTTCTTTCTTTCTTTCTTTCTTTCTTTCTTTCTTTCTTTCGAGAGGAAGAGAGTGCAAGCCGGGGGAGAAGGGCAGAGGGAGAAAGAATCCTATGCAGGCTTCACACTAAGCACAAACTCTTATGTGGAACTCGATCCCAAGACCCTGGAATCATGACCTGAGCAGAAATCAAGAGTCAGTGCTCAACTGACTGAGCCACCCAGGCACCCCAGAAGTACTTTAAATTCAGTAATTGGTTTAATCCTCACAAAACCCAATGAAACACCCAATGAGGTGCTGCTATTATCTCCATTTTATATCTGAGGAAACTGAAGGAGGACAGGGTAAGTCACTTGGCTAAAGTCCACAGCCAGCAAGTGGTGGTGGTGGTGGGATTCAAACCCAGGTCCAAACCCTGATTCTATGATCTTAACCACCAAGTGCGGAGTCTCATTTGTCATTAACGCAAAAGGTTTTGCTTGGTTTGTTTTTCAAACTTCCTATGGAAGGTAGATGTTTCACACATTTTTAACTCACTTATCCGGCTGGACACGCCACCTGTCAGTAAATACCAAGGGGAGCAAATTGGAAAATAAAAGGAGCCTTTCTTAGTGCTCTCAACACCTGAGCATATAATCAGGACTGAGAACTCCCCAGGTAGGAAACTGGTATGTGCCTACCATACCATTAGTATTTCTAAACCAAATGGAATTCCATTTTGAAATATTAGATAAGAAAAAGTTGTACATGCATATATACAGTATCCCAGAACAAGGCACTCACCTTTTTCTGTTCATCTTTAAGAGGCTTAAGGTACCTTGGCAAACACTGTGTCTCGGAAAATGGGGGCTTCGTCTTCTGCAGGGACAGGAAAGCAATTTCATTTTTATTTTTTTAACGTTTATTTGAGAGAGAGAGCGAGAGAGCGAGTGTGCGTGCCTGTGTGCGCAAGTTGGGGAGGGGCAGAGAGAGAGGGACAGAGAAAATCCCAAGCAGGCTCCATGCTTAGTGCAGAGCCTGACACTAGGCTCGATCTCATGACTGTGCGATCATGGCCTAAGCTGATATCAAGAGTCAGATGCTTAACTGAGTCATCCAGGTGCCCCCATTTTTTTTTTTTTTTAATTTGAAAAGAGCAAGTAGGGGAAGGAGGCAGAGAGAGAGAGAGAATCTTAAGCAGGCTCCACACTCAGCATGGAGCCCAATGTGGGGCCTGATCGCATGACTCAGATCATAACTTGAACCAAAATCAAGTCAGACACTCAGCCAACTAAGCCACCCAGGTGCCCCAGAAGAAGAAATTTCAAAAAGGAAAATGGAGCTTGTCCCTAGAGAGATTCATTCCAATAGTTCCAAAAGCCCCTCTCTACTAAAAAGGAAGGCACTCAGGAAAGAGGTAAGCCCTGCCTCTTTGCCCCTGAGCTCTACTCAGCTCCTCTGCCTTTCTCTGACACCTTTTACTTCTGGCGGTAGGAACATGTCAGATGTTCAGTGTGGGATCTCCCAGAGTCAGCATGTTCCTCCAACCCTCCCTCTCTCCAGAGAAAAGGGGCCTGGACTGAATGACCAGGTTGAGCAGGGACTGACTGGGGGGCGAGGGGGCCGGCGGGGACGTCTCTTGGCCCGGTGTTTCCAAGGGTTGTACTTAGCCAGCTGGTATTCATCAAACTGGGCAAATTTGTCAGTCATAGCAGCACGCAGGCAGGCAGGCAGGGGCACCAGCTTGTCCTCCTCTCCTTTAGCCAGGTCCTATCAGAGAGGGAGGAGAGGCCATCAGGAGTGAGACACAAACTGACCTCTTAAACAAGCAAGACCACTTTCTAGGGTTAAATGAGAGCACAGAATATGGAGGCAGTTCCCAGCCCTCTAAAGTGACAACTTCTGTGGTACCGGGCCAGTCATAAACATGAAGTCCAGAATAAGACCAATTTTCCTCAAACTGCGGTCCAGCTCTTCTCAATCATTTTCCTCCTGTTGGGCAACTCAACCCAGTTCAGGGAGAAGCTGTCCTGCCTGGGCTGTAGGGTTGAAGATAGCTGAGGGGAGGCAAAAACTGGCTGAGAATTTTCCACAGGGATGCAGTGAGCAAAGGAGGAGGAACCAGTAAGAGCCAAAGCTCAGGGAACTGAGTGCCATACCTGGTAGAACTCAGCTACCTGGATCCAATCAGAAGGCAGCTGGACAATGGCACAGAAATATCATCGCAGGTAAGGGCGGCAGACAGGCAAGAAGGCAGCAATGGCCAACATTTTGTTGGCCACATCCCGGATGTTCAGCTGCTGCCTAGTGTACAGACATGCCTAGGGCAAAGGGTGAGGAAGGCGGGCATCTCAGCCTCTTGTCCCACAACATCATGCCCAAAACTAACTTGTGAACCTAATCTGCCTGCATAAAACCTTTCCTGAGCCCTTTATATGGTCTATAAAATAGAAAGTCCAAGCCTCCTGGGTTAGCACTCTATGTCTCCATAATCTAGCCCCTATGTACCTTTGCAGCACGGCTTCTTCCGTGTCTACTAAACTACCTCCCAAGTCAACCAGGCACTTAGAAGGCTTCCATCATCAAAGTCTATGGAAATTTTACCCAGGGTTCAAACTGCTGATTAAACCTGATGTCTTCCAAAGCCTCATAGAAAACTCTTTTCCCCCCTTTCCTGTTTCTGAAGCCTTCACTACCTACTACTCTATTTGCATTTATATAATACTTGGGAGTGTTCTGCTTCCCTAACAATATCATCAACTCCTTAAGAGCCAGATCCAAGTTTAATTACATCTTTTGGAATGACCCTCATGGCATAGCACTATGTACTTAGCCTAGCACTTGTACTTACTAAACAAATGAGTCCTAGTATACTCTTTCCCAATCTCATCTTCCCCTGCTCCCCAGAGAACCCCAGGGACTAGCCCTCAGACTCACCCAAAGATCATCTTCCCTTCCCATGTGAACCTCCTCCCTCCCACCCCTGGTACCAAGCTGGCCACTGACCACTCACACACCATGGCCACACTTCCTACCTCCCCGCTCCCATCCACTCCCTCACAGGCACAGTACCTTGAGGATGAACTCGGGCTCCAAGGGGGCAAGCTCACTACAGATTTCAAAGAGGGACACCGAGGTAGGGTCAAATGCATCTTTTATGTTTACATTTGATGCCACTGTGGAGCACAGCAAGCTCATGAGAGCCATCTGAGAATCAGGAAAGAGATGGGAGAAAGGAAAAAAAGAAGGAATGAGGATCAACTGAAGCACCAGCTCAGGCCAGCTTAGGAAATCTAGAACAGAGAAAAACAACCCGACATTCAGGAAGATGTTTGTCCAACTGAGAGGTTAGAAAAAGGGATTAGGGAGTGAGAAATAAGAGCTGGGCAATGTCCCATCTCCTTCCCCTTCTATCTGTGGAGGGGATCTGGCTCGGCCTTCCGTCACCACCCCTCGCATGCATCCTCCCCTCCACCATCATCAACTTCTCCCCAGCTCTGGGACTGTTACCTTCTTTTCCTTAATGGCCTGGTCAGTGGGCTCAGAACAAGATCCAGAGTCCCCAGCGGTGAGCTTCAGGACCGGCTCCTCTACCTTTTCCTCCTCTCCCAAGCTTAGGTTATAAAAAGGCATTTGAACCTCTGCCCATTCCTTTGCTTCTGGCATTTTCTCTTCTGAAGAGGAGCAATGATCCTGGGGATAGTGGCACTTGTTAATCACAGCATGTACCCACAGTCCCTCAAAGACAGATCTGAAGGCAGCTCCCAGAGACAGGAAGAGTCTACATCTAATCTTTTATCATCTAAAGTCCTCTCCTTCCCCCTTTACTCTCCAACATGGATCTATCCTGGCTGATGCAGTGACCCCCTCATTCTCACACACCCCACCTTTCCCAACTCAAACTTGTGATGCTTTGGGATCTCCCCTTGCTTTCTTCTCCTTGTTGATGCCAAAGCTTAGGAGTCTGGGGCCCTTCACAACACACCTCCCAGGATACTATTAAGGTATTCTAGATTCAGAAGAAAAAGGGCCAAGTCCCAGATCAATCCCCCAGCAGTCTTGAACTGCTTGACCTCTGAGCAGGTCATTCCCTACCACCACCCACCTGACGGTGCCATTAGAAAATTAAGTGGGATAATATATGAATGGCTCTTTGCAAATTGCAAAGCCTCACATAAATGTAAGATGGCCATAGTAATCCTGACAATGACCCTATGAGGTAGATTTTCATTGACTATATTTTTAAATTAATTAATTAATTAATTAATGTTTTAGAGAGAGTGCATGCAGATGGGGGAGGGGGCAGAGGGAGAGAGTAAGAGAATCCCAAGCAGGCTCCACATTCAGTGTGGAGACTGATGTGGGGCTCTATCCCACAACCCTGAGATCATGACCCAAGCCAAAATGAAGAGTTGGACGCCCAACTGACTGAGCCCCCCAGGAGCCCCTCATTGACTGCATTATAAAGATGGAGAACTTAAAGTTTCAAAAGGTTAAATCTTGGCCAAGGTTGTATGGCTTGTAATTGGCAGAGATAGTATAGCCTTTGCCTCAGTCTGAATCCCAAGTCCATACAGAAGGAATATGTATTTACCTACCGATTCTGCTCTGTATTGTAAATGTGCTTGTATTGATGTGTACAAGTGGACATACGTTTACACATATACATACAGGGAAGTGGACCCCGGTATAGCAGATGTGTCTCATGCCAGATGTAAGATCTCAAAAGCACTTGACTGACTGCTCCTACAGTATCATGCTGCCCCTCCTCCTAAGCAGGGGCTTTCTCAGGGCTGGACCTGCTTTGGCTCTGTTGTCCAGAATATTTGAACTAGATATGCAATAAAAGTAATGATGCCGAAGAACACAGCCCGAGGAGAAAGGGCACCTCAGGAAGGGGCTCTGAGGGTAGAAGGTACACAGACACAGAGCAGGTCAGAGGGAAACCATGACATCAAAATCTAGGGACTATAGCATCCAACAGACATGGGTGGACTTAAGGTGGGTGCCTGGAGCCATTACCAAAGCTGTTTCAGGAGATCTCTCTGTGGCAGAGATGGAATTAAAGGCCCTGGGGCAGGTCAGATGGCCCAGCCCCTCAGAGAGGCCTTGGGCCCTCCAAGTTGGAGGCTCAGAGAGCAGGCAGTTGCTGATGTTCAGGCTGTGATCACCTTTCACCAAATCAGCTCTCTGGAGACAGTGGAGCAAGCGGCTGGCAGACACAGTACTATTTAGAATGGGGAGTGTGGCCAGGCACTGGTTCTCCAAGGAGAGGATGTCTGGGTGGGCAGACACATGCCCACGTGGTTTCTCCATGGTCTTCAGGTCAGGAAGTGTGGCCAGGCACCGGTTCTCCAAGGAGAGGATGTCTGGGTGGTCAGACACATGCCCACGTGGTTTCTCCATGGTCTTCAGGTCAGGAAGTGTGGCTAGGCACCGGTTCTCCAAGGAGAGGATGTCTGGGTGGGCAGACACATGCCTACGTGGTTTCTCCATGGTCTTCAGGTCAGGAAGTGTGGCCAGGCACCGGTTCTCCAAGGAGAGGATATCTGGGTGGGTAGACACATGCCCATGGAGTTTCTCCATAGCTGGAGCCCAACCAGCATATGCCTAGAAGGAAAGAAAGACAGGTGATGAGCTCCTGGAGTGCATTTGCACTGGGAGTAGGTCTTTCCAATAGTCCTCCCCATAATGCCAGTGACTTGCAGGCAGAGAACAACCAAGATTTCTTTGTCCAGGACTAGGTTCATTCTAAGGATGCATTCAGAGAATATTATACAGAGAGAATAAACACAGAGAGAATGAACACTTAGGAGTTCTCTAGGTACTCTAAGTGAGAGGAGTAGGGAAAAGGTAAGGTAGTAGCTTAAAAGCAGGGAAGTCTAAATGAAAAGGACATGTCTTCTCATGAAGGAGGAGCCCCCTAGAGCTATGAGTGTGATCCCGGCTAAATATAGGGGGAGCACCTATAATCTGGACTCTAGATACTTAGCTCTAGAGAAACAAACATTTTGATCAAGATGTCTATATTCACCAACCTCAACTTCCTTGCCTCCTACTCACTGTTCAACCAACTAAATTGGATTCTGTGGCTCCTATGCCTCCAAAGCTGTCCTCTTGGTTAACCAATGGAATTCTTGTTACTACGAGAACAGATGCATCTTGGCCCTTATCTTACTTCATCTCTCAAGAGAATATGACACTGTTGCTTACTCTGTCATTGAAACTTTCTTTTCCTTTGGCTGCCATGGTGCTACTGTCCTGGTTTTTCTCTTACATCTCTGACCCCCTCTTCATGAAGATCCTTTCTCTGCTGTCCCTTGAATGTGGAAGCTCCTTAGAATTCTATTCTATTCCACTCTATACTTTTCCAGGGTAGTCTCACCTACTCAGGCTCCAAGTCACATTTTTATGCTGGCAACTCACAAATTCATTCCTTGACCTAGATCTCATCTGAGTTTCACATCCACTTATCCATTTTCCTGTTGGACATCTCCACTGGGCTGATTCAAAGGTACCCAAAACTCTAGACCCCAAATGTATCACCTTTTCCCCACTCTTCCCCAAACCCAACCCCCTCCTTTTCCCCCTCTGCTTACAGGGGTATGGAATGAAACAAACTTGAGTTTGAATCCTGATGAGACCCTGAATCTACTTGGGCTAGTTACTTAAACTCTCTGTGCCTCAGTTTCCTCACCTACAAAACTGAGATAAATGCCTACCTCACAGAGTTATTATGGGAATAAATAAAAGTATATTAAGCACTTAGAGCAGTGCCTGGTAATTAGTTAAATGGAAGCTTTTATTATTTATTATTATTGTCATCCAGTAAACTACCAAATCTATGATTCTACTCCCTCAGTGTCTCTCAAATCTATCCAATTTCTCTCCATTCTACCCGCCACCACCTTTGCTGAAACTCTATCTATATGGCACACTATATGTAGCTCTGTCTAAAGGAGCTCCTCAATACATACCCCAGCCACCATTTACGACATCACCTTGTTTGTTTTACCACGATAAAAAATGATTTTGTTTGCTTACACGTCTACTTGTTCGTTGTTTCTCCTTACTAAAATAAAACTCCCTGAAGCTCAAGGAGCTTCTCTTTCTTGTTCACATCTGCATAGCCAGCATCATACACATAACCTGGCTTCTGATACTCTCCCAGCCTCATCCCTTACTGCTACTCATACTTAAACTGCAACCATACAAACTCTTTTAAGCTTATGAGTAACCAAGGTATCTCTTGACCTTGGATCTTTACACAGGCAGATGCCTAAAACACTCTTCCTTGTGCCAAGACCACTCCCTTCCCCAGCCCCTCCTTTACCAGTCCAAATTCTACTTTCCTGTCACCCTGCATGTCTCAATTTAATAGTCAGTTCCTCTACGGCAACTTTGCTGACAGCCAGCCCTATCTGATGTTGATGGCTCTATGTTCTTACAACAGCAAACTTTCTCTATCGTAGAACACATCCTTATACTGTAATTGCCTGTATGTCTCACCCGCCCCCCCCACTAGACAACAAGCTCCTGAGGACAGAGACCCTTTAGCCTTGTTCCCCATTGTTTCTACATTGCCTACTCAGCGGGATTCAGAGGTTTTTGAGAATCTAGTGAAAGCTATGTAGCTTTATCACAGAAAAACATGAGTATATTCTATTTTGCACTCAACTGTCAGGGAGCCCATTCATGGAACTCCTAGAATCTCCATTAACTGCAAATTAAGAACCTCTGCCTGAGAAAATGCTTGAATTTATACCATTAGGCATGATTTACTTACTTAGTTGGACAAGTGCTTATCTTCTATTTACACTTAAGTATTTTAGGGAGAAGTATGTTAAGTTGATCACTTAGATCTTATTATATAAGAGCTTAGGGACAGGAATGCAGAATACTTCCAAGACTTGAAGGGGCTATCAAACCAGAACTAGAAAAAGACAGTGATGTTTCACCAGATATCAGTGTAAGCAGATTACATCAAGAATGTTGGCCTCTGTGCCCTGTACACTTCCCTCATGTCTGCACTATATAAGCCCCTAGGGAAAGGAGCAGGGAATCTCAGAACTGACCCAAGATTTAAAAAAACAAAAACCCTTACAATAAAAAGTAAGTTAAAAGAAAAAAACACAGTTAAATATTTTTTGGACCCTGGAGTTTGTGACGGGAGATTCAGCTGGACTACTAATGAAAAGTAAAAATCTCATCTCTAACTCCATTTTGCAGAGATAACCATGACGTACAGTTTCGTATGCAGTTTCAGACACTCTTCTATGCATATACAAATACATGTTTACCGCCCCCCCCCACCTTTTTTTTTCCTTTCCACAGAGGACCGTATTCTGCACTTAGTGTGTTTTGGAGGCCTTGCCTGTTAACACATTAACGCCCACTTTTAAGTTGGGCGTCAGTCTCTCCTGCTTATTAGAGGCAGTACTCACACCACCTACGTGTCACCAGCGGCAGCTACTCTCCCTTCCAAGGAGCACTCAGGGCCGAGGAGTGAAGACTCATTCTCACCTGGTCTCTTTCCGGAGCCTTCTCCCTCCCGCCCCTGCCTCCCCCTCACAGTTCTCGCCAGCTCTCCCGCTTTCCCTTTCACACCCACACCCCCTCCCCGAGCTCCGGGAGGGCGCGGCGGGCAGGCTCCCCTCTCCGGNCGCCCGGACCGTCCCCGGAACCAGTATGGCCGGAGACCCTGGCTGTCTGAAGCGGGGCCTCTAGGTTCTCGGCGGCAGGAAGCGGGAGCCGGGCTCTTGGCTCCGCTGTCGGGAAGAGTGGAAGCTTGAGGAGGAGCGGGCGGGGAGCCGGGAGGGAACGCGGCCCGGCGGGGTGTGGCCGCCGCGGTGCGAGCCCGGGGCCTCGGGGAGGTGACTTGCTCGCTGGGAATCCGAACACTTAAGAGGACCCTGCAGCATCTTCTGGGACCTGCGTTTAGTCCCCGCCCCACCTCCGCTTCCCCGCCCCCCACTCCCCATTTCCTGGTTCTCTTTTCTCCTAACCAAATCCCAGTGTCACTAGAGTTCCTCTCCTTTCACCTGTTATATCTTCAAACTCCGTTTCTTGGGAAGGATTTTGGCATGTTCTCTGCCTATCTGGACTCCTTTTCTCTTGGTATCAAAGAGAGTTGGACTCTTAATTCATCATAAAGTTACCTGGCGAAAATGGAAATAAAAGGTGAGGGAAATGGCCTGTAACCAAATGTAGATATGGAATAATTAAGGCAGAGTGAACTGAGAGCGTGTCAGTGTCCATCTGAGAGAGATCCGTGGATTACAAAGAATGTATTTGGAGCCATCCTGAAAGGCTAAGCAGAACTTTTCCCAGAAGCGGGGGCATAGGCTCAGGAAAGAGTCAGTGACCTTTAGGATGGTAATTCTAGGGCCATTTCATAAAGAGCAGAGCCAAACAGATAGTAACAGGAGAAATAAGTTTACATTGGGTAAAACAGATTATCTGTCTTCTAGGTAATATTCCCTTCCTTGAGGAGATACCTTTCATTCTCAGGTAAACACCTGAGCTTCATCTCAGATTTGGGTGCCCCCAAATCCTACCTTCTCAATTTATTGAGCCAGATTCCAGTTTCTTTCCTTAGATGCTTCCTTTGCTACTTACACTACCAGTCCCAACACTCCCTTCTTATAACAAATATTTTTATGCCCCCTTCAGAACCCTGAACTACAATTTATAAATAATATATCATACCTCCATACACAATTTAAAAATTTATAAAATGTCTAAAGAGATATAAAAGGATAAAAAGAAGACTATTATAAAAACATTATGTGTTTATGCATGTAAATGTTTGGGAGGACCCTGTGTGGCTCAGTCAGTTAAGCATCTGAATCTTGCTTTCAGCTCAGGTCATGGTCTCATGGTTCATGAGATAGAGCTCTGTGGCAGGCTCCACACTGACAGCAAGAAGGCTACTTGCCATTCTCTCTCCCTTTTTCTCTGCCCCACCCCTCTTCATGAGCACACATTCTGTCTTTTTCTCTCTCTCAATAACTAAATAAACAAAAAAATATATTTGGGCACAACATTCAAGAAGACACAATGTAGTACTCAGACACATGCAGCTCTATATAATATCACCTTGAATGTAACAGTCACAAATGTAGCATGATATAGGGGTGTTATGATGGTGATTCAGATACCATGAATAGAGGTGCTGATGTGGCATGATTTTCCAAAATGACAATTTCTGGAAAATTTTTGAACAGAACAAGGCGTGATCATCCTATGATATTTATACCAGTGGCATTCCCGGAAAATTCAAGATATACTAAGCTAAATACAAAGTGCCTTGTTTATATTTAAAATAAATTCAGATCCTAATTACAATGGGTTTTCAACTACACAAATGACTGGCAAATCATTCAAAGTTGTCAGTGATGTAGGCACATTCCCCATTGTGTGGGAGAGCCCTGAACAGTTGCTGAATGTCTAGCAATCTTGACTAGATGTTAATCCTGCTCATTAAATGTCTATGGATAACTCTAATCATTATGAGAGCAAAAAACGCCTCCACGAATTCCTGAACCCACCCCAGGGGCATTACTGCCCATTGAAGGTCGGCCTATAGGGGAAGAGGAGGAGTTTGGTGAAAGAACATAAGATCTAGGGAACCCAAAAAAGAGGTTCTGCAAGAAGACACGAGTGGTGGCGTATTGAGAAGAAGGAAGAACAGAGTGGCGTGTACACAAGACTTCCTTCTGAAGGCCTCTTCCCCTTGGAATAAGGGAGATACTGGAGGTAATTGTCCCAACCTCAAGGTGCCCTCCTCTGTAGCCCTCTGTAGGAAATATCTGCCTGCCCTACCGGTGACAGAAAAGCATATGCAAGCCCTTCCAGCTTAGTCCAATGAGCACTGAAGCCTCAGATCTGACGACACTAGCGATGCAGGAAGAATAGCAACTGGGGACCACCACTTCCTAATTTACTAGGAAGACCTAGAGTTTACTTTCTGGTTAGCTGAGAAGGAATTCAAGGCCAGCAAAGCCTAAACATTGGAGATCTTTTAAAAATCCGAAGCCACACCCCAGACCCATTAAATTACAGTCTCCAGAGTAGGACCCCAGGTATCAGTAGTTTTTGAAGCTCCCTCAGTGATACTAATGTGCAGACAAGTTTGGGAACCTCTGCCTCAGGGTCTTGCTAATGGTGGGCTGTGGACCACCATCAGCAGCATCACCTTGTTGGAAATGCAGACTCTTAGCCTCCCTCACTGATTTGTGAATCACAAACTATAATTTAACAAGGTTCGCAGATAATTTCCACTCACATTAAAATTTGAGAAGTGCTAATCTTAACAAGTGGAGTGCACCCTTAGCAGCATTTCCAAATCCTGGGGGCTGGGCTTGGCAATCAGTATTTTAACAGATTCTTCAGGCAATTTTGCTGAAGAAATTTCTGATTCAGTAGATCTGGGATAGGACCCAAGAATTTGTATTTCTAAAAAGTATTGCTCAGGTAATGATAGTTCTGATCTCTGATCCCAGGACCACCTTTTTGGAAACCACTGGTCCAGAGTGAATCCCCAAAGAGATGGTAACTACCTACCCCACTGAGGCTTAATAAGGAATGTCCTTGCCACACCTGAATTTCACATATGTATTTCATATACATATGTTGGGCCCAATTTGATTCTATCCCAGTTAGAGAGCCACTGACTGATCCCCTAAAGGAGATTTCAGCTGGACTTTCAGGGAGCCAGATGAACTCCCTCTGCCTTAAAACAGAGAAAAATCTCTCAACTGGCAAAAAGTTTACAAAGTCCAAACTTAGCTCTTCATTCTGGAGGACGGTGCTAACGGCATCTTGCCAATATTTGTTCTTTTGAGTCCTGCTTTTCTAAATTAGCCACCCTCTTGAGTTGAAGCAACCTTTCTTCAGATTACTATTACTGATGAAATCAGGGAGTTTTGCCAACCAAATAACTATGCCAGAGCTAAGGGGGCATTGTGTTCGCCACCGTGTTAACTCTCATAAACTGATCTTATTTTCCTTGTTTCCTAGTTCTTAGAGGATACCACTCTGTTTCTTCTTTATATCCAGCCTATACCACTAATTGCTGATCAGTGGCACTGAGCTGCAATGTCTAAGTGATGAGTGTAGTGTCCAGGCTGATTCCTTTCTGGGGTAAAGGAGCGCCATCCTCTCAGCCCTTAGAAGTCCCTTTATTTTTTTTAATGTTTACTTATTATTGAGAGAGAGATAGAAACAGAGAGATGAGCGATATGGTGGGGAGGGGCAAAGAGAGAGGAGGACAGAGGATCTGAAGTGGGCTCTGTACTGACAGCAGTGAGCCTGATATGGGGCTCTAAGTCACAAACCATGAGATCACAACCTGAGCAGAAGTCTGACACTCAACCAACTGAGCCACCCAGGCACCCCTAAAAGCCCCTTTATTTAGGGCCCTACCACCTATGACCATTGTTCATCTCTTCTCATCAGTTTTATTGCATACTTCTTGTCCTCCCTCATTTTGATTCGACAAACACCTGTTCACTAATATAGTATAATAAAGTGTCAACTATACTTTAATTAAAAATATTGTTTAATTTGTTAAGCATATATCAAGAGCAAATGATAGCATGTAAAATGTATAAAACATGAGTTCTTCTCAAGGTTTCATGGTCTAACGAAGGAGCTAGATACATGCAGAAATCACAAAGATACCAGGCAGATTATGAGAAATGCTATATTCCACTAAGAAACAAACTATAGGGTTATGTGGGGAAGGGACTTTGAGTAACTTCCTGGAGGGATAGAACTTTGAACTGGGAAGGGCAGGCCTCTGATAAGAATGTAAAGGCCAGGGCGCCTGGGTGGCTCAATCAGTTAAGTGCCCAACTCTCTGGCTCAGGTCATGATTTCATGGTCAAGCCCCAAGTCTCACTCAGTGTCGAGCCTACTTGGGATTCTATCTCTCCCTCTCTGCCTCTTCCTGCATGCACTCTCTCTCTCTCTCAAAATAAATAAATAAACCTTTAAAAAAATAATGTATAGGCTACTGGTTTCAGTGGATTTTTCCTCATTTGTGAATAATTACCTTTAGATTTACAGCTTGTGTTTCCATTCAGTCTAACCCTGCCAACTTTAACAAGTTGTGATATGTGGACAAGCACTTACTACAATAGTACTTGGCAGCCCAAAGGACCCTCTGGGCCATCTGAAAGCCACAGAAGCCAATCAGTTGGTTACAAGAACTTCAGGGCCTTCTTCATTCTGATTCCTCTGACTCAAAACAACCTTGCATCTGGTCTCCAGCCTGTTGACATTTACCAACACCTCTCTTGACCCTCCTTCAATGAGTGTTTCCCATTGTGATCCCTCCTTCCCTGCCTAGTGTCCTTTACCAAGTATGGCAGATTAAAGTAGACCACAAATTTTTTTGCTTCTCCTGCCACTGAGAAATGGAGTCTGCCTTTTCACTTCTTGATTCTTTGCTGATCTGGTGACTTGCTTGATTAATATATGTGGCAGAAGTGTCAGTCTTCTGAGGCCAGATCTAAGGAACTTCACATCTTCTACCCAGGACTCTTGGAATACTCCCTCTGGGGGCTGCCACATAAGTTCAACTACCCTTAGACTGCCACACAGAAGAGCCACATACAGGTGTTTCAGTTAACAATCTCAGCTGAACTTAGTTTTCCAGCCATTATCACCAAACATGTGAACCAACCTGTCTTGGACACTCCAGATCAATCCACTTGCCAGTGAATACAACTGAGTAACTTCTATTAATGAACACAGAACAGAAGAATCATCTAACTAAACTAGCCCAAATTTAAGTGAAACCAATGACATATAAAGTCATGAGGAATATAGCAAAATGGTTGTTTTAAGTCACTAAAAATTTTGGGTAGTTTGTTATGTATCATTAGAGCATTGGAACACTAGACCTGCAACACTTAAGGCTAGTTTACATCAGATTACATGTAGTCAACCCACTCTCCTAAAATCTTTTTTTAAGCTTATTTACTTTGAGAGAGACAGAGAGAGCACGAGCGAGGTATGGGCAGAAAGAGAGGGAGAGAGAGAGAATCCCAGGCAGGCTCCTCAAGGTCAGTGCACAGAGCCTGATGTGGGGCTCAAACCCACAAAACTGTGAGATCACAACCTGAGCCAAAATCAAGAGTTGGGTGCTCAACTCACTGACCCACCCAAGAGTCCCTCCTTAAGTCTTCTAAATCACTTAATTGCTATTACATTGGTTTGTGCAATAGTTCCTTGTAGTAGAACTGCTTATCATGGAGGTAGGTTAGCTAAAGAAGATGCCAATCTATGTGGCAAACAGATCTGTCTGGACAAGGAGCCTAATAGTTGAGGAACTGATTACACTCCCTCATCATTCATTCAACAAATATTTATTCATTGATATCAAATTAATCAACAGCTAAACCAACCTCTGGGATGTATACAGTGAAGTCATGTTTCCCTAATAGCTGTACAGCTCCACAGTTAGGGTCAACAGGTAGAAGGAGACACTAGATCTATCAGATCCAGAACTGCTCCCCACCTTGATCTAGTCTTTGTAGCGAGGGAAGTGGCCCTGTTTCTCAGCTTACAGAGAGGTATCGGGAAGAGGTCTTTACAGAAGACAATGTATAGATTTAATATATGTTCCCATATATTCTTCTGCCTTTTGAATAAAAATTTAGTATCAATTTCCATACCCTCTTAGGATACTGGTTTTTAAAGAGTATTATCACTAAATGATCCCTGTTGTCTAAAACTCAACCAACAGGTAACTTTGGCACCTGCTCCTTGTGTATATTTAAATACATGTTTGTGTTTAAAAAGACTATGCAAGTAGTCAGAGGCCATTTGGGATAGCCACATTCTAGATATGTAGCCACAATAAAAACTGACCCAAATCATTTCAGAAGTCACTATGGCCAGATACTCTAGCACTTAGCATCATATCCCTTAGCACTGCCTCTTGTAAGGACCTGGCAAAAAGGTCCATGCTGTGGATTAGTGATCCTGGAGGCTCTAAACAGGGCCTGGACAATCTTACCTCTAGCTTACTAGCCACATTCTAGCCGTTGGAGAAAAACAGCTCTTATCACTTTCCTAATGAGTCATTAATTTCTCATTTGACAGTCACTTGAAAGTCTCACTTGACTTTCCCAGGTTCAACCTGGGAACTATTGAAATAGCTCAGAGAAGGAGCTAGGATTAGAACACCAGTCCCTTGATTCACAGTCCAATAGCACCTGCTTCTTTTGACATGTCTTTAGCATTATTGCCTACAGAAGGCCACCGCTAAAATGAGCCATTGCCCTGGAGGCCTTTTACATGAACACATTAAAAGAGTATGTCATGGGTGCCTGGGTGGCTCAGTCAGTGAAGCATCAATTCTTGATTTCAGTTCAGATCATGATGTCATGATTGTATGATTAAGCCCCACATGGGGATCTGCACTGTGTGGAGCCTGCTTAGGATTCTCTCTCTCTCTGTCTCTCTCTGCCCCTCCCCTGCTCACTCTCACATTCTCCCTCTCTCTTTCAAAACAAATAAACATTTTTTAAAAAAAGACTATGTCAGCAGTCCATAAGTCTTGGAAAATGGGACCTTCCTGGGAAGTACAGACTCATGTCAAAAAAAATAATTATATCAGTGGTGCCTGGGTGCTCAGTCTGTTAAGCATCTGACTTCGGTTCAGGTCATGATCTCAAGGTTCATAGGTTCAAGCCCCATGCTGGGTTCTGTGCCAACAGCTCAGAGCCTGGAGCCTGCCTCAGATTCTGTGTCTCCCTCTCTCTCTGCCCCTTTCCTGCTCATGTTGTTTTTTTTCTCTCTCTCTCAAATAAATAAACATTAAAAATTTTATTAAAAATATTTTTAAGAAGTAATCATATTAAAAACATGATCAGGACACTTGATCTTACATAGGATTGAGTGCTGCTTCTGGGTGGGCAGGGCATTTCAAAGTAAACTTTGAATGTCAAAATAGTGGACTTGGGGGAATCATTTTTTTACCATTTATTCCTTTTTTGAGAGACAGAGAGAGAGAGACAGTGTGAGCAGGGAAAGGACAGAGAGAGAGGGAGACGCAGAATCTGAAGTAGGCTCTAGGCTCTGAGCTGTCAGCAAAGAGCCCAATGCGGAGCTCGAGCTCACGAACCGTGAGATCATGACCCGAGCCAAAGTCAGATGCTTAACTAACTCAGCCACCCCCAGCCACCACCCCCAGATGCCCCTGGGGGAATCTTTTAATGGCTTGTAGGAATAATGAAACAAAACATGGAAATTAGGATGGTCCCAGGAGGACTGGAATACTTGGCCACCATGTTAGAGTAATCTAAGATGAGGTAGAAATGGTATAAAACTGTATAGTAACTAAACGTGTACTCGGGAGTCCAACAGATCTGTGTTTAAATTCTGCTTTGCTATTGATGGGCTGTGTGACCTAAGCTGCAGAAGAAAATAAGGTAAACAATCTTATAAACCCCGAATGGTGTAAGAGACTGGTCCTTGAGTCTGCAGTAAGACCAAATGATGCTGATAAGGTAAAGGGGCCAGTCAGGGTCCTCCATTTGAAAAGTTTCACCTGGTATATTGTACTCATAATAGTCCCTGACTCAACATATCCTAATAAATAAAACAAATTATTTTATTTTAGGGTCCCTTCTTTGAAATTCACAGCCAGGATGTGTTATAGCAGTTGGAGGTCAGACTCCTCAAGACTATGTCTCTAAGCCTCCAATATCATGCATACCCTTTAATTTCTCCCATTTGTAGAGTCCAACAATGAGTTTTATGAATAAATACTGCCCCTTTGTGGAAGTGGATCTACATTGGAGAGATGGCACAATAAAGAAAGTAGGCTCGAAATCCTTCTACTTGAGTTTAAATGCATGCTCAACATTTACAAAACTGTGTAACCTTGGGTAATTAAATGCACTGCTCTAAGCTTCAGTATCCTTATCTGTAAAATGGGGATAATAACAGCATCCACTTTATATGGGTTATATTGACATTTAAATGAGATCATGGATATAAAGCATTTGGCATACTGCCTGGTACATAGCAACCACTTAATGTTAACTATAATCTCAAACAAGTGGTTTTTACTTTGTTATGAGAGAATTGGCTTTCATCAATGACAGTTTGCTTGAAAAGTAGGTACTGGGGATCAAATTGCCTATCTGAGGATTAGTCAAGCTGGAATATAGTTAGAACCATAACCCCCAGAATGCTTTGGCTTTAGCTAGAGTCCCGACGAACCCACATCCCTGTCTTGGGAGCAGTGTTAGATCAGAGTAGCTGGGGATAAACTTTGTAACCCTTTGTGTGGCACTCATGGTCTCAGGGGCCTGACTATCTTATTTGACATCATCTAAAAGGATGAGGTCTTGGAACTACCAAGGCACACTTACGGACTACCAGGGCATACTTTTCCAAATGTGCCTAGAGTTCCTTAAGATTATCCCAGGCTCTGAGGCTCACAACTATAATAGCACTCTGATAGTTACAGTACAGCTATTATTCCTGTTTTATGGATTAAGATACTGGCATTCAAATTGATTAAGGGATTTACGATTACCAAAACAGCAATTGATTTGGGGCTCGAACCCAAGTTACTGATTCTAATTCAATATATTCAAGCTATACCTTTTTTCTATTATTATTATCAGAAATACAGATAATTATATCTTGAATTATCAACTATAACAATAATACCATAAATATCTATCTCTGAGGGAAAAAAAGGCTATTAATATCATGGCTAATGACATGCTATATTTCTGCATATATGTATTTTTTTGTATTACTAGGAGCTGTGATAAATTCACACTTGTCCACCTATAGCCCCTTGATCCCAAGGGTTAGCCAGGATTTGGAATGTAGTCTGTGACCCTGAAAGGGTGTTAGGACTTTCCTGCCTATAGACCTTAACCGTGATGCTTGTTCAAGCCAGCCTCTTGGTCCTTAGGTAAAGATATGTCACCTGGGGAATGCCTGGGTGGCTGAATCAGTTAAGCGTCCGACTTCAGCTCAGGTCATGATCTCACGGTTCGTGGGTTCGAGCCCCACATTGGGCTCTGTGCTGACAGCTAGCTCAGAGCCTGGAGCCTGCTTCTGATTCTGTGTCTCCCTCTCTCTCTGACCTTCCCCTGCTCATGCTATCTCTCTCTCTCTCTCTCAGAAATAAATAAAACATTAAAAAAAAAAAAAGATATGTCACCTGGAAACTGCTCTCACAAAAAGCTTTCCTCTTCATCATCCAGACTGTGCCACATGCCTTGGCTTCCTGCACTTGATAGAGAAGGGTTTGAATTACACGATCTCTACAGTCCAGACCGCCTCGGTAAATAGGATACGTGATTTTGTAGCTAGTAGGATTTTCACGTGACTTTCAATCTCCTTTTTTTTTTTTTTTTTTCCATTTTTAAACCTTTTCTGCCTTCAACTTTTCAGGTGTCCAGAGCATCATACATGTATTGTCTTTGACAGAGAGAATATTGGGACAAGAAACCAGTTAGGTTTCTATTTCAGCAATTCAAAATCACATATGAGACAAGAAAGATAAGGGGAGAGCAAGCTTAAATGACTTCAAAGCTTTGTGTCTAGGGAAAAGGGAAAATGAGAGCATCAACAAAGCCTGATGAGTCTGAAGTTATGATAGTGGTACATCCAAGTAAAGGTGAGGAATGCTGGGAAAAAAAATCAGTCTGGAACACAGGTGAGTTATTGTGACTTTAGATAGAGGGGAGGTGAGCTTTCTAAAAGAGGAACATAAAACAAGGTAAAAGAAGAACATGGGCAATCTAGAATGGGGCACAGGAGACAAAAGACTCAGGCAGTCCTATGCATTTACTGGTAAACCAGTCCACATGCCCAATCCTATCCATTTCCTGAGTCAGTCTTGAAAAGATGGGAGCACTAGTGGAAATTCCACCCTTACTCACAAAAGGGGTTGAAAGAAGAGCGCAGAGGGAGCTAGTAGGGGAATATCTAAAACATCTTGCCTCTGGGTGCCTGAGTGACTCAGTCGGTTGAGCTTACAACTTCGGCTCAGGTCATCATCTTGCAGTTTGTGGGTTTGAGCCCCACATCGAGCTCTGTGCTGACAGCTCGGAGTCTGGAGCCTGCTTCGGATTCTGTGCATATGTGTGTGTGTCTCTCTCTCTCTGCCCCTTCCCCACTCGTGCTCTGTCTCTCAAAAATAAATAAACGTTAAAAAAATTTTTTTTAAATAATAAAAAAAATAAAACATCTTGCCTCATTATCTGATGTATCAGAGGTAAGAATCCTGGGCCTCTACACACTCACCAAACAGTAGCCTAATCCCTGGATTGCCATAATTGCCCACTCTGTGTGAATGTTTTCCATCCCAATTCCTGTTTCTCATCCCTCTTCCCTTCTGGGAGTGCAATACTACCTTGAATCTCAGACCACTTGGCTAGGACCCCAACCTATTACCTTCAGTGAGGCCTCTCTCAATGAAGAGTGGACCATTGACTGGTGTCCTGCTACAGACCAGAGGCCTCCTTCTATCTTCTCACTCTATCCTCAATTTAAAAACTATATAATGAGGGACATCTCGGTGGCTCAGTCAGTTGAATGTCTGGCTTTGTCTCAGGTCATGATCTCACGGTTTATGAGTTCAACCCCGTGTTGGACTCTGTGCTGACAGCTCAGAATCTATAGAGCCTGCTTCGGATTCTGTGTCTCCCTCTCTCTCTGCCCCTCCCCTGTGCATGCTCTGTCTCTCAAAAAAAAAAAAAAAAAAAAAAATTAAAAAAGTTAAAATATAAACTCTAAAAAATAAATAATGAAAGCTAGAGACTTCTGTAACTAACTGCCCCCATCTGCGTACTTTTGGGCCCGTGGCTGTCAGCTCCACCTGGGATGGAGCCATGTCCGTTGGACAATATTATTTGGTTTTTTGCTACCTGTTTGGTTGGGTGACATAAGAGAAGGTCCAGGAAAGTGCACTCTTTGGAGCCAGGGGAGGAGAAATTTTGGGGGGTAAGAGCCAGTTTTCAAGCCAGTCGATACCTGCAGAAAGATGAAGGAGAATGAGGATGGCTTTACGGTATTTGGTGAGAAGTAGGTCATGGTGACAATGAGGGAGGGTAGTTTCAATACTGTGGTTAANATCATATGTTTGCACGTATAGGAGGATTAGGAGGAACTTAACTGCAGGGGATTTTTAAAACCTTTTTATAGTAGAGAAACTCAGACAAGCAGCATTCAACAGTGATGAAATCTTTATTTAAAGCTGTCTTTGCCTACAAACCACAAAGAACATGTTCATAGAAGTTCATCTTAAAGACTCCATATTCATAGTTTCTCAGTACCTTCAATTTCCTTCTTTCCTGATTTCTTCAGTTTTTCTTCCCTTTTCTCAAATATATACTATATATCCCTCCTCATTTTCATTTATGCTCCAAAACAGAGATATAGGGGAAAAAAGAACTCATTAATGAAATCTCAAAAAAAATAAACAAAGCATGTCAAACACCTACAGGCCAGGATGAAGAAAGGTTCAAGGGAGTCTCCTTTATTTCACCTTTAGGAGTATGAGAATCTTAACAAACAATGGTAATAGAAAACTGACCTATACAAAGAACTGGCCCTTCTTTGCCCTGAGCTGCTCAGGGGTCAGAAATGGAAATACCATACAGGAAAGACATAGAGAAGCTGTGGAGGGAGGGAATAT
Organism: Crocuta crocuta; assembly: GCF_008692635.1. Taxonomy (NCBI): domain Eukaryota; kingdom Metazoa; phylum Chordata; class Mammalia; order Carnivora; family Hyaenidae; genus Crocuta; species Crocuta crocuta. The sequence goes on from NW_027530988.1 coordinate 155,719, forward strand.
ACGGTTACGTGAAAGCTATTGTCTTCAGAAAAGCTCCAGAGTAAGAGGTGGGCTGGCAACAGCAGCAGAATTCACTAAAGAACCCTCTGGAATACTGACTTCCCCTTTGCTATAGAGACACAAGGCACTACATGACCCACGTGCTTCTTTTCTCTGACTGGAGTACCTTCCTCCTTCTCTGACTGGTGAGTTTCCAAGTAGTCTTCGACATCCAACTCCAACTACACTCATTTGATGATGCCTTCCTTAACAGAAGCCTTCCCTGAGCAGAGTTCACTCTCCATTGTCTGGGCTGTTGTACCTCTAAGTGCCTGGTGTGACAGGGTTGAGGTAAGTGTCCATACCCGTAAGTCCACTGTGAAAACTGTATTTGTTTACAAGTCTACTCGTTGGTCAGGACCTCTCTGATCTTTGTATCCTTAATGCTTCATTTGGTGCCTGGCAACTAGTAGGTGATTGATCACTGTGTGGGAGAAGGGAGAAAAGAAAGAAGGGGGGAGGGTGGAAGGAAGAGAGGGGTGGAAGAAGGAAGAGAGGAAGCATCTGATTTAACTTATCCTGGCCAAAAAAAAAAAAAAAAAAAAAGGGGGGAATGGATTTTTAAAACTCTAGAGAAAGGGGAAAGAAAGGGAGGAAACCACTTTTCTGAGTCTTCTCTCCACCACTTTTCTCTCCACCACTTCCTCTCACAACTTAGCCGCTCACAACAGCTGCCTGTCACTCCTGATCCCTGACTCCACCCCAAAGGGAAGGAAAGAAGCCAGTCAGGCTTCTGGCTTCTTGCACCTCACCCCTCAAACTCCATGCCATCCCTTTCCCACTCCAGGTGCCTGGTTCCTTTGCCCCCACCCTCCTCATCTTCCCTACACACAGCACTCACGCTTCAGCACCCTGGCACCCCAGGCCCCTGTGCCGTGCCAGGTCCAGGCAAGGACTTCCGCCTCAGAATGAAGACCAAGAGGCTCTTAGGGGCTGCGGACTGAGGAAACGCTGGACTAAGACTGCAAGTTACCTAAGAAAGAACATTGTTACGGTTGGCCTTTCCACATTTTCCATCTAGATCCATGGGTCAGAATCATCATTTCTCTAACTCTCCTCTCACGGCCCCTACACATTGGCTACTGGAGCTTCTGGACTGTCTTCCCAGCCAATTGCACTTTCCCCACCAAGAATGGTGTCAGGGTCCCTAAACCTTATGAAATTGCTCCTGGGCCTCATCTCCTCCCCTCCTCCAACAGCCTTTTCCAGGAATTCTGGAGCTACTTTTTCCTCACTGAAGACCACATATACAAAAGCAGTTTGTGAGTTGTAAAACGCTGTGCTGGAATAAGATGCTATCATGAATCAAGCCTTCTCTTTCTCCCCCCATAATCTCTGTCCTCTCGTGACGTTTCTTATCCCTTCCTCCCTCCATGCACCGCTGCTCCCCACTCACCCAGCGGGTTTGGTTTGGTGCCGTGTGGGACCCAAAGCTACATGCTGCACAGTGGGCAGTGTCAGGATGCAGGCAGGCATCTCAGCCCGAGGCCTTGGCAGAGTTCCTAGGCAGAGCCATCGGCCCAGGCCGGGAGAATAAGCATGGATAAGGTGGGACAGGGCATAAGTACGGTGGCTGTAGCCCCCCAGCACCAGAAGCTCTCCCTGCAGCGCGGCCCCTGCCGCCCCCACATGGGGGGAGGGCAAGGGTGCCAACTGAGTCCAGCTATCAGTCCTCAGTTCATAGGCCTCGAAGCTCAGCAGGTCCCCGGTCTCACCTAGCCCACCTGCGACATACAACCGGCCACCCAGAGCAGCCATGACATGGCCAGCCCGAGGTACCCCCATAGGGCTCAGAAGCGTCCCTGGCTTCTCAAGTTTGGGGTCATAGTGCAGCAATGAGTCCAGGTATTGGCCGGCCCCACTGCAGCCACCGCTCAGGTACAACTGGCCCTCCAGAACCGCAGCTGCATGGGCAAAGAGAGGTGCTGGAAGAGCAGGTGCTGGCCTAAGGGAGAACAGGGCACATGATCAGGCAAAAATCCTCAACTCTCCTCTTCCAAGTCCTTTCCCTGATGTCTAGAAACAGCCCTTTCCCTGCTCACCTCCAGACATTGAGCTCGGGGTGATAGGTCTCCACAGAGTTGAGGGCAAGTCCACCGTTTAGGCCGCCCAGGGCATAGAGTAATCCGTCCAGCGCCACCAGGGGGAAAAAGCTCCGAGCCTGGCACAAAGGTGCCATCTCCTCCCAGTCCTCTTGACTGGGGCCCCACCTGGACACAGCAGGACCAAAGAAGAGTGACCCCGGGACCCTGTGGCTGGCTGGGCCAACAATTCCCCTCAGCCACCCACCTTAGGGCCTGCTATTCCAAGGGGCCCATACCTGAGAGTCGAAGTCAGGGTGTTGGAGTGGCTGTAGAAATCTTGTCCCCCACACACGTAGAGCTCACTTCCTTCTAGGCTCGCAGCCCCATGCCGGAAGCGCCCCGGGGCAGGCAGAGCCGGCAGTCGCCCCCACTCCACGGTTCGCACCAGTCCCGTGCCGCAGCAAAAGGCGCGCACCCACCACACTCCCCGGGATGGCTGTCTTATGGCCATGTCTGCTCGGAGCGCGTCCCCACCAATCACTACCAGGGCCTGGTCAGGCTCCCTCCGCCTCTCTTGACCTGGAACTGCAGCTTCTACCAGGAGCTGATGCAGCAAGTCTGAGGGCAGGGGTGGAGGCAGCCCCATGGCCCGGACCCTCCGCAGCTCCCTGGTGGACATGCGGCCGAAACGAACACATCGAAGCAGGGCCTTGGCGTCTGACTCCTGAGTCTCAGGGTTGGCAGCTAACCAACGCCATGCAGCCATGAAGGCCTCTAACTCCTCTTGCACATGTAGTTCATCGCTATCCAGGAGCTCAGCCAAGGAAGCTGCTGGTAGAGAAGGGAAAGTGGGGCACAAAGCCACAGCAGGCAGGTGGGTGAGGAGGTAGTGACGGGCTTTGCTCCAGAGCCTCTCTAAGCCAGGGGCTTCTGCTATGGGGAACAGGGCCAGGCAACGTGCGGGGCTGAGGCCCCGTGCCAAGGCTCTCTGGCACAGAGCAAGGCAGGAAGAGCTCTGGTACTGGAGAGCAGCCTGGGCAGCTCTCAGCAGTCCTGGCCACCTCAACCGCACAACCCCGGAGTAGGCAAAGGAGACGAGGAGTCGCAGGTCCTGGGCAGAGATAGTGTGCAGAGACACCTCTGTGCCCTGGGATTCCCTCATCCCGCTCAGGAGCATGGCACCAAAGAACTCGCTGCCACAGGCCAGGGCTGCTCGGTGCACTGCAAGAAAGAAGCAGAGGGGAATCTAGAGTGTTGCAGATTGCCAGGCACCATCCCAACCTCACATCCCCAACTTCTGGCCAACCAATCAAGGCCACAGGCCAAACCTGGTGTGCATCAGAATACCATGTGGTGGTGCTTGTTAAACCACAGGTTTCAGGGACCCACCCCCAGAGATTCTGATTTCGCAGGTCTGGATGGAGACCCTAGGAATTTGTATTTTAACATTTCCAAGCACCCTGCATGATTCTCGTGTTAGTGGCCTGAAGACACTGATAAACATTGCTTTTAGTTTTTTGATTCAGGTCAAATAGAAAGAGAGTCTTGATTGACCAAGTTGAGTAGGTGCCATAGACAGCTTTTGCTCAAAGGGGGCACAAAATAAACCGCAAAGACCGGTGTGCAACTTACATAGGTCTCTATGGTGCACACACAGCAAAGTTCTTTCCTTTACAATCATAAGAGCCACTGGCATCAGACATTTTGTTAGTCAGGATTTTACTTAGAAAATGGTACCACATGGGGCACCTGGGTGGCTCAGTCGGTTAAGTGTCTGACTTTGGCTCAGGTCATGATCTCACAGTTTGTGGGTACAAGCCCTGTTTCAGGCTCTATGCTCTCAGAGCCTGGAGCCTGCTTCGGATTCTGTGTCTCCCTCTCTCTCTCTGGCTCTCCCCTACTCATGCTCTATCTCTGTCTATCAAAAATAAATGTTAAAAATTTTTCTTAAAAAAAAAAAATGGTTCCACATGGCTGTGACCTAACCTTATTTAACTGCCATCTCCTGCTTAAGATGTCCCATGTGCCGCTTTTCTCTGCACACCCCCTCCTCATCTCAGTACATTTCATAGAATCACGACATTTTAAACTGGAAACCTTAAAAATCATCCAGTTCGATTGCTCCTGAAGGAAAGTGAGTCCTAGAGAGAGGAAGTGGTTTATTTTTTATTCCATGCAATGGCTTCCTGAGCAGATCTTCACCACCCACCACCACTGAGGTCAGGCTGCAATGAGCATACGTGTGTATCGGTACCCTTCTTACCTGCATGGTAACTGAACACTGAAACAATCCTGTTAACAAATGCTAATAAATATAAATTTAAATAAATGCTTCCTAATGTAATGCAATTTGAGATACTTGGTATCAGGTATGGAATATTCTGACCAAAATTTGAACCTAAATCTAACTGAAACTTTAGATCTAAATTCAGATTTATAGGAAATTGAGAGGCTAAAGGAACAAGCTAAACAAAACCATGATGGAAAACACACAAATCTAGAAAGTGGAGCACCTGTAAGATAACTCATCTTGTTTCTTCAGTAAGTCAAATCATAAAAGAGGAGAGGACTGTGCAAGAGCAAAGGAAGCTTAAAAGACGTGTATCTGAGTACAGCACAGTCCTTGATTGGTTCCTGGGTTGAATAAGCCTGTTCTAAAAGACATTTTTTGGACAAGCGGGAAAATTTCAGCTTGGACTAGGTGATACTAAGGAATGATCATTAATTTTGTTAGAACTGAGCAAGGCATTGTGGTTATAAGTCCTCTTTTAAAGAGACATGTACCCAAGTATTTGTAAGGGAAATGTCACAGACTTACTTTAAACTTCAGTGATAAGTAAAATAAAGAGATGAAACAAGTATCATTAAATGTTAATTGTTAAGTCTGGGAAATGGGTGTTTGGGTGTTCATATTAATATTTTTCGGGGGTGCCTGGGTGGCTCAGTCAGTTAAACATTTGATTCTTGATTTTGGCTCAGGTCATGCATGATCTTACAGTTCATGAGTTCGAGCCCTGTTTTGCAGAACATGCTTGGGATTCTCTCTCTCTTTCTATGTCCCTCCCCTGTTTGTGTTCTCTCCTTCTCAAAATAAATAAATAAACTTAAAAAAATATTATCTTATTTTCTTAATTTTCTGTGTGTTTGAAATGCTTCATAATAAAAAAAAAAAAAATGGAGAAAATGCTGCCAGAAGGCCTCTCAGGCAGGTACCAGGCCAAACACCCAGTGAAGCTTATGAACTTCAGGCTGCTTTGACCAACTGTGGCACGTCTGCCTCCGTCAAAGGACAAATGTTGTTAATGGGGCTTTCCATTGTCTTTAAAACAATTTTTTTTATGTTTATTTTTGAGAGAGAGAGAGAGAGAAAGAGTGCACACAGGAATGGGGCAGAGAGAGAGGGAGACAGAGGATCTGAAGCAGGCTTTGTGCTGAGAGCAGAACGCCTGATGCAGGGCTTGAATTCACAAGTCGTGAGATCATGGTCTGAGCTGAAGTCAGATGCTTAAAAGACTGAGCCATCCAGGTGCTCCTCCATTGTCTTTTTTTTTTTTAATTTTTTAAAATGTTTTTTTATTTATTTCTAGGAGAGAGAGAGACACACACACAGCGTGAGCAGGGGAGGGTCAGAGAGAGGGAGTCACAGACTCTGAAACAGGCTCCAGGCTCTGAGCTGGCAGTCAGCACAGAGCCCCACGCAGGGCTCGAACCCACGAACCGCGAGATCATGACCTAAGCCAAAGTCGGACGCTTAACCGACACCCAGGCGCCCCTCCTCCATTGTCTTTTTAAGCAGCCATTAGTGCCTAGGTGCTTCCCAAGTAGTAACTATCAGTGACAGCTTTCAAATCCGTATTGCCTGAGAAAATCTGCATTCCTTGAAGCAAGCAAGCCATTTCATTTTCCATGTAATTAACAAACCTACAGCTCCAAGCCACTGTGAAAAGGTCACAACTACTTACATTCTCACTCCTACTCATCATTATTCCCTAGAATTTTAAGTGACAGGTTTCCACCATTAAGTTGGAATGTTTCTTAGGAAAATGAAAGCAGGGGTAGAAATGTTTAAATTTGAAACCCTAGTGAGAATTTTATAACTATGAAATTTTATTTTATTTATTTTTTAAAATAATTTTTAATGCTTATTTTTGTGAGAGAGGCAGAGTCTGAGCAGGGGAGGGGCAGAGAGAGAGGGAGACATAGAATCCAAAGCAAGATCCAGGCTCTGAGCTGTCAGCACAAAGCCTGATGCGGGGCTTGAACTCACCAACTGTGAGATCATGACTTGAGCCAAAGTCAGATTCTTAACCAACTGAGCCACCCAAGTGCCCCATTAACTATGAAATTTTAATTCCCCCTTCCATCTACTATTATCAGAAATGATAACAAACACTAGAGACCTGCTATGGATTCAATGTTTATGTTCTCCTCCCCACTTCCTATGTTGAAGCTCTACTCCCCAGTGTAGTGATATCTGTAGGTGGGGCCTTTGGGAGGTGATTAGGTATGAGAGTAGAACCCTCATGAATGGAATTACTGTCCTATATGAAAGATATTACTGAGATAATCTCTCCCTCTACCACACGAAGAGGATACAGTGAGAAAGTGGCTCTCTGTAAACCAGAAAGAGAGACCTAACCATAACCTGACTATACCCTGATCTTGGACTTCCAGGCTTCAGAACTGTAAGAAATAAATTTCATCATGGGGTTCTACTCCTGAAACCAATACTACACTGTATGTTAACTAGCTCAAATTTAAATAAGTACTTTTTTTTAAAGAAATAAATTTCAGTTGTCAAGCCACCCAGTCTATGGTACTGTTAAAGTAGTTCAAGCTAAGACAGGATGCTTAGTGCTCTGGGTTCCAGTCATTCTAATGAGCAGTAGCTATGTGAGTTTGGACATGTCTCGAAGTCTGATTTCTTTATCAGTAAAGTATAAAAGCTGAACTAGATAATCTCTAAAACCTTTTTTTTATTAAAATTTTTAACATTTTAAAATTTATTTCTGAGAGAGAGAGAAAGAGACAGCATGAGAAGGGGAGGGTCAGAGAGAGAGGGAGACACAGAATTTGAAACAGGCTCCAGGCTCTGAGTTAGCTCTCAGCACAGAGCCTGACGTGGGGCTCGAACCCATGAACCATGAGATCATGACCTGAGCCAAAGTCGGCCGCCCAACTGACTGAGCCACCCAGGCACCCCTAAACTAATACCTTTTAATTTAAAAATTTTATGTGCCTGCATTCCAACTCCATTTGTCAGATCCCGTGTGTCTTCAGTTTGGTTGCATAGGAGGCATTGCATGACCTAGTGAAAACAGACTGGGCTAGTGAATACTGGCTTATATCCTCGTTCTCACTGGTTAACATTTCAGAGTTTAATGGTCTTCCCTTGCACCTAAGGATAATGGCATCTACCTCACTAGTTTACAGCAAGAATGAAAAGAGATGACATGTGTAAAAATTCCTGGACCCTAGTACCTCACTCAGTGTTAATAGTATCAGAATAATACTTGGCTTATTCAACCCTCCTCAGCTTTCCTAGTGATGAGCCTACTTAACGTCAAAGTGCCATGCCCTTGTAGCTTTAAGATTATGGCAAAACAAAACCAGACCTTGCTCATTAGCTGTAGAACCCATATCTACCATGGTGTCAAGCACACTTAGGTGAGAGGACACACTGTGAGTTATTCCACCATATTCCTCTGACTTTTCTGTGTCCAAAATAGAAGACGCCAAGAACAGCCTTTGGTTAATTCCTGTTTAAGTCCATCACTTTCTACTTGTTCCCCTGGCTTAGACTGTACTTAGAACACCAGCCAGCTGGCTGGAAATTCTCTGTTACTGGGCACAGGGAAAGCCACAGATTGAAGGGTCAGTCTGAGTCTGCCAGGTGCTCCTAGGTAAACAACTCAAGTGCGCATGCCTCACTCTCAGTGGGTCAGGAAAGGCACCAAAGGCACCTCCAAGGAAATTCTGACTGCAGCTGGGACCTAAACCACTATAGCAGGGATCAAACCACCTGCAGCTTGCACACACATAAATGCAACTACAGTAATATAATGCCACACAGGCCCTCACCCCGCAGCCTGCAGCCGCCTGCCTCCAGCTCCAGGTCACACCCGATGCCCTCCTGGTACAGGAGCTCGATGCTCTGCAGGTTCTCCCTCAGCTCCTCTGCCTGGCTGGGCTGCTTTTCATCTTCCTTGGTGCTTCCAGCCCCTCTGCATCTCCACTGGGCTGCGGCCTTCACCCGGGGTGCCCCCAGGGCCTCAGCGGCGACCAGCACATCTCCCGGTGGGGCAGGGCCCAGCAACCCCTCATAGGCAAATGTCAGCACGGCCTCCCAGGCCCCAGGGGCCACATCGAGGCTGAGGGGGGATCGTGGACCTCTGCCACCCAGCAGCCTGTCATGGAAGAGGCTGCTAATTGCAGCCAAGATTACCCGATGCACCCCATATACCTGCCCCCCAACTGACACCTCTTCGTCCAGCAACAACCTCTGCTCCCTCAGCCGCTGTGCCTCTGCGAAAAACTGGCTGGGATGCTCCTCGCTGCAGAGCCCCTCGGGCTCCGCTGCGTCTTCGTCGTCTTCGTCATCTTCCTCCTCTTCTTCCTCTAGGGACAAGGCTGGAGAGGGAAGGCTCCCTGGGGCTGTGGGCCTGGGGACAGGCTCTTCCAGAGGGAAGGGGGGCAAACAGGGATCCTCATCTGGGGAAGGTGGCCAGGAGGGGGTTCTCGGGTAGGACAAAGGTAGGTCAAGGTGATCCTTCTGGGCTGGAGGAGAGACTCTCCCCGGGTCCGAAGGACGCTGTGAGGAGTCCGAGACGCTCATGGTCCAGGTTTGCTGTTTTGCTACAGGTGAACAGAGGAAAGAGAGGGGGCTGGGGTTCAAAGCTGGACCCACAGAGGCCAGAGGAACCCCCATCTCCAGCCCAGTGACATGGCAGTCCCTCTCCCTACTGCAAACCCCACTCCCCTCCACCTTCCCAAGGCTCAAGTAGCTAGGCTATATGGCCCAACTCTGGGGTTCACGAAGAGCACCGAAGTGTGCAAGAAGCATGTGTACTGATCCAGTACCCAGTACCATATCCCACCCGGCTTGTCCCCATCCCACCCCGATAGTCACCCTCCCGAGACACCAGCGCTCCTCCTGGCTCTCCCTTGAACCTTATTTGCTTCGCTTTGGATCGTGTGATAGAGGAAAGTTGCCCCTGAGTCAGTGCAGCAGCCCCACCCGACTAATTATAGCCAGCGCTGACGGGCTAGGGAGCTGGGCTCCGGGTGCCCAGACTCTGACACCCAATCCTCCGGGCTCTGTCCTGAGATGACCTCCTCCCTTCTTCCACCTGTAGGTCATGTCCATGTGCTGAGCGAGGCAAATTCGGAAGCCAAGGAGGATGTGGGAATTGGGTGGAGTGCACCAGGACAGAAAGGCTGCGTTTGCCAGTTGGGGCTGGAGGGGGAGGGAGAAGAGAGTCTGGACTGTACAGGCCATCTGCAGCATGGGGCCAGAAGAGGGAGGGGTGTGTTTGGAGTCAGTTCTAGGCTTTGTCGATTGGTTTTTCTGTGCATGATAAAGCTAAGACCCTGGAGCGAACAATACAGATGAAATGCACACATAACCCGGTCGAGTCCACCGAGGGTGAGGGGAAAGAGTCAGGGCTAAGTTCCACAGGTGATCCACCCGCAGTTCAGAATTTCCTCCCTGTTCCCAGGTGGGGTCAGTGGTAAGATGGAAGCCCAACCCTGTGTGCTCAGGAAATCTGGAGGAGTCTAACCCTAACCTAGATCCCTGGGATGAAGACAGATCAGTGGAAAGTGGGGTGACCTCTGCTGCTGCGGGGACCAAAGTCCTGGACTGGATGAGCTGTGGGGCGCATAAGCACTCTTACTGAGGTAGGACACCAACAACCACTCCCTCTTCCCAGGATACCACCTCTTTCTTATCCTGAGACCCACCCCACCAAACCCTGCACTTTTTGCTGCATTTCTAGGTATCTTCCTGGGGAAGATACTTAGGAAATGGGACAGCGAGGCCTCTTCCCTCCCCTCTCCTGGGCAGGTGGGACTGGACAGGGGCACCTGGGCATGAATCCCCTAGCCTATAGAAAGATTGGTCCAGGCTGGATAGATTGACCCGACAAGCTCACTTAACCAGGAAACGAACCACCATTATTCCTTAGGACTTGGTGAGAGGGTGGCTGGCGTTCACATGGGGGAGGAGTGAGACCAGACGGGTTCCTCTTTCCTCTCCTTTCAGATGGCACGTACTTCCTTATTTCACACAGCCTAAGTCCAGAGTTGGGCGTTTCCATCCAGATCATCTTCACTTTCACCGTGTTAGTAATGGCTATGCACACAGCGGGCTTCACAGAGGTCCTTTTAAACCTGCTCAGGGCAATGCTCATCCTCTCCCTCGGTATGCCTTTTTCCTAAGTCGGCTCATTACCAACCTGCACTTTTTTTTTTTAAATGTTTTATTTATTTCTTAGAGAGAGAGACAGCATGAGCAGAGGAGGGTCAGAGAGAGTGGGAGACACAGAATGTGAAACAGGCTCCAGGCTCTGAGCTGTCAGCACAGAGCCCGACGTGGGGCTCGAACCCACGAACTGTGAGATCATGACCTGAGCCCAAGTCAGATGCTTAACCGACTGAGCCACCCAGGCGCCCCCCAACCTGTGCTTTTTGTGATTCCAGCCCGGCAAGTCGTTTTAAGAATCAGATGGGGGCACCTGGGTGGCTCAGTCGGTTCAGTGTCCCACTTCGGCTCAGGTCTTGATATCATGCTCCTGAGTTCCAGGCCCGCATGGGCTCTGTGCTGACAGCTCAGAGCCTGGAGCCTGCTTCGGATTCTGTGTCTCCCTCGCTGCCCTCCCTTTGCTCAAGCTCTCTTTAAAATGAAGAAATGTTGATAAAAAAAAAAAAAAAAGAACCAGATGAAGGAATCAAATCAGTCAATAAAATCTCTCTGACCCACTACGTCTATGTTCTGCCCTTCCAGGAGCATGGGTGCAGCTGCTTAAGGTGCATCCGAGAAATGAGTTATGTTTGGTGGGCACGGTGACTATGACCGTCCTTCTGTCCCTGGCAATAGCCAGTGTGGAATGGATGTTTAAGGCAGGGGCCAGGGAGTCAAGGCAGGGTAAGAACTGAGAGAGCTGGACAGATCTGGAAGGGGCCATGGGGGGGAGATGTGGATGCATGTGTGCATGTGCATGCATGTGCTCCCGCTGGCAGAGCAGATTTTCAGGGACCCAACCTGAAACTGGACAGATTTGCTGAAACAGACTCCATACACCAACTCTTAAAGGGAAAAATAAGGACTTATTCTAGGGATCTGTTGGGATGAGCAGACAGTAGACAACACTACCAGATGGGAAATGCCATTTCCTGCTCCCAGGTAGTTACAATCTTGAGAGCCATCCCTCTGGCAAGGGAAGGGGCACTTTGTAGTTTGAGGCAAGGAAAAGAACATCCATTTATCCATTTAGCTAGACCCCTTTATGGGAAGAGGCTGATGGGAGAGGGAACTGGAGGATGGGAGAGGAGAGTGAAGAGGCAAAGGAGTTATTCCTCTCCTTCCATTCACACTTCTCTCTCTCTCTCCCTCTCTTTTTTTTTTTTTTGGTATTCCCAGGCCAAATGATCTTAATGATCTTCCTGATCCTCTCTTTTATCAACTATCTGCTAGGAACGTTCCTCCCCACAAACCCCCGCCTATGAGCCACTTGTTTCCTTAGGTGAACTCAGTGGGAAGCTGGCTGAGAAATGCACTAAAGGGAAAGCATGCCTCTAAATGTCATCTCCCCTTGGAGCAGGGTACCTCATTACCCAAGCCTCTTCAGCAAAGACTCCTTGACTTCTGATTCTGTAGGACATTTGCAAGTTGACCATCAGAACATTCAGAGTCCTATAAATCCCTGGGCTGGCCAGTTTACGATCTTGTCTCATTTGTCCCAGCCTGACCTAAGTCATGGACACTAAACTGGGTAGACGGGTAATGACCTTGGCTGAATGAGGAGAAGCTAGGAGGTGCCCCTCAAAAACCTAATTTTTCTCTGTTCTTTTACAAAATAGCATTTTCTTTGAAAATGTTGTCCCACAGTGGTGAGGTCCAAAGGGTAGTTGCTTTGGCATGTTTTCTATCTTCTCCTCAGCCACTGGGGTACTCAAGAGACCAGTCTCTCTGGAGACATCAAGGTGAGAACCCTGTTCAGGCATGGAGCACACTGGTTATCTCCCCACCTTCTCTTGCCACTAACGGTTCAACTCTTGTTTCCAAGCCCTTGCTACAGCTATTCTTGCCATCCTGTGGACACACTCTGCATCTCTGTGCATCTCTGCCACAATTGGCAAGGCCCTCTACTCCAGCCTTCTGTGCAGAATGACCTGGAGCCCTGGTTTCTGCATCTCTGAGGGCCTAGGGTATAGGTGGTGAAATGGTAAGAGGCTTCATGAATCACATCAAAAGTAGATTACACACAGGTAATCTCACACCTCACCTTCCTTCACCATTTCTCCCCCTCCCTCATTTCACTAACAAATTGTATGATGTTCTTTGATTATCAAATCTGGTATCCCCCCACCCCAACTCCTGCCAACCTTACACACAAACTTCCATTCCCCTCTTTGGCATTAGTGGTACCTAGATAGTCCTACTGCTTTGGGATGCGGTTCTCTCCCCAAGAAAGAATGTGTGTTCCAAATCTCATTTCCAGGCTCCTGTGACTGGAGATGCTCCAGGAAATAGGACTGGCACGGGTGTGTGGGACTGGGAGCTGCCTGGGGCCAGAGTGCCAATATGGCTAGGATTTCTGCAGTTGTCAAGAGCAAGGGCCTTGCCTGTACGGGCTCCCTAATCACTACTAGTTGAGTGAACCAAGAGGGGGCAAGATTAGTGAGATAAACCTTACCTAGCCCATTGCCTGGTATAGAGGAGATGCTCAAAAACCAATAATGACTTAAGGGGATTCATGTGGGTGGGGTAAAAGCTTCAAAGAGCAGGATAAAATTTAATATGCCCAGCAACTTCTGGGAAGGCTATGTGAAAATATGAATGGAATGCATTGTTTCCAAAGTGCACTGATTTCTACCTCTGCCTGCTCTTCTCAAGCTATGAGCATGGTGTCTGCCTTCAAGCCGAGGTCTACCGGAATCTTCAGTGTCATTCTGTCCTCTGCCCTTTCCTGTTTTCTTTCAATCTCCCAAATCTTCCAAGTTAGCTGGTGTCTTACCAAGATGCTGGGGAGAAAAGGAGAAAATGTATGTAGAGTCTGGGGGCATCCTAAGAGTATAGTATTTTTGAGGAGGAGGTGTACAAGAGGGCTCTATCTCAGCAACCAGGAGTAAGATGATGATTTAAGGAGGTGGAGAGGACTGTGGTTGGCAGGTGTTTAGGAGGAAATCCAAGCTCACACAGCAAAATTCAAAGTCTGCCTGTATATCAAGGCAAGGTTTGGGGAGGGTGTCAATCTTTCATCTGCCTCCTGTTTTCCCTCCGTGCCTTACCAGGAATCTCACCACACTCTACTCCCATCCTTTCTTCCTATTAAGACCTCTAAGCTCCCTTAACCCTTTCCTCTGTGCTCCTCACTCACTCCTGCCTCCCTATAGGAGTAGGGACTATTGTTCTCCCTCTTCCTGGGACCGACCCTCAGTGACCGCCATGCCTTCTTGTAGTGGCTGTGCCAGAATAAACTGTACCCAGTGGTTGGCTTTTTTGGGAAAAGCTATGGCAGAAGCCATGAACCTACGTGAGGCTATCTGCTCACGTTCTGTATTGCTGTAGTTTTCATCCTTATTGGTGAGTACTTCTCCTCCACCCCCCCACAGAGCTTCATTAATCACCTTTCCCCTCATGGACCTCACTGCCCTACCTCTGACTTTTAGGGCTTGACCCAAAAGCCTCTTTTCTATATCTCTAGTCCTGAAAGTGGAAAAAATGTCTGTTAACTTGGTGGTGGTATGCATGGAAGTTGGAGGCGGTGGCGGGC
>NW_027530988.1:169905-252307 GCF_008692635.1 Crocuta crocuta
GGGGGGGGAATAGGGAATAGGGAGTATGGAGTATGGGGGAAGGAAACCACAATATTATGATGTCCTCGTCTCTCTAGACCTCAATCCCACAACTCAGTTAGAGACCAACCTCCTCATCTTTCATCTCCCTCAAAGCTGATCTGAACACCACCCCTGTTATCTCCAACTTTTCCCTCTGCTCCTAATCCCCTTGTGAACTTTGGTGGTTTCCATGCCTCCCTTAACCGGGTACCTGGTTAGTATGGGCATGTGTTAGTATGAGGTTATACTACGAGGGCTGGGAGGACCTGAAAGAGTTGCAGGAGCATCCTTGGGGTTCAAGAGTGGGTGGTACTGAGGCTAGGACAGGGACAGGCTGTCCTTACTCTCCCCTGCAGTCTAGTGCCTTGCCTTCCACAGGTATAGCCCCTGGCTCATCCTCCTGGGCTCTCTGCTCTGCCTGCTTATCGTGTTCCTCCTCACTTGGTGGACAGCACTCACTGCTGTATTGCTTATCCTTCTGTTGCTGCTCTTTATATTCTACAAGAAAGCTGGTGAATAAGTGGGCAGGTGGGTAAGGGAGTGAGGGAGTACGATATGGCACGAGGTCGATGCCCATAAGAAACCCAGAACTACCAACAGTAATTCATTTCCTTTCCTACCTGAGAAATGAAGCCCCGCCTCTAACCATTCTGCACTGCCCCTTCCTCAGCAGATGTGAACTGGAGCTCTTCAGTCCAGGCGGGCACCTCTCACATGGCACTATGCTATTCAGTGAACTTGACCAATGTGCAGGACCATGTCAAGAACTTCTGGTGAGGTTGAGCACTGGTGGTCCCTGGAATGGATCTTACCTGCACGAGTTCAGATTATACAGCATTGAATTGCCAATATTGAACATGCCTCTCGTAGTTTGGGGCCTCCATCCCATATGACACACTCTGCTGGAGTTGAGTAGCTGCTGTCGTGTGGGATAGGGCACTGATTCCTCAGTTTGCCACAGTTCCCACCTGGCCCACTTTATTCTTTGATATGATGTAAATGACTGGTTCTTACAGGCTTTTGAGATTTCAATCCCTGCTCTAGCCATGAAAGGAAACCAGTTTCCCCAAATCTAGGAGGGGTGGTGAGGAAAAGGAAGGAAACAGAATTCTAGCAGGGTAGACAGGGTAAGGCTCCCTGAGGAAGGCTGCTCCATGGCACAGCAGATGCCACAGCAATCATGGCTACCAGCTACCCTGGTGCCGTGAGATGGAAAAGCCTAATACTCTTGGTTTCTCCCTAAAATCCTCTCTAAAATCCCCCAGCAGGTAGGGAAGAGCTAATCTCTGTTCCTTGCTGAATCTGGAATTCTTTTTTCTGCATCCAAAAGGCTTTTGAAGACTTGGTGGCCTTATACCAGGTACAAGAGACACCACCAAAGTTGGGGAACCTGAAATGTACTTTTCTCAACACTCCTGTTCTTTCAGGCTACATCTCTGAGCAGGACTTATAGGCAAATAAAAAGCAAGTATAGAGGAACAGGGCCAGCAAGTGAGGACATTGTCCCAGAGTAGGAACTGACCATGGTGCTCACCTGTCTTCTGCCCATTCTTCCTAATTGTGTAGTCATAGTGGCACATATCTTCATGAAGTCCTATGGCAATATTTCTAGGATGCTACCCTCATAGCCATGCGAGTCTGGGGTAATTCCAAACCACAGAGCAAAGATCCCACGGGTAGGGCTGGTCCAATGATTAGGTAAGCTAAGGAACACGTTCCCTTCCTCACACTGCCTTCTGTAACAGGAGGCTACCTTTGATCCCTCAGTCAGCCTGCCCTCGGGCCCTATATATGACTCGACTGGATGCTATCCAGGGCCTGACAATCCCCACTGCTTTCACCTGTGGAAATCAGCAGGACACACTGATCCTGTATACTGTCAATAAGAGACTTGGGAGAGACTGAGTTAGGAGGAGGAGTTCACAAGTTAGGACCCAAGGAGCCATGATTTTAGTCTCTTGGTTCTACAAACTGTGAGGCTATCTTGGGAAGCCTCAGCCAAGAGCCCAAAGCTCCATAAGGAAAGAAGTCTCTTACCAAGCAGTACCAGCTGGGTCTACAGTGCTAAATCTCCTCCCTCTAGGATCCACTCTATCCCATAATAGTAATAAAAATTTATAAATAAATGCCCAAGGCTACTGTATAGAATATTTGATTTCCATTTATAAAATTAACTTCCCAAGCCTAGAGAGACAGAGATTATTCCTTTATTCAAATATATTCAAGCAGGGGAATTTATCTTTCTACTTATATCCCAAACACTCTATCTTCCACTTTCGAATTTCTGATTTTAAACATCCATGTTTTAGTGTATTTTCAACCCATCTATGGGTCTATCTTTGTCCACTAAAATGTATTTATCAGCACTTTCTACTTAGCAAGTAACTTAAAATGTATTCTTTTTCCAAGTGCATATAATCCCAATTCTTTTTATCTTTTGGCCCATGTCTTACATTTGTAGTCTTTGATTATCGTTTTGGTTTACCTCTGCATCAATTTATTCATTCATTCAACAAATGCTGAGTGTCCACCCTATTCCAAGTACTGAGAAATGAGATGGCAACGAATAAAACAAGATAAAAATCCTTTCCCCTCATGGAGTTTGTTTTCTAACAAGAGGAGTCAAACAACATACATAAATAAAACTATTAGGTTAGAAGGTGGTAAGTGCTAATAATGAAGCAGAAAAAGAGAGAGAAACAACGGCAAAAGATCGTAATACAAGTCTTAGAGAATGCAGTGACCATTTATTTATTACCAATTATAAAGAGTAATAACACTGGAATCATAGGAGTCCCAGAAGATGAAGAGAGAGAAAAAGGGCTAGAAGGTTTACGTGAGCAAATTATAGCAGAAAACTTTTTTTTTATTTTTTTAAATTTTTTTTTAAATGTTTTATTTACTTCTAGGAGAGAGAGAGAGAGACAGCGTGAGCAGGGGAGGGTCAGAGAGAGAGGGAGTCACAGACTGAAACAGGCTCCAGGCTCTGAGCTGGCAGTCAGCACAGAGCCCGACGCGGGGCTCGAACCCACGAACCGCGAGATCATGACCCAAGCGAAAGTCGGACGCTTAAC
This sequence comes from Crocuta crocuta, assembly GCF_008692635.1. Taxonomy (NCBI): domain Eukaryota; kingdom Metazoa; phylum Chordata; class Mammalia; order Carnivora; family Hyaenidae; genus Crocuta; species Crocuta crocuta. The sequence goes on from NW_027530988.1 coordinate 173,001, forward strand.
CGACTAAGCCACCCAGGCGCCCCAGCAGAAAACTTTCTTAACCTGGGGAAGGACACAGACATTAAATCCAAGAAGCATAGAGAACTCCCATTAGATTCAACAAAAACCAACCATCACCAAAGCATACTTTAGTCAAATTCACAAAATACACAGACAAGGAAAGAATTATGAAAACAAGGGAAAAAAAGTCCTTAACCTATAAGGGAAGACAGATCAGGTTCAGAGGAGACCTATTCACAGCAACTTGTCAGGCCACAAAGGAGTGGCAAGATATAGTCAATGTGCTGAATTGGAAAAATTTGCAGCCAAGAATTCTTTATCCAGCAAGGCTGCCATTCAAAATAAAGGAGAGATAAAGTGTTTCCCAGACAAACAAAAATTAAACCAGCCCTGCAAGAAATTTTAAAGGGGGACTCTCTGAGTGGAGAAGACAAAACAAAACAAAACAAAAAAGACCAAAACCAACAAAGACTACAAAGGACGAGTACTCACTCTAAATGTCAATAGACTAAACACTCCAATCAAAAGATACAGGGTATCAGAATGAATAAGAAAATAAGACCCATCTATATGCTGCTGACAAGAGACTCATTTTAGACACAAAGACACCTGCATTTTGAAAGTAAGGGGATGGAGAACCATCTATCATGCTAATGGTTGTCAAAAGAAAGCTGAAGTAGCCATACTGATATCAGACAAACTAGATTTTAAAATAAAGACTATAACCAGAGATGAATTAGGGCATTATATCATAATTAAGGGGTCTATCCACCAAGAAGATCTATCAATTATAAATATGTATGCTCCCAACATGGAAGAACCCAAATATATAAATCAATTAACCACAAACATAAAGAAACTCATTGATAATAATACCATAACAGTAGGGGACTTATAGCAATGGACAATCATCTAAGTAGATATCTACAAGGAAATAATGGTTCTGAATGACACACTGAACCATATGGGCTTAACAGGTATATTCAGAACATTTCATCTTAAAGCAACAAAATATACATTCTTCTTGAGTGCACATGAACAATCTCCAGAACAGATCAGATATTGGGTCACAAATCAGCCTTCAACATGTACAAGAAGATCGAGATCATACCTTGCATATTTTCAGACCACAACGCTATGAAACTCAAAATCAACCATAAGAAAGTTTGGAAAGACCATGAATAGTTGGAAATTAAAGAGCCTCCTACTAAAGAATGAATGGGCTAGCCAAGAAACTAAAGAGGAAATTAAAATGTACATGGAAGCCAATGAAAATGAGAACATGACAGCCCAAAACCTCTGGGACGCAGCAAAGGTAGTCATAAGAGACAAGTATATAGCAATCAAGGCCTTCCTAAATAAAGAAGAAAGGTCACAAATACACAACCTAACCTTACACCTAAAAGGGCTGGAAAAAGAACAGCAAATAAAGCCCCAAAACAGCAGAAGAAGGGAAATAATAAAGATTAGAGCAGAAATCAATGCTATCAAAAAAACCAAAAACAAGAACAGTAGAACAAATTAATGAAACCAGGAGCTGGCTGTTTGAAAGAATTAACATTGACTGACCCCTAGCCAGATTGATCAAAACGAAAATGGAAAAGACCTAAATAAATAAAATCAAGAATGAAAGAGGAGAGATCACAACCAACACCACAGAAATACAAACAATAATAAGAGAACATTGGGAGCAATTATATGCCAACAGATTGGGCAATCTGGAAGAAATGGACAAATTTCTAGAAACATATAAACTATCAAAACTGAAAAGGAAGAAATAGAAAATTGGAACAAACCCATAATCAGTAAAGAAATTAAATCACCAATCAAAAATCTCCTACCAAACAAGAGTCCAGGGCCAGATGGCTTTCCAGGGGAATTCTACCAAACACTTAAAGAAAGGTTAACACTTATTCTTTTGAAGCTGTCCCAAAAAATAGAAATGGAAGGAAAACTTCCAAAGTCATTCTATGAGGCCAGCATTACCTTGACTCCAAAACCAGACAAAGATTCCACTAAAACAGAACTACAGACCAATTTCCCTCATGAATATGGATGCAAAAATTCTCAGTAAGTTACTAGCAAACCAGATCCAACAATACATTAAAAGTATTATTCACCACAATCAAGTGGGTTTTATTCCTGGGATGCAGGACTGATTCAACATCTGCAAACCAATCAATGTGATACATCACATTAATAAAAGAAAGGGCAAGGACCACACGATCTTCTCAACAGATGCAGACAAAATACAGCATCTTTTCTTCATAAAAACCCTCAAGAGAATAAATATAAAAGGATCATACCTCATGATCATAAAGGTCATATATTTAAGACCTGCTGCTAATATCATCCTCAATGAGGAGAAACTGAGAGCTTTCACTCCCAAGGTCAGGAACACAACAAGGATGTCCACTCTCACCACTGTTATTCAACATAATGTTGGAAGTCCTTACCTCAGCAATCAGACAACACAAAGAGAAAAAAGACATCCAAATAGGCAAGGAGAAGGTCAAACTTTCACTCTTTGCAGACAACATGATACTCTGTGGGAAATCCAAAAGACTCCACCAAAAAGCTGCTAGAACTGATACATGAATTCAGCATAAGTTGAAGGATATAAAATCAATGTACAGAAATTGGTAGCATTTTTATACACCAATAATGAAGCAGCAGAAAGAGAAATCCAGGCATTGATTCCTTTTATAGTTGCATTGAAAAACCATAAAATACCTGGGAATAAACCTAACCAGAAAGGTGGAAAGTCTATACACTGAAAACTATAGAAAGCTTACGAAAGGAATTTAAGAAGACACATAAAAAATGGAAAAACACTCCATCCTCATGAATTAGAAGAACTACTGTTAAAATGTTGATACTACCCAAAGTAGTATTTAATGCAATCCCTGTCAAATAATACCAGCATTCTTCACAGAGCTAGAACAGACAATCCTAAAATTTGTATGGAACCAGAAAAACCCCAAATAGCCAAAGCAATCCTGAAAAAGAAAACCAAAGCTGGAGGCATCACAATTCCAGACTTCAAGCTGTATTATAAAGTTGTAATCATTAAGACAGTATGGTAAGAGCACACAGATCAACGGAACAGAAAAGAGAACCCAGAAATGGACACATAAACATATGACCAATTAATCTTTGACAAAGCAGGAAAGAATATCCAGTGGAAAAAAGTCTCTTCAGCAAATGGTGCTGGGAAAACTGGACAGCAACATGCAAAAGAATGAACCTGGACCACTGGATTCAAAGGGTCACATGCACCCCAAGGTTTATAGCAGCACTATCAACAACAGCCAAAGTATAGAAATAGCCCAAAATCCATCAACTGCTGAACGGATGAAGACATGATATATACACACACATATATACACACCACACACATATATACACACACAATGGAGTATTATTTGGCAATCAAAAAGAATGAAATGTTGCCATTTGCAACAACATGGATAGAACTAGAGTGTATTATGTTAAGGGAAATAAGTCAGAGAAAGACAAATATCAGATGATTTCACTCATAGGTGGAATTTAAGATACAAAACCGATGAACATAAGGGAAGGAAAGCAAAAATAAGATAAAATCACGGAGGAAGACAAACCATAAGAGACTCTAAAAAAATTTTTTAAAAAAATATAGTTTATTCACTTTTGAGACAAAGAGAGACAGAGCACGAGTGGGGAAGGGGAAGAGAGAGAGGGAGACACAGAATCTGAAACAGGCTCCAGGCTGAGCTGTCAGTACAGAACCCGATGTGGGGCTTGAGCCCATGAACTGTGAGATCACAACCTGAGCCCAAGTTGGATGCTTAACCGACTGAGGCACCCAGATGCCCCAAGAGACTCTTAAATACAGATAACAACAAACTGAGGGTTGCTGGTGGGGTTTTGGGTGTGGGGTGGGCTAAAGGGCAAGGGGCATTAAGGAGGAAATTTGGGATGAGCACTGGGTGTTAAAGGTAAGTCATGAACCCCTAAATTCTAGTCCTGATATTTAAATAAATAAAAATTAAAGAAAAAGAAAAAAAAGGTGGTAAGTACTATGAAGATAAATAAAACAGGGAAGGGGGCTACAAAGTGCTGGAGGGGTGCAGTATTAAGTAGAGTTGTCAGGAAGACTTCACTTAAAACAAGAAGAGCTGAGCAAAGACTTAAAGATTATGAGACTAATGGAGCAAGCTACAGCTGAAGCAAGAGCTTTCCAGGCAGAGAAAGCAACAAGTATGAAGACCTTGAGGGACTGGTACACTTCAATGTTTACTATTCAGTCTGGCTGCTGTGTTAAAAAAAAGGCTGTAAGTGTGCAATCTTGGAAGCAGATATACCAGCTACTGCAGCAATCTTGGAGATAGAGAATTCTGGCCTGGTCTAGGGTGGCAGCAGTGAAAGTGAGAAGAATCAGGACTGTAGATATATTCTGAAGTTAAAGCCCATGTGATTTGGGGAACTGGAGAAGAAAAAGAGGTGTCAGATAACGTCAGGGAGCTTTGACATGGACAATTAGAAGGAGGGGGTTGTCATTCACTGAAATAGGGAAGACGACAGCAATAAGACGGGGAGCAAAACAGTCCAGTGTTTTCTATGTTAAATTTGAGATGTCTATTAGGCATCCAAGCTGAGATGCCGATTGGCAGCTAAATATTCAGAACAGATGTCCGGGTTGGAGCTAAAAATTGCAGGTCAACCACACTGAAATGGTTTTAATGTGTAAGACTGGATGAAATCACGGAAAGTGTGTGTTTAAATACAGAAGCGGTCCACGGACTGAACTCTAGACAGTTACTAGGTTGTGGAAATGAGGAGAAACCAGCAAAGGAAACAAAGGGCAGTCAGTAAGCTAGAAGGCAAACCAGAGAACATGTCCTAAAGCCAAGTAAAGAAAGTGTTTCAAAGAAGGAGTGTCAAACGTTGCTGGTAGCCTATGCAGGACGAAGCTGAATACTCCATCAGATACGTGAAGTCATTGGTGACGTTGATAAGAACAGTCTTAGTGGAGTGGACTTAACAAGGAATTGGTTGTGAGGGACTAGAAACAACTCTTTTAAGATGTTTTGCTATAAAACGAAGCAGAAAAATGAGAAGCAATTGAAAGGAGAAACTGGGTCAAGAGGCATTCATCTATTTGTAAGATAAGGAAAATGATAGCATATTTGTGTACCGAGAGGAAGATCTAGGAAAGAGAGGCAAATACTGACTCTAAAAAAAAAAAAAAAAAAATGAGAGGAGCGACTGTGTGACTCCATCAGTTAGGCCTCCAACTTTGGCCCAGGTCAGAATCTCATGGTCTGTGGGTCTGAGCAATTAGAGCTGTGCTGCCAGCTCAGAGCTTGGAGCCTACTTTGGATTCTGTGTCTCCCTTTCTCTCTGCCCCTCCCTGCTCACGCTCTGTCTCTCTCTCTCAAAAATAAACAAACATTAGAACAATTTAAATAAATAAATATATAAATAGGAGAGAGAAATGTCCTGAAAGACAAGAGAATGGAATGTACCATATAAGTAACTGGACAGGAACACGGATAGTTTGTTTATAGCACAGTTTCTCAATCTTCACACCAATGACATTTTAGCCTAGATAATTCTTTGTGTGGGGAGCTGTTCTGTGCATTGCAGGGTATTTTGCAGAATCCCTGGCTTCTACCCAGTAGTCCTGTGTCCCAGTTGTGACAACCAAACAACCTCTGGGGAGCAAATTCAATCCCAGCTGAGTATACAGTAACAGGTATTAACTGTATACTGGTATACAGTAACAGGAGGGAAAGCAGAGTACATGGGTATAAACACTGGAAGGTGATTAGATGTAGTGGTGGGAGCTTGTGAACATTTTCTGCTTGCTTTTCTATTCTTCTTAAATTTTTTTCTAATGTTTATTTATTTTTGAGAGAGCGAGCGAGCATGAGCAGGGGAGGGGCAGAGAGAGACAGACACAGAATCCGAAGCAGACTCCAGGCTCTGAGCTGTAAGCACAGAGCCTGACGCGGGGCTTGAATTCACAAACCGTGAAATCATGACCTGAATCCAAGTCAGATGCTTAACCGACTGAGCCACCCAGGTGCTTCTACATTTCCTGATTGCTTCTATTTTCTCATTAACATAGGAGCCAAACTCAGAGTGAGAAGGGGTGGGGGGAGATATGGGAGATCTGAGGGGTCAGCAGGTATAATAAAACAGTTACCAGAAACAAAGCAAGTGAAAGGACTAAGGAATATAAAGGAGCCGCTCAGTGTCAGGATGATGAATTTAAAGTAAGACAGGTCAGCCTGTTTTTTGCTCGCCCATTTAGCTCCATGGGTCTAGGAATCAAGTAGGTGAAGAGTTGAGGCTGATAAAAGCCAGAGAGGTGAGGGAGGCGAGGTGTTTGCAATGGAGTGCTCATGACTGGAGTTTAGCTGGAGGGAAATGAAGATATATAGGGATGAGGTCAGTGGAAAGGAAGAGCAACAGATGGCAGGACCTGATGAAAAGATTGTTGGTTTCAGTGCACTAAAGGGAATGAGCTACAAAGATAGGAGGGATGTTTCAGACTGAAATATGGAGGAGCTGTAGGTCTTGACTAGGACCAAGGGAATGAGTGGCTGCAGTGGGGGATGGAGGACCTGATCACAGGAGGAGCACAGAGCTGAGACGAAAGCGTTAGAAGGATCATCTACGCAGGTACTAAAATTGTTGGGATTTGCCAGGAACGGTTGGGACACGGTACAGTAACAGATGACATGTGTTTCAAAGCTCACGTGTGTTAGTGATGAGAGGGAACAGACCGAACATAGTGTGAGTAGAAATGAGGACACCTACATCACGATCCCCAGGGCCGGTGGTACAATGGATGTGCCGGAGAAAACACCATCATTAGACGCGGTAGGAGAAGCAAAGTTCTCACGGGGAAATCCGGGCTCTGAACAGGAAGGTAAGGAAAACATTCAGAAAAGAGGTTGAGGATATAGGTAATTTTACTACTAACCAGCTTAGTTCCAGAGAGCACAAAAACAATTTCAGGAGGAACAAATTGGAAGTAGAAAGTAACAGTTATTAGAGTGTAAAGATGAAAGGGGACTTGCTGGTTTGGGCCTCCTCACGGTGATGGACAAACAAGGTAAAGGGCAGGATGTTAGTTCCGCAGGGTTTTGGTAGAGATGCGGATCTAGGGCAGCCCTTCAAGCCCACCAGGGAAAGCGTACGTAGGAGCATGTGGGAGTAAGTGCCAGGAGGGACAATTTTGCTCTTGAGTTACAAATTAGTACAAAATTAGATCTGACCCGAGGCTATTCCGAGGCAACTCCTGAGTACCTACTCCAGAGAACTTAAATGGGTTGACGAACACAAAGCGCTCAGCACAAAGCCTGACACCGAAATAGTATTAGTTATGACAACGCTGTTATTAAGGGGATGTTAGAAGAGTAGCTAAGGTGTTCCCTCAATCTCAGCCCCACAGCAGCATCTCTGCAGTCAGCCAAGGCACTGCTCTGACCTATGCCTCCTTAACCATTCATCCCATCAACAAGAATTTATCTAGTGCCAACTCTGTATTGCTCCTGATTAACACAAGCCAATGACCAACATACAAAACCAACAATATTTTATTGCAGAATCAACTTGAGGTTAAATGATGGGAGGCAGGAGTCCACAGCCTCCCCAGGATGCCCAGATCAGACAGAGATAAAGGTCCAAGTTCCTGTAGGCTCTACTTAGGGCACTATCTACTCTGATTCTGTTAAAGTTGTTAGTCCCTCCAGGTTACTTCTACTTCATCTGTCCGATACCTGTGTGAAAAAACAGGAAAAACTCAGTGGACAGCTATGCCTTAGAATCTTCCATTCTTCTCTGCCTTCATGATCCTGGACTCTCTTCCCTGCTGATTTCTGCCTACCTCCCATATAATCCTATCCACCCCTCCAAGAGGTACACACCTCTGTGTGATCCCAGAATCACTGAGGGGGGTCCTGTGCCCAGACCGAAACATCTCCCAACCAGCCTGGGCTATCATGGCTCCATTGTCAATGCAGAATCTGGGAAGGAAAAGAGATATGAAATTTGGGCTCTAAGGGTGAAAAATCACAGTAATGAGAGGAAAAAAAAAGGAGAAATCGAGAAAGGGAAAGGGCCTTTACCTCTCATCTGTGGCAAAAAGCCGAGCTCCACGTTCCTGGCACATTGTCTCCATCATTTCCTGTAGCCTCAAATTACCTATGAAGAGGCAGGCGGTAGGGCTGGCTTAGTTTTAGCCATTTCTGCATGGTCCAGCTGTACACCTCATGTGCGTTTACTTACAAAAATGACGTAGGAGTTTAGGGGGCAAAGATTGGGAAGTGGAAACTAGTAACTTCCCCAAACTCTTAGAAATTAAGACTATCAGAAGGAAGATGCAAATGTCCAAGAACAGGAAAGAGGGGCATAGTCTAATGATACATACAGCCAACACCTCCCACGATGAGGGCCTCCTGGGAGCCACAATGTGCCATGGCTCGCTCTGTGATCTCTACCAGCATTGCAAACACCGTTTCCTGTGAAGGACAGATCAGGTGTAAACACCAGAGGGGATCCCAGCTTAGTTCTGCTCTACTACATAAAAGGTCCTCCAGTCCCAACGTTTGGTTCCAGCTTTTAATCCCATTACCTGCAGAGAGAAGCACAAATCCTCAGGAGTACACTCGCCTGTGGCCAGCATCCGCTGGGCTACATCCTGTAATTAAAGAAAAAGAAAAAAATACATAAAACAATGAATTGTGTTTGGGGGATGACACGAGACCAAAAATCAGTGCACTTGGAAGATCACCATGTTTCATGACAATTCAACTTGTTAGCCTATCTACAGCACGCTTTGCCTTTCACTGGGATTAAGCTACAGAACAGGCAACACGGATTTAGGATTCAATAATCACAAATGCCTGCCCTGGCACCCCCAATCTCCCACCTGACCCCTTATTCTGCTTACCTTTTCTCCATAATGCTTCTCATCATCTGGCTCTTTTTATTATCCGCTCCCTTGTTTCTTCACCTGTCACCCCCTCCCATTAGAATCTAAGCTTCAAGTAGGCAGAGACTTTTATTTTGCTCCATTCTGTGTTGCTATTGCCTAGAAGAGTGCCTGGCACACAGAAGATGCTTAAAAAATATTTGCTTAATGGATTTATTCAGCATCTAGTATGGACCAGAACTATGCTATAGGCAGGAAATACAATGGAGAGCAAAACAGATATGCCTCATCAAAAAGCATGAAAGTGCTCTCTCCTCACCTGTCCCACACTCACCTCAATGAAAGACAGGATCCCAGAGAATGAGACGTCCATCCCCTTTACAGTATAGGGCAGCTCAACTAGTTTCTTGCCTCTGTGTGGGAGGGAGTATACAAGGCACTCAGCCTGTAGTTAGCTGGCTGCTTACCCTCCAAAGCCTTCTTAATGTACATACAGGGAAATCCCCGAAGCCCCGCCAGGCAGCCTCCTCCCATCTCATGCCCCCTTACCGCTTTGCCATCTGTTCAATGTTGTAGCCTGGACTTGGGTCATTGGAAATCTAGCAGAAGGAAAAAGAGCATAGAGTCAGATATCCAGGAAGTGTAAGAAGCTAATTTACGACTTTCTCCCTCCATTTCCAATTCATTCACATCTTATGTCTTCTCTAGCCCCAGTGGCTTACCTTTAGCACTCGAGCAAAACGATCCAGACAATTACCCACAGCAATATCGATAGTTTCTCCAAAGATGCGGTAACGATGTTCTGAATATGCAATCACCTAAGGGTGATGAGGATGTCCATGAAACCTCAAGTCTGTAAAGAGGAGTATTTGGCTTTGGGGAAGAGCATAGCAGAAGATCAACATGGCCACTGTAGCTCCCAATGACAAATGGAACAAAAGACCTTATCTACGCCCTGAATAGGTACTTTCTCATAGCTCTTATCTCAGAAGCCTATGAGTACCCTGAGGATTCCCAGAGCAGATTTCTCATCTATAGATGGTAGCCTAGGTCAGGCAGAAGCAATTCTCATTTTGAATACATTTTTCTAGATTGGAGGTTCTAGACTACAGTCTTGACAATATAGACTAGGAACAGGCTTTCCTTCTTGGAGGCAGGGAACTAGAGTCTAGAGTCCTTCTAGATTATCCCACCAGGACAGTATTATTTGGAAACAAAACAAGAGGTAGAGTTGAAAAACTCAAAAATCCCACACTGGGTCACACTAATGGCCCACCCAACTCAGCACTGGCAATCAACTTATGTCCATTCTTCACATGTGACCAACTTCTAGCACAGAGAATATTTATCACCCACTGACACATATACTCCTGACTATGAGCACTTCATTAAGACTACAAGAAGTCCCTTTCCCTTTTTGATGCTGCTAAGTTATTTCCTTCCGTTCTGATGTAAATCATACTCTGCTGTTAAAAGGCTGGCCACAAAAAGGGGAAGGAAAAAAATCCTACATTTCTACTTCTGTTATCTACTCCTCTCTACCAATCATCTTCTCTGTTTTTCCCGCCTAAGCAAGTTTCAAGAGGGAAGAGAAAGAGAAAACTATCACTGCTCCTTTTCATTAGTTATTGCAAGCCTCCATGGTTACTTTCCACACCTCAAGTCCCTAATTTGTATGTCATCCTTCAGGCCTCAGTTGGCTATTTGCCCTCTACCTATAAAAGTTCTCACATCATTTTCATGGGAATGTGTGCTTCATCTTTAACTATTTCACAAAATGAAGCTTTAAGCCTTTCGTAAGCTGAGGACAATGACTTTTTCTGACAATAACCCCATCAGGTGTTCTGTGGGAAAGGACAGCTAGAATTCTCCAATCCCAACCGAAAAAGGTCTCGTGAGGTACCCCAAGCTACTCTGGTTTAACTTATAGATTTAAAATACCTTCTACCTTATAAAATGTTTTAAAAACTATTAATATTTTCACATGCTTAAAATAACAACTTCTGTTTACCACCAGTAACACAAAACAAAATATGAAATTACTGTAAAGAAACAAATCACTTATTTCCCTCAGTTTTAATTGCTAAGATACAGGGAAAAAAAAGCTTCAAAATAATAAAAGTAAAAACACTTTCATTATTTTGAAGACATCAATCCTTACCCTTCTTTCCTTTTCTGAATGGAAATTTCTTATCTTTATAACCACGTGTATGAAAACCATCTAACGTTCTGATCATCCTGCAATGTTGGAAACTTTCTTGTGGGTTTTCTAGCGTATAAAGTCTTAGACAGCCCAACTTTGTTCTTGAGTTGCTGCCGTTCAAAAACAAGAAAGTTGCTGATACAATGCCTTAGAAATGATGAAGCAATGATGGAATACTCCAAATACCTGTGTATTTCCTCCACTGACGTACAGCACGGTCGGGCTGGTGGCTCCGGTGATGAGGCGGCCCATCTCAATGTGGCCTATGCAGTGGTTCACACCCAGCAATGGCTTATTCCACAGCTGGGCCACAGTACGGGCCACAACAGCCACAGAAACCAGTGGGGCACCCATGCCAGGGCCTAGGGGGATAGACATGGGAATTAGAATCCTACAGACATGGGGAAAAACCAAGCTGGGGAAAGGAAGGGTGGGAGGTGGGGTAGCAGTAGTGGTGGTAGCAGAGAGTGGCAGGCTATTCTGACCTAGCCAGGCTCCAGGTATGTTCTTCCAGTGCAGTTTCCCAGCTATACCTTTGGTGTAGGCAATGCAATCAATATCCTGGGAGGTTAATCCAGCCTCTGTTAGTGCCTCCTGTAGCAGGTCCAGGATAACAGCTCGGTGATGCCTGGCAGTATCACCTGGAAGGAATCCTAGGAGATGGACAAAGGTCAGAGATCATAGGGTTTTTCTATAGCAAAGGTAGGTAGAAGTCATAAACAGATGCTTTAGTAGTTGTGAAACAGAAGAAATCTCATTTAAAACAGAGTCAGGAGGCCAGAAGGGGAAGCTTTCACACCCCACCAGTCCTTCTCAACTGCAGACTCCATTGAGAACATACCTTGCATTCCCAACAGGAAGAAGCCTATAATTTACCATCTCAGCAAGAGGAAGAGATTTTCCAGCCAATGAAGAGCCACTACACTTGGATCTCTCAGTTTACTTCAGTGGACTAATTTAAAATTAGAGTCCCTCTCAACTACCCCCACTTCCCTATAAAAGATTAATCCTTTCACTTGGTCTCCAGATTTGCTTATGGTTTTGCCATAGCTTCCCTGATCTGAATCACAATTCTCTACTATTCCTAAATGAGCCCATTTTACTAGTAGAACAACTGGTTGTTTCATTTTTAAGGTTTACATGGTGTAAGAAGAGTCTCTTTCACTTTCCTCAAGCATCTTGTCTTTCAGGTTTTCAGATATACTCTTTCTGGTCTGTTCAGCTAGGCAGACCAGCTCTCCGAAATGCCTTTCTTCGTACCCAACTCCTACTCAACCTTCAGGACTCAATTCAAGGGATACCTAACTCATACCGTTTAGTGATCTCTGTGACCCTACCAACCCTATGCACGATCACATCATTGTACTTTACACACTGTATCATATAACAATTAAAGCATTATAATCACCTGCAGTTTCCCACAATTTAACCATGAACATCTCAAAGCATTGGCTCTTTTATTTATCCTTGTGTTCCTGGTCCCAAATAACCTAGAAGAGTTAGTGCTAAACACAGATAGGTATTTTCTAACGAGTGAGCTGTCACAACATCACCTGTTCAGGGAGGCTTTTCAGCTATATGCAAGTCAGTTGTCCTCTCCTACATATGCAGAAGTTTCAGGGGAGGGCAGACAAAACATAACACAGTAACAAATAACACACAAGCAACATTTATTAAAAGTTGTAATACGTCTGGCAATTTTCTTTTTCTCAAGACTCAATAATGCAGGAATGATTATTCCCATTTTAAGAGTAAAGTACATAAACCCAAAAATAAATACTGAAAATGAATACTGCTGTTCCTAACATCCAAGCTCCAAGTCTTTACAGTCCTTATTCTAGAAAGTTTTGATTGCATCTGTTATACTATTCATCATACCGTAAGGTGTTATGTGTCCAACTGCACAGCAGCCCAAAACATCTATTTTTGTATCCAGCTGACAACGAACACATAAAAAGTGCTCACTGAAAGCTAAACAAGCCCAGAAGATCCAGGACCAAGGGCCTGTGACTCTTGTAACTATCAGCCTAGTGATGTTAATCCTGTCCCATAAATCTGAGACTCGGATCAATAGCTCGCTGAGGGGACAACGCGTCCCACGCCCTACTTTGCTAGCGTTTAGGCGGACGGCAGGCGCTGCCGCGCGCGGAAGTGTGCTGTGAATTGTCAGTCCCGCACACACGCACCTGTGCCGGGAGGCGTGACGTAAGTCCGCCGCGGGTTCGCCAGCACCGTGCCATCCCGCACCACTCCCACGCCAATCTTGTTAGCGCTGCCTTCAAACCCCAGCACCGCCGGCATGGCCGAGCCTGGGAGAAAACGCCAGCAGGGCTAGCTACCACCGGAACACCGTGGAGCCTTTACCAGGCCGTGCTGGGCCACGGATCCCGGAGCACACAGGAAAACCGCGCACCTAGAGGCCGGGTACCAGCGTGCACCAAGGGACGCCAAAAAACTCCCGTGGACAGCGAGCCCGCGCCAGCCCCGCCCCCGTCATCACAGCGGCCCCAAGGCCCCTTCAAGGACCTGTCCTCCTAACTGCCAGGGACGCTGAGCCGGCATCTGCTCCTTACATTCCTATCCACTTCTTTCCTTCTTTCCCGTTATCCGGCCAACCTTCTCCACTGATTTTTTTCCCCCTCTTGCGCAGCATTGGGGTCTTCGGTCAGGGTGACAGAATGAATCCTGCATCTGGCACACCAATAAACAGCCCAAGAATGGAGAGCCGGGACCTTCAGTCCCTTGGAGGGTGGCGGGAGGAAGGGGGAGAAGCGCCAGCCTTCCGTCACGTGGTTCCAGACAGACCAATCACGCGTACGCCTCCGCCTCGGGAGGCACGTCTCACATCACGTGACCACTCCAGATACCCACGTGGGGGCACAGTGTGCAAGAATTCTTTGTGCTCGGGTGAGGAGGAGCTAGGCTGGAACCTGAGCAGGTCAGATACAGGGTTGCTCTTGTTTTGCTCAGCAGAGGGGCTTCTTGATCGTCTAATCTGCAAGCTAAGTCGGGATCCTTCATTAAGGCCCTCGATTGGCCGGAAGGCAGATCTCGCGAGCATGAAATGATCTAGTTTTGTGGGTGAGGGGCTGAAGGGCCTATGGTGCATGGAGGCGCGGAACGGAATCCGAGATAGTCTGATTTGAAAGGCGGTACCTAGTGCGGGGGCGCTCGAGGGAGTCGTCTTTTCCCCAGCCTTAGCTGGTTTCACGACCTCCTCTTGTCCGCAGGGAACGCGGTAAAAATACTGCTTCGGTGGGCGACGTGGTACGGGTCCAGAAGGGCGTTCGCTACAGTGATGCCGAAGCGTGGGAAAAAGGGAGCAGTGGCAGAAGACGGGGAAGAGCCCAAGATTGGTAAGAAAATGAAACAAGGCCCTCTCCCTAGAGGCTGCCGTGAGGGGGTTTCTAACTCCGGTGAACGGGAAGTACGGACATGCTCCATGCGTTTTTGCAGGCTGAAGAAGTCGCAGTAACTGCAAGTTCTCAGCGGGTCTTTGGTCAAATCCGGATCAAAGTTGGATACTGCCAATTTTTATCATTGTATATTACTTATTTTATAGAGCCAGAAGCTAAGAAGAGTAAGGTTGGAGCAAAGAAAAACGAAAAAGAGGCAGCAGAAGGGCCGGTCCTGTATGAGGACCCCCCAGATCAGAAAACCTCGCCCAGTGGTAAATCGGCTACACTCAAGATCTGTTCCTGGAATGTGGATGGCCTTCGAGCCTGGATTAAAAAGAAAGGTTTAGATGTGAGTGGAATTCAGGGAGGGTTCCAGAAGAAACATTCTTTAGTATTGAATGATTTTGGGATTTAATCACCTTTTCCCATTTTAATCCTAATCTGTAGTTTTTTTCCCCTTTCTCTGTAGTTTTTTTGTGCAAAAGTTAAAAGGAGGGGCTTCACCAAGTCCTAAGTTTTTTATTTCTCAAGGTCTATTTTTCAGCATCTTATTTCCATTGTTTTAATGGCTTCATCCCTTCCCCTGCATGCTGCAAAAACCTTGGTACTGGACTTGCTCCATTTCATATCCAGTTTATCCTCCATTTAACTACTACTGCTTAGGGGTGCTTGGCTGGCTCAGTTGCCAGTTGGTGAGTTTAAGCCCCATATGTGGCCTATAGTCTACTTAAAATTAAACAAAATAACTACTGCTTAAAATTTCTTGGTGGCTATCCACTGCCAATGGAAGAAATACAATCTCTTCAGTGTTGCATGTAATGCTGTTTTTATCTGTTAGTTGCCAGTTATATAATTTAGAATGATCAAAATCTCTTGCATCTAGTCACACTTCCTCTCTAAGCAGTGTATCTCTAGTGGCAGTCTTCAGTAAATGTCTGAATTGATACTTTTTCTACCTTTTCTCTCACTCACAGTGGGTTAAGGAAGAAGCCCCAGATATCCTGTGCCTCCAAGAGACCAAGTGTTCAGAGAACAAACTACCGGCTGAACTTCAGGAGTTGCCTGGACTGCCCCATCAGTACTGGTCAGCCCCTTCAGACAAGGAAGGGTACAGTGGTGTGGGCCTGCTCTCTCGCCAGTGCCCACTCAAAGTCTCCTATGGCATTGGTGAGACCCTGCTGATTCCTAATCCCTGAGCTCTTCCAAACCAATTGATAATACCCACTCCAACCCCTCATAGGAGTTACTTTCTTTGCTTTCCTTTTCTGTACACTTTTTTATGCTGATTTTGTTTCACGGTTTCTGTAGGTGAGGAAGAACACGATCAGGAAGGCCGGGTGATCGTGGCTGAATTTGACGCATTTGTGCTGGTAACAGCCTATGTACCCAATGCAGGCCGAGGTCTGGTCCGCTTGGAGTACCGGCAGCGCTGGGATGAAGCCTTCCGCAAGTTCCTGAAGGGCTTGGCTTCCCGCAAGCCCCTTGTGCTTTGTGGGGACCTCAATGTGGCTCATGAAGAAATCGACCTTCGCAACCCCAAGGGAAACAAAAAGAATGCTGGCTTCACTCCACAGGAGCGTCAAGGCTTTGGGGAATTACTAGAGGCTGTGCCTCTGGCTGACAGTTTCCGGCACCTCTATCCCAACACGGCCTATGCATATACCTTTTGGACCTACATGATGAATGCTCGATCCAAAAATGTTGGTTGGCGCCTTGATTACTTTTTGTTGTCTCACTCTCTGTTACCTGCATTGTGTGACAGCAAGATCCGTTCCAAGGCCCTGGGCAGTGACCACTGTCCCATCACCCTGTACCTAGCACTGTGACACCTCCCGTAAATTACTTTAAGCTGGGGAAATCAGCCCTCCCAAGCTAGCTTTAAAACTTAATCTCCCCAAACTTTAAAAACTGCCAACCAGCTCCTAGCAACACTTAGGTTTCCTTTAAACCCCCAATTTTTTTGTGTGCTTTTTTTTTTTTTTACATTAAACAAAAGCTACTGATGACTTTCTTTGAACTGTCCACATGAAAATAAAGAGCCATAGTTTCAGCCTTGCTGTCTTTGTATTCTACCCCTTTGTGGGGCTACAAATTCTCCTTGCCTTTTCACATAAAAAGATAAACAACTTGGAAAAGGGTAGTCATGACCTTATTTATTTACAAGCACAGGATGAATCCCTAGCTTCCCCCAAGACAGAGCAACCTTATCCAGCCCAGTTAAATACCGCAACTGGGGGGTAAGGCTAGAAGGAGGAATTAGGGAAATAAAGGACTAGGGGAACATACCCCACATTAAATAGTATATACACATCAGTTCCTGTGGTTCTGTACAGAGCAGCGGCTGACCCCATCCCCACCCCCCAGGACACAGAATGGGGGGAGAGGAGACTGAGGGGACGGAGGCCAGAGCCAGCCCCTGGTGAAGTGCAATAGCAGCAAGGTCCTAATGGTGCACAAAAGGGAGGGAACCCCCAGGGCTACCCACCCCCACCCTGCCCTGGAATGTTTAAGGGACAGGAATGGCTCTCAGGGAGCATATAGGAAGGACAAGGCTAGAACCCTCTTTTAGGACCCAGGTTTAGGGGCAACATTTTGCCTATTTCGCCCTAAACACAGCAGCCCTTGGAGGAAAGCAGATGGCCAGCAGTGGTCTTATCTACCCCTCCAAACCTACGTGAGGGCCTGGTTCCTTCCTACTCTCCCCAGGGTAAAGGAAGGCAGCTGCTTGGCTCCTCTTACAGAAGCCGAGGGAGCCTTTTACCATGGTTCCCTTTGTAGTGTCACTGTCCCCACTAGGAAGGGGCCAGGCACAGTCTGTGGGTCATCATGGAGCTCAGGAGAAGTTCTGGACAGGGTGGCTGACCTTCATACAAGCCCAGTAGAGGGCCCGGCCCAAACACAGCACAGCCAACAGGATGACAAATGCCCAGGCCGCATAGATGCCTCCGTATCGCCGAGCGTGCTTCCATGTGCCAAACTGGTAAAGAAGAAGGGAGATGGGGTTACTGTTGATCTCTCACCACTTTCTAAAAGCCCTAGTAACAGGAACACGGAACGGGAGCTTCAGTGCCTGTTTCCTTATCCATGTGTATCCACCTCAGGGACCTTAAAGGCCCAGTAGTGCTCTATTCCCCTAGGCAGGTACATAACTTGTACAATCCCAGACATCTGTCAGTGTTTCTTAGTGTCGGACAAGGGAGCCAGGTCTCCTAACAGCAACTCTTAATTTAAGCCACTTCCCCATTGCCCTGTCTTCTGCATAAAGAAGATGCTGTTTTTTACTCCTATAGTTAACAACAAAGATTGCTTATCAGTTACCTTCAGCTTCAGCTCATCTGCACATTAAAACAAGACAAAACAAAAATCCCTCAGTCCCTTTCATTTTTTTTAAAGGGTAGCCATTTCCCAAATCGCAGTCTATAGAGGTAAGGCTGAAGAATGAAAGGGGCTGGATCAAGGTTACTCACAGCAAGACCAGTGGCAGTGACTGCCAAGAGTAAGCCAAGCAAGAAGCAGCAGATACATCTCTTTCGTGGATATCTGCGCCCAATAGATGACCTGTGGGGAGGCAAACAGATGGATGTTTGCAATGGCCCTGCAGGTTTTACTGTACATATTACACAATTACCAGTTCAACAATGCCACTCTCCAATCACTTACACTTTCCTGCAGTGAGGGCAACGGGCCAAGGTTCGGTCTGTGAACTCTGTCCACTATGGAGAACAAAAAAAGGGGAAAACCAATTAACAGAAACAGGGTCATGTCCAGTGAAGGCTCTGAGGGAAGGGAAGGGTGGCATTAGAATAGACCTTCTCGGGATTCATATAACTCAGAAATATATTCATGATTACTTCTGTTTCTCCCACTTCCTCCCAAGGCTTCCCATGCTCCTCCTTACCAGGAAAGTATTCTTGCAATGTCCGCAGATGACCCTGACACCCACAGGCTGTGGTTCTGGACTCAGAGGTCCTGGATGCACAGGCCCCAGGTTGATGATTCTTTTGCTGTAAAGGAGAAAAAGACCATGTTTAAATATTTTTTAATCCTAAAGATGCCCGCAGTATCCCTCCTTCACAGCCCCCAATCCTTGCCTCTCTAAGTTCTTCTACTTCTCCGTACACAGTATATACTCTGCCACACTCCAACCCTAGCCCAAGGGAATCTTGAAGAATAGTATTGCTTAAACTTCAGGTCTCTAGCTTCCCTTTTACCTGAGAATAATCCACCCAGTCCTCTAGACTCTCTATTTCCCTAAAGGACACCATTTCATCTCAATCTTTTTATTGAGATCTGAAAAAGATGGCTGTAACATTCTAAAGATACAACAGTCCTTAACTTTTTCTCCTGAATAAACACCAGGCTCTCACCTTTACATTCTCTGCAAACATTCATCCTTTTTAGGGTTTTCCAATTATTCCCAAGGATGCCCTTCCCCACCTTATACCTCTTACCAGTAGGGCCGAGGGCAGGCAATCCGCTGGGAAGTCACTTTGCAGATAAGGAGACAGTTACAGGGGCACCGAACATATTTTTTCCCTGGAGGTGCATTCTTGATTGGCTAGAGAATAATGAGGACATCGGTAAGTAAACCTCAAATTCCAATCCCTTCCATTTCCTCCAAAAACACCTTCTGAGGAGAGATCAGAGATAAGGTCTTAGCCAGGACAGAGAAATGAAAGAAAAGCATACAGCATGAGATTTGCAAATAGAGACTAGGCTTAAGTATCCAGAATAGGTGTGAAGGTGCAGGATGGTAAACATCAGTTCTGGTGAGTGGCTGCTGGGGAAATGGCGGTGTGAGACTCCTGGAACTGAAACCTGGGTTTCATGACTACCACCTAAACATGAGGGTCTAGAATCAAGGGATCAGAAAGAGGATCCAGGAAACAGGGCCCATTTCAGAGATGTGTGTAACTCACAGTGGCTTCATTGCAGACGCCACATTTGACTACATGCTGATGCATCTTGCCTTCCACGTTGATGAGAGACTGACAGACTCGGCAGGTGATCATGGGGGCACTCCCGCTGTCCGGGCTGGTCAGGGGTGAGTATGGGGGTGGGTCCTCCCCAGGCAACACGGCTGGGTGTCCCTCAGGGAACGGGGGAAATGCTGGAGAGGAAAGTAAAAAGAAGGGTGGTATCACTTGTAGACACCCCAACTGATGCTCCAAGGAGTCAGGGGACTCTGGTCCTCAAGCCTTCTGATCTAGCTCGGAAGGCTTCTTAAAATCCGTGCTTCAGTCAGCTTCCTAGAACCCCCTTCCGTTCCCAAGCTCCGGTAGCAATTGGGGAAAGAAGAGCGCTTCACCCAGGCACAGGTGCAACTGCTCCGCACCTGGCGCCTGGGCCCCGCCTCCGCCCTCGGCCCCGCCCCCTCCCGCCTCTCAGCGTACCCCTCCGGGAACACCTCGGACCCACCCCGGCTTACCCTGGGGCGGGGCATGTTTACCGGCTCCATACGGTGGTGCGGAGGGGGTCAGGCCTCCCCCGGGCCCAGCCCCACTCCCGCCCGGCCCCACTAATCCGTTGCCGCCGGCGCCACCGTCAATAGGCTCGGAGAGCAGCGGGGATCGCTCTCCGTCTGCCGCCATGGCCGCCACCACCACCTCCTGCTTCGGCCAAGGACCTGGCTCTATTCGCCGCCGCCGTCTCCGCAGCCACCGCCGCCGCCGCTACCGGGTCCCCAGGGCGCCTGCGCGCCGCGCGCCCAGCTCGCCCCGCAACCAGTGGCCTGCCCCGCCCGATTCGGTCCCGCAAGCACGTGATAGGCTATCCCCGCTCTCGCCGTGCTATTATTCGTGGAGATAAATCAATTCTTGGGCTGCGAAGGCAGCTCTTTTTTTCCATTGGGGAGAGTTGCGGTAACGTCAACTGTCACATGACCTCCCGGAGGCCGCTGGGCCTGCAAAACCTGCACGTGACGAGAGGTTCTGCGAGCTATTGGAAGCGTGGCCCATCGCGTTACCTCCAGACCAGGAGGTGGGACTTGGCTGCTTCAGCTCACTAGTCACCTGTTTCAAGAAGCCGGGCGTCCTCTGTTACGCGCCCAGAGCGGGTGCATAATCATTGCTCCTCATTGGTCCAAAGATACCACTAAAAGACATCTCCTCTTTGCGGTTGTATTTGGTCTCCTATTGGCTGGCCTCTCTGGTCCTGTGACTCGTGAGGTGCAACTGTATTGGTCTGAACTTAGGTCCAGAACCCAGGGGCGTGGCTCTAGTGAAAGTGCTGGAGCTTGGGCTGAGTAGTCAGGGGAGGGAAGCCTGGCGACAGTTAACTACTCTGCTCAATAAAATACCCGTAAAAAGTCGAAGTGAAGATGTACCAGTAAGAAATGGATTAAAATGTTAAGGTTGTCATCCAGCATTTCTCGCTGGAGTTACTTCTGGAACAGAACACAAGACTGGCTTCTCCGGGGACCAGCCGTGCAGACCCCACCCTCTCACTCCGCATCCCTTATTATGAAACTACTTTTTATGAGTGGTATTACTACAAGGATATCTCATATTTCACTCAGTTTCATGACCCCTCCCAATCCTAAATACATATGCATAAGTGCTTTTTGATTGAGTTAACCAATTAAGTACAAGGATGTTTTAGTCACCTTTCTGACAAGATGAGATTGTCTTTAGTCTCAACTTTGTCCCAGCGAGGAGACTGCCAATGGAGGTCATTCTGACAAGTACTCGAAAGCCTCATGAGCCTCTCAGACGTTTAAACATGCAGCCAAGTCCTTTTCGCTCTCCTGTTCATCCCATACTCAACTTGCATTGCAGACAAGATTATAAGTTCCCCCAGCCACCCATATCCAAAAGTTGAGTCCTTTGAAACCTTTTCCTGAGCTGAAGTAAATAAAACGAAAAGACAATCATGGAAAAATATTTTGAGTAGTCTCAAATCCCTAAAATAATCTCTTAGGGTTTTCAGATACCTTAGGACACATCTTGCTAATGAATGCACAAAATATAGAGGGGTGGGGGAAGCACAGATGCTCAAAAACACAATTCAAATCTATGGCAGCTTAATGCGGAGTGTAGTTCCCAGTGAAGGAGCTTGGTGGTGCCACTTTCCCTTTTACTGTGCGGGCTGTCTCCACCACAGCTAGCTGCAAAACAGTGAAAGCTATTCTGCTTTTCTGGTAAAAGCGAAAATCCAATTTTGGATATCTTTAGCTTAGGGAAAACAGGTACAGTCATACCACGTTTTGGTGCACTTCACTTTATTGCTCCTCACAAATAGTGTGGGGTTTTGTTTTGTTTTGTTTTAACAAACTGAATGTTGTGGCAACCCTGTGTCAAGTAAATTTATCAGTGCCATTTTTCCAACAGCATTTGTTCATTTTGTGTCTCTCAGTCCCATTTTGGTAATTCTTGCAATACTTCAATTTTTTTGTTATTATTATAATGGCTATGGTGATCTGTGACCAGTAATTACAATATATTAAAAGCTCAGATGATTGGTTAGCCTTTTCTTCACCAAGTGGGAAATTTTATTTCATAACCAGATGCTTCAGGCAATCCATCCTTCCAAAAGCAACACTAATAAATTATAACATTCTAAAATTTTCTTTTGCTGCATTATGAACAACCCTAAACAAAGTGATGTGTGTTTTTTCCTTATAATTCTGCATGTTGGCTTGATTGTTCTTTCATTGGTCTCACCCAGGCTCATTCATGAGTGTGCGATAGTGACTGGAAGCAACGGAATGGTTCAAGGTGGCCTTAGTTACATGTCTGGCAACTGTATGTGCTGGCCTGATGGGCCAGCTTCTTTATAGCATGGTGGTGCTTAGGGCAATGGTCCAACAGGGTGAAAGGAGAAGCTGTAAGACATCTTTATGCCTAAATTCAGCATTAGCCCAACTTCATTCCTACTACATCTAATGGTCATAGCAAGTTATAAGGCCACCCGGGTTCAAGGTATGGGGAAATGGACTTCACACCTTGATGCAAGGAGCTGCAAATTATGTTAGCCGTGCTTTTCGGCCTACTACAGATGATAGAATTGAAGTGATTGATAGATCTACTCATATTTGTTACATATCCACTCTTTGTGAAAGACACTCCTTAAGAAAGGCATACTCTTGTTAGGGAGACATAGTGTGAAAATTCACAGTATAAAATATCAACATATCTACATGAGTAATCTTTTAATCCATGGAAAAATATGAATACTAGAAATTCATAATGCAAAATGTGCTTCATATGAAATGAATTAAACAGTGTCATCCAAATTCACAGAAAGAAGAAATCACTTCCAGCCAGAGCAGCCAGAGAAAACTTTAGAAATATAAAGAAGGATTGTAATATTACTGTGCATGGATAACTTGGATTTGAGCTCTGTCTTGAGTAGATCAATAGGCAGAGAAATATAAAAAGTAATGATAATATTTGTAACTTGCTCCCAGTTAATAAAGCATTTTTGTATTTAGATTTCAAAACCCACTACAAGATGGACAGGGAAGGCAAGGCTATATTTATTTTGTGGATATAGGAACTGAGGCTCTGTAAGCTATAGTCACTTAAGCTAAGTGAGAAATTGAAATGGGACTAAAAGTCCAAGTCTTCTGACTTACAGGTTAATGCTTCTGCACTCACATTATTTGCCAGCCAGACTGAAAAAGGCAGAAGCACAGAGGTGGCAGAATACATGATCTTTGGAATGGAGCCTTTTTTATGCTCGATGCCTGGCACATAGAAATTGCTATATAAGTGGTTATTAAATTAATGAATGAATGAACTTAAGCACCATCTTGAGGTGAATTTGTATACTGAGCAATATTGTCACCTACAGTCCCAACCAGGGTGAATAGCCAGCTGAGGTTCTCCAGTGTGGCTGGCATCAGGTGTTTATGGCTGGCACTGGCACTGCTTGGTTGATTCCTGAATGATACAAGTAAATAGTTTCAATATTATCCCTGGTATGTGTCATCTTCCTTGTGGGGTGGTGTCTTCTCACTTACATTGAGAGGTGTACCAGTTTGTTAGGGCTGCCATAACAAAATACAACAGACCAGTGGCTTAAACAACAGAAATTTCTTTTCTTACAGTTATGGAGGCTTGAAGTCCAAGATACAGGTGTCTACAGGCCTCTCTTCTTAGCTTGCAAACAGCTGCCTTGTCCACTGTGTCCTCACATGGCCTTTTGTCTGTGCACACACATACCTCGTTTCTTCCTTTTCTTATATGATACCAGTCATGTTGGATTAGGGTCCCTTATGACTTCATTTAACCTTAATTACTTCTTTAAAGTCTCTATCTCCAAATACAGTCAAATTAGGATTAGAATGTTACAGCTTTAACATCATGAATTTTGAGGAGATATTTCATAAAAATCTATGATGGAAGGATATAAAGAAACTGTAAAGATTTGGAAGCATTTTTTCTTCAGGCTTTCAGCCAAGTAGTAACCTTCCAACCTTACAAGTAGTAGCTGAATAGATGGCAGAGAATAGGGTGGGAAACATTGGCTTCTGTGACCCACAGTGTCCCAGTTTGATTTCTCTCCTCCATATACCCCATTTCTTCTTTTCCCTTTTCTGAACTGATAGTTTACCACCTGTGTGAAAACAGCACAGTCCCTGACTCCATTTCAGGGCAAAGAATGTTTTAGTTATATGCAGAATGAGTGAAGTTAACCCACATGCAGGGTAGTATGGGGGGTTGGGTGAGGTGGGAGAGGGTATAGTCTAGTTGTTTGTTGTTGTTGTTTAAGTAGGCTCCATGCTGGGCGTGGAGCCCAATGCAGGGCTTGAACTCATGACCCTGAGATAAAGAGTCAGACACAACCAACTGAGCCACCCAAGTGCCCCAAAGGCATTAGTTTTTATTACATGGGTCCTTTGCTCATTTGTGGTTCATACCCTTGTTGTGCTTCAGGTCTTTGTCCTCTCATTTGGGTTATAGTCAGCCTCCCAGTCTGGGAGCTAAGGTCCTTGGAATTGAGGATGTTATGTCAGTCTTTTTGCTTTCACTCTGTTCCTGCCACTGAGAGAAGCATACACAAGGTTCTCAGAGAAGAGAAATGAAAAGGGATCCTTTTAACAGGGACCAAAAACTAAACTAAAACAGTAATTCAAATTTCAGAAATTGGAGAAAATGGGAGGTCAAAGTTTCTTGGTGGTGCCAGGGGAGGTATTTAAATAGGAAAGCATCTGTGTTGTGGTCTAGAGAGAATGAGAAATCTCAGTCCCAGGGCAGGAATAAAACAAATTTCCTGCCTAAACTTAGCAGGCCCAGTCTGCTTCTATAAATATTGACCTTGGAAGTCACTATCTGGAGGCATTTCTCCATTCAGCAATATTGAATGACTTAAAACCTGTCATTTCATATTTTGCAGTTTCCTTGATCTTGAGCTTGGAGGATGGATGTGTTACAGACTATGTGCCTGAACATAAGAGTCCCTCAGAAGTTAGAAGAAGGGGTGATTGACAAGACAGCAGAATCTGTAATAAGACAGTAGCAAGCTGTAATTACTCTGATTTGATGATTGGTTCCTGACTACAGGAGCCCTAAAAGTATAAAATAAAACATAGTTCTAGCTTCTTTTAGGTACACACAGGGTAGCAGTATCAAGAAAAGATAAGAACAATGCTGTGCAATAGAATTTTTTGTGGTGATAGACATGATTCTCTACCGTGCATAATGGTAGCCGCTAGCCTCATCTAGGTATTGAGCAGTTGCAGTGTGGCTAGTATAACTAAGGAACTGCATTTTTATTTTTATTTCATCTTAATGGTATTACATGTTAATGGTATTACATTTACATGGCCACATTCGGCTAGTGGCTACTGTTTCGAACAATGCATGATAAGAGTCGATATTGATGGACTGTGTGTACCTCTAGTTGTTCTTCTGATCCAATTCATGGTTAGGTGGGTCTACAGAAACCAGAAACAAAAATAAGACAAAGGGGGGGGAGCCTGAGTGGCTTAGTCGGTTAAGCGTCTGACTTTCGCTTAGGTCACGATCTCGCGGTTCGTAGGTTCAAGCCCCGCATCGGGCTCTGTGTTGACTGCCAGCTCAGAGCCTGGAGCCTGTTTCAGTCTGTGACTCCCTCTCTCTCTGACCCTCCCCTGCTCACGCTGTCTCTCTCTCTCTTTCCTAGAAATAAATAAAACATTAAAAAAAATAAGACAAAGGGGAATAATAATAATAATAGCCAACATTTGCTGCATGTTTACTATAATTCCTGGCACTTATCTAAACACTGAACAGGCATTTTATACAATTGTTGCAACAACAGTAAATACTATTATTACCAATACTTTATAGATGAGAACACTGAGGCATAGTGAGACTTTCACTTGCCTTGGATCACACAGCCAGTAAGTAAGGGGTGGAGAGGGAATTCATACACAGGTAGTCTGATTACAGAGTCCACTCATCTATACTACATAGACT
Source organism: Crocuta crocuta (assembly GCF_008692635.1). NCBI lineage: Eukaryota > Metazoa > Chordata > Mammalia > Carnivora > Hyaenidae > Crocuta > Crocuta crocuta. The sequence continues at coordinate 198,930 of NW_027530988.1, forward strand.
CAGGGATGGAGGTGGCATGGAGTGACTGGGGCCATAGTTCCCAAATTCTGTGCCAAGGTACACATTCTCAGGGGTACCATGGGATATTTAAAGTTTTTAAGGGAAACACAGCCATATTCAATATCTCTGTATACTATGCAAACTACCAGTTCAAAGTAATTCATAATATGAACATTAGATTGTTTCAACATTCCTTTTGATGACAAAATATCTTTGTGAAGTTGGATTTTAGAAGCTCCCTCTGATAAAAAAAAAAGTAAGTACTGTGTGACAATCAGCCCAGAGCAGGAAATAGGGTAGCAGTGTTGGATTCCAACATTTGAGAAGTTGTGCAGTGCCCAACAGGCACACATATCTCCTTAGTAATCATTTGCGGTTATCTGAGAAATATTAACAAATATTTTTTCTTTCAGTGTGTGTGTATTTTTTCCAAATGGTTTCTGAATTGTTAGGAAACAGGTACTTAAAAAGTAAGTGTGTTAAGTATTTATTTTGACCTATGGGTGCTATAAAAAATTGCTGAGAGAGTGCCTGGGTGGCTGAGTCAGTTAAGCCTCCAACTTCGGCTCAGGTCATGATCTTGCGGTTTGTGAGTTTGAGTCCCACATCAGGCTCTGTGCTGACAGCTCAGAGCCTGGAGTCTTCCTCAGATTCTGTGTCTTCCTCTCTCTCTGCTCCTCCCCTGCTTGCACTCTGTCTCTCTCCCTAAAAATAAATAAACATTAAAAAAACTTTTAAAAAATTGCTGAGAAAGTAAGTGCACTGTAAACTGAGAAACTGGGAACCTCTTGACTGGGATGTTGAAAATAGATCAAAATGGTCATAAAGGATTAGAGTATTGGCTTGAGATGGCTTAAAGAGAAATAATAAACATTTCATGCATTTGACCATTAAGTATCTGCTGTACACCAGTGCTCACAGTGTAGCAGATACACACGAAATGTCTGAGTCTGTACCCTTTAGAGGTCAAAAACTTGTGAGATAGGCAGTAAGAGATGTAAACTATCCAAGGTTAGAGGTAGGATGGGATTCAAGGTAGGGTCTGATGTGACCTGGAGCCTGAGCCTTCTTGTTGGATAGGCCACAAGATAAAGATGTGGTCTGAGGAGACCTCCTGAGTCCCATAGGATAGACTCCTCTCTGGGCCATTGGTGATTCCAATGGGATTGGGGGTCTAAGTGACTGTGCTGGAGGTTGGTTGCTGAACATGAATTCAGAATAAAGTATGTTGTGAAGTTCTAAAGGTTATGTCACCCTGGCCGAGGAGCAGTCTGGTAAACTGTTCTTGCCTGTCTCATAGCAGTATATTTTGGGGGGACCAGAATGTATGTATATATGTGTGTGTGTGTATATATATATATATATATATATGTGTGTGTGTGTGTGTTGTGTATGTATGTATATATATGTGTGTGTGTATATACACGTGTGTGTGTGTATATATATATATATCCTTTCCCACATGATGCTGAAGAAACACTACAGAAGACTGAGCCTGGTCCCCCAATTTTCTTTTTGTAGGTTTATCATAGATCATCTTCTTTTGGTTTGCATACACTTACTTTAGACAGAGTCCATAAAATCAGTTGACCAAGTTGGCACTTTCTTAAATATAATCATGTCATAATCTTGTCTTTTGTATAAACTGGATTGGATTTGGGCAATTAAGAAAAACTTTCAGGAATCAAATATGGATAAATATTTCCTTGGGCTGATTTTTACTTAGGACCAATCTCACCCATCATTTAAAATTGTGCTTTTAGGAATGCCTGAGTGGCTCAGTGGGTTAAGTGTCTGACTTCGGCTCAGGTCATGATCTCGTGGCTTGTGAATTCGAGTCCCCTATAGGGCTGTTTACTGTCAGCACAGAGCCCACTTTGGATCTTCTGTCCCCCACTCTCCCCCTCCCCGTTCCTCCCCTGCTTGTTCTCTCTCTCTCTCTCAAAATAAATAAATAAATAAACTTTTAAAAAATTGTGGTTTCAATTGTTCATTGCTCATTACTAAGGCAAACTTTACTTTTGGATTACCCTGTTGTTACCTTTGATAAAATTACTGAATGAATAAGGATAATAATAATAATAATAACATAATAATAATTATGATAGAATAAACCCTTCATTTGGCACTGGACTCAGTTCCATGAATGAGACAGAAACAGGGCTGGGAAACAGTGGCTTGGACCATAGCAGTGGGGNATGGCAGGCAGTAAAGATTGTGTTCAGGAGACTGGAAACAGATGGAGAATTCCATAGCTAAGCAAAGGGCATTGATTTGTAATTGTTTGTAAGCTTAATTAAACTTGCAAAAGTGGGGAAAAGAAATAGCTGAGCTCTTACAAAGGTGCTATATTGTGGAGCTCTACTATGAGCAGTCCCTTGGTTTTCTGAATTGCTTGGAACCAGTATTGTGTCAATGAATGGATTATCTGCATTTGCCCATCCTATCCCTACCCCATCCCCACCCCAATCTCACCCTTTCTCTGTTTGTTTTAAAGGTCCAGGAATTCTTTCCCTGACAACTTTTTCTTCCCCCCCTAATGGGCCCTGGGTTTAGAGTTGATAGTTTTCCCAAATTCTGTAACCTCCAGGACAGTACTGTTTCTAAGTTTTACCCTCTTTGTTTTCTCCAGGAAGTGACTCAGAAGGGAAAAAGCCTGGAATGAAGTCAATCCTTTTAGGAAAGCACATCTAAATAGAGTTTTGAGGGCATTAGAGAAGTTTTTTTTTTTTGAAAGTGTAAAAGTCACTTTACTTTGATACAAAATCATGTAAAATCATATAAAGTCTCGTGAAGCAAAATAGAATATTCCCTACATATCCATGAGATCATCACTGGAATGGAATGTCAATAAACATTTTTTTCCTGTGTTTTCTCCTACCCTCGCCCTGTGGGCTCATGTATTTTTGCTGCTACTACGTGGGAGAGACCAGGTCACCTGTGGGACCAGACAAATCAAAGGCGCATCTGCACGCTGGAGGCCCCTCTGGGAGGCCCAAGTGGAGCAGGAAGTAGGTCTTGTTTCCCTTTCGCTTTCCTTCTCCTGTCTTGCTCTGGCCGAGCCTCCAGGGGTGTCCAGCTCTGCGGCCACACAAATAATGATCACGAGAGCCTCCCCTCCTTCCTCCTCAGTGGCTTTCAGGGGAAACAAATGAGCAAGGACAGTGCACACACGTGGCGCGCAGAGATGCGTTTGGAAGTCGTGGCCTGCTGCCTTCTTGAGTCCAAGATCCCCTGCCTTCGTCATGGCCTTAGGCCTGTGTCTACTTCCCGGATCGGAAAAAGAACAACTTCCTTATGATGGTCTTCTCCTCGTTACTTCTGGCATTGCCAGGCCTGGTGACATGGGCATCGTTTTCTCTTCCTCCTCCTGAGCCTTCTCTTGGAATCAGAACACTCTTATAGCACTGCAGCTCCTCCTGCATCAGCAGCAGCTGGGACTTGAGTTTGTTGCGCTCCTGGAGCACATCCCTTAGCTCTTTTAGAGTGAAACGTGGCCAGTTGGGCTCTGTCAGGTCAACCACCACTTTGTCTGGTCCCAGGTTTACCTCCCCGCTGGCCACTGGGCCCTCGGTCTGCAGCCCCTTCACCTCCTTCTTGAGGCTGTCCCTCTCCATTCTCAGCTCCTCCACCGTCAGGTTGCCCTCATTCACCAGCGTCTCCAGCATCTCCAGGACGCGGACGATCTTGAACTGCAGCTGTGTCACCCGGGGGTCGCTGCCCAAGGCCATCAGCTCGCGGCCCATCACATAGGAGATATCATACACGTCCTCGGCGGTCAGCTGGAAGGGGCTCTTGCCCAAAGCCCCCTCGGGCCCATNTAGCTCTTTTAGAGTGAAACGTGGCCAGTTGGGCTCTGTCAGGTCAACCACCACTTTGTCTGGTCCCAGGTTTACCTCCCCGCTGGCCACTGGGCCCTCGGTCTGCAGCCCCTTCACCTCCTTCTTGAGGCTGTCCCTCTCCATTCTCAGCTCCTCCACCGTCAGGTTGCCCTCATTCACCAGCGTCTCCAGCATCTCCAGGACGCGGACGATCTTGAACTGCAGCTGTGTCACCCGGGGGTCGCTGCCCAGGGCCATCAGCTCGCGGCCCATCACGTAGGAGATGTCATACACGTCCTCGGCGGTCAGCTGGAAGGGGCTCTTGCCCAAAGCCCCCTCGGGCCCATGCAAGTCCACCTTCGCATAGAACATGAACTTTAAATATAGTTCATTACTGGGCCCCTGAAGGCTCAGTCGGTTAAGGGTCTGACTTTCACCCAGTTCACAATCTCACACTTTGTGAGTTTGAGCCCTGCATGGGGCTCTGTGCTGACAGCTCAGAGCCTGGAGCCTGNTATATTTTTAAAACTTTAATAATAAATAAATACAGTTCATTGCCAAACTGCAATATACTGCTTCTTGCAGCCCCAGATGGAAAGCTGCAATTCAACAGGAATTAAACTCTTTTAGCTAATTATAATTTTGCAAAACAATTTTGCAAATGTGAGCCATTTTGGAAAGCTCTTTTTTGCCATTAGAGACCCACTGCTTTTACCCATCAGCAGAGCACTATTTAGATTTTCTTCCAATCTGTGTCTCCAAAATTGCAATTCTTTAGGTTCCAAATAAATTTTTGTTTGCCTTGCAGCTTCATTGCAAATTTTGTTTGACATTACATGATGTCAGAAGTGGTGCCGGAGAGCATCTCATCTCCCTCCTCTGGCTCTGCCATAGCTTCAAGTAAGGTACTTAAAAGGGTCCTTTGTGCCCTGTCACCTCCCTAGTAGCCCCAGTCAGAATCTGATGAGTCCTTTTGTAACCCAAACTTCCCTGTCTGAAGTTCTGCTTTATTTTGAGTGTCTTCTGTTACTACTTTCGTTCTCAGGACTTCACTTCCTGCCATTGCCCTGGTGAGTACTAAATTTCTCTTGAAAATGCAGTTTGCATTCTGAGGGACAGCCTGCTGGGCAGACTTCTCCTGGAAATCCTACTGGTTTTATGTATAAGAATTACAGGGTCTCATCCTGCAAATCCCTATCTCCCTGGACAATGATTACCTGGGATGATTTAAAATTAAATGGGCCAACTTGGGATTCTTTCAAAATTCCTAAGTCAGTTTATTTGTGCAATGAATTAGAGAAAGGAGAGAAGACTAAACAATCCAAATGGGAAGTTTGATTGTGAAATAGAGTGTGAGCAGAGGAGAGGGGAAGAGAGAGAGAGAATCACAAGCAGGTTCCACACTAAGTGAGGAACCTGATCTGAAGCTTTGATCCCAGGACCCTGGGATCATGAACGGAGCTGAAATCAAGAGTTGGGGTGCTCAACTGACTGGGGCTATCCAGACACCCTGTGGGAACCTTACTTTAGTTATCATTTCAAGGCCTCAAAATGTGTTCATGACTCAAAAATTGCCTCCTTCCAGGATACTAATCCTAAACTAAGGCAAATTCTGAATAGTCTCAGAGACTTACTAAACTAGAAGAATCTCCTGCTGCTTCATCCCTCCCACAATCTGCTCCCCCCTGCCTATCTGTCCACCATCCCTCTCTCACTTGCTCGCTGAACTTCCTTTCTATGATGATTATCTGGAGACTTCTCAAGACCGATCCCTACATATAGCATCTTTTACAGGTAAGCCCAGAGAGGACATTTTAGGATCCCAGGTCTCTCATTCTCCTTGGACTAAAGCTGAACTATGAGCTATTACCAAGGAGTTACCTAACCCTAAAGAAAACCCTATTGGGTTTGCTAGACAACTCTTGATTATAGTCCAAATTTATAAGCCAGGATTCTCTGATCTTTATCAGCTCATGCTCATGTTAGTAGGTGAAAGACTTGCTAGAGAATGGATGCAAAAAAGGGGATGGACAGATCCTTTATTGGGCTTCCCCAGAAAAAGGTTTTAGACATAAGTCCAAAATTAGCTAAAAGACTCCACAAAGAGATTCCTGATGGTTTTCCCCATACTATTCACTGGGCGAAAAAAATCCAAAAAATGTGTCCAAAGATCTGATAAATGGGTTTTGTATTATTTTGAAAGATGGGAGAAAAATTTTAAGCAACTGTCTGGCATTGAAAAAGTTCACCATCACACCACACCTCCACCTTGTGAAATTCTGCTTTTATTGAAGGTTTGCAAGAGGAATTTGCAACTCAGATTAAAAAATAATAATTGATTGATTGATTTTAAAAACCTGCAACTTAAAACAAAACAAAACAAAACAAACAAAACAAAACAAAACAAAACAAAACACCCCTGCAACTTAACTGGGCTACTATGAAACTCCATGACCTAGTTAGTTACTGCTGGGCAGCTCTCCAAAGCTATTCCAAACAAAATAAAAAAGAAACCCACACAAGGCCTAAATACTCAAGTATAAGCAACCCAAATTATGAACATGCAATTACAACAATTGACTAAACCTTCTCACCAAGATTTTCCAGGCAAATCACCCTTTAAGGATTGCACTCCTGTAAAAAGGTGGGGGCATTGCATTGGGAAAAAAACGATCTCAAACTTGAGAGGTGATGACAAGATGATTAGCCCTCAAATTTCACTGCATCTTTCCCAGGAAAACAAGCCAAATTTCAACCTTAGGGCTGGTCTGGGCTTGTTTCTTATATGCACAGGTTTGTTTGTTTGTTTGTTTGTTTCCATTCTCCAGATCAATCCTTTGGAATTAATCTGATTTCACTGTGGGAGAGGAGATGACCAAAATCCTGTTGGGGTGGGGGTGAGGGGGCTGTCCGTAACCCCATCTGCTTCAAATCGTGGGAGTTTCTAATATACCTATAACTGTTTTAAAATCATTACCAGTCCCTTTTCAGTTAGGATTTATCCAAGGGACTTGCCAATTCCTTTTAGTTCTTCAGTAGTTACCTTTTAGGATCAGATTCCTTGAGGCCCATGAGGCACACATAACTTTTTCCCAAAAGAGAGAAATATTTTTACATTTGAACCTGTTGAAAAACTTCAAGACAATTTCTTGGTTACTGTCCCTGTGCCCCTTATCTTTTTTAAAGATTTTTTTTTTTTTAAAGGAATCCCTACACTGAACGTAGGGCTCAAACTCACAACCCTGAGATCAAGAGTCAGATGCTCCATGGACTGAGCCAGCCAGGGATGCCCTGTCCCTGTGTTCTTTAATAACATAACTCATACACCCATCTGTCTCCAAGATTCTATCCACATGAGATACTTTGGGCAAAAAAATGCCACCAATAGAGGCCACATCCACTCTGCACCACCTATAAAAATTCTAGTGGATGAAAGAAAGCCTCTGACAAATATTTACCAATATATATTACATACAGAGGCTATGCAAGGAATCAAGCCCATAATTGAGGAATAGATTAAATAAGGCCAAAAAAATTAAAACAAAAACAAAAAGCAACGCCTAACTGTTCCATATACAAGCCCTTGTAATATCCCCTTTCTTCCTGTACAAAAACCCCATGGAAGAGGATGGAGGTTTGTTCAGGACTTAAGAGTTAGCAATAATATCGTTATTCCTCAGCACCCAGTCATGCCAAATCCTCACACTCTACTTTCAGTCTCATCTCCAGAAAGCACAACCTTCGCTGTAATAGATCTTGGTAATGACCCTGAACGCCAGTACCTGTTTGCCTTTACAGGGGAAAATGAACAATTTACCTGGACTGTTATGCCTCAAGTTAAATACTTGGGGCATCTAATTTCTGATCACGGCCTCCATCTAGATCCAGACAGGAGGGCATTTCACCCTTCCCTTGCTGCAGTACAAAAAGACAGCTCAGAGGATGTGGGGGACGAGCAGCGTACTGTAGGAACTGGATTCCACTGCTTTTATTTTTTGTTTGTTTGTTTCTTCTTCTTCTTCTTCTTCTTCTTCTTCTTCTTCTTCTTCTTCTTCTTCTNCAGAGGATGTGGGGGACGAGCAGCGTTCTGTAGGAACTGGATTCCACTGCTTTTATTTTTTCTTTGTTTCTCCTCCTCCTCCTCCATCTTTGGCCATAGCCCTGTATTTATACTCTCTTCCTAAAATTGATCAGACCAAACCTCTCATCTGGTCAAAAAGTCTCAAGAATCCTCATTAAAGACAGCCTTCAAGACTTATCTGCACTGGTCACCTTAATTACAAGTTGCCTTTTCCCCTTTTGTTCCACAAAAGAATGGGAAATGCCATGGGGAATCAACATAGGCCCCTAGGATATCAGAGCCAACAATTAGATCCAGTAGCTAAGGGCCTCCCTTCCCATGAGGCCAACAGCAGCTACTGCCAACTTGCTACAAGGCATAAAAGAAAGAGTGATGGGCTCTCTACTTACCATCCATGTGCCCCACTCTGTACAAGCTTTGCTTCACTCTCCTCACACTCAGCTCTTATCTACTGGCTGGCTGACCTTCAATGAACAAGTTTTGCTCCCCGCCCCCTCACTGTGACCATTGCTTCCTGTTAACACCTTAAACCCCATCTGCTTCTTCCTCTGCCAACTGACAAAACCTCTCATGACTGTTTAAGGCTGACTAACCAACTTTTAACCCCTTGGATTGGTTTACAAGAAATGTCTCTCAAGAATGCTGAATTAATCTGGCTCACTGACAGATCCTGTTTAAAGGATGAAACTGGCCACTGCCTAGTCGGTGATGCTATAATATCTTTAACTGGCCACTGAGGCTAAACCCATACCAAAGGCCACTTCTGCTCAGAAGGCAGAACTCTTTGCCCTAACTAGAGCCTGTTTTCTAGGTAAAGATAAAGCTGCTAACATCTATTCCATCTATAAAGATAAAGCACATCTTTATCTGTTTGCACATCTATATCCTGAGCGTCCAACCTCAGCTCAGGTTATGATCTCCCGTCTCATGAGTTCAAGCCCCACATTGGGCTCTGTGCTGACAGCTCAGAGCCTGGAGCCTGCTTTGGATTCCGTTTCTCCCTCTCTCTCTGACTCACCTACCAAATAAATACACATTAAAAAAATTTTAAATGCTATTCAACAGCCCAGATTTGGCGATCATTAAAATTCCAAGACACTCTATGGAATGTAAACAGAGAAAAGCAAAAGAAATCATTTGGCTGATGCAGCTTCTAAGTAAGCAGCTTTAAGTCAGCCCCACACCTTTAATAAAGGCACCTGCAACTCCCATGTCTCCTGAATTTTCTGACAATCAAAGAGGTAAAATAACAGAAGCCCAACAGTTAACTGTTTGGCAAAATAGAAAGAAATGAACACAACAAGGTTATAAATGTGACCTCAGATAAAATCAGTGGATAGATCTTATCAACCCACCGCCCCATGATTACCTACAGAGACATGTCCTGCAATATACACACAATTTGACACATTCGAATACTGATAAAATGGTCTCCTTGGGAAGACAATCCTACTAGAAGCCATGACCAAAAATCACCTCACAGGTAAACCCGAGCTGTCAGGTTTGCCTAAAACATAATTCTGGAAAGCCAGTTCATACTTGTATGGGGCGTTTCCCTTTGCCTTCTGGACCTTTCAAGGTATGGCAAATGGACTTCAATCAATTGCCTCCCTCCCAAGGATATAAATATATATTAGCAATGATTTATATGTTTTCTCAGTAGGTAGGTTGAGTCTTTCCATGTTGGAGACCCATCACCAGAGCAGCAGGCAAGACATTGTTAGAAAAGATTATTCCTACCTAGGGAGTTCCCTCTAATCTTCATAGCGATTTGGAATCTCATTTTACTAGCCAAGTAATCCAATCTCTCTGCAAAACTTGGCCCATTCTGCAGCATTTCCATTGTGCTTATCACCCCACTCTTTAGGATTGGTAGAATGTACTATGGAATCATTAAAGGAGCTAAACTAATAGAGTCTTTTAAACTGCCTTGGCCTAAAGTTCTGCCCCGGGTGTTGCTTAGCTTCTTTTGGAATGAACGGATCATCTCTTTTTGAATTTAATACTGGCAGGCCTATGAGGCTAGATATAAGCATGTATCAACTAGTTTTGCTTCAAGGAAATAGCTAACCTATTGCAAGGAACTTGTTGAAGCTTTAAAGGCTAACTCCCAGCTTCTTGGGGCACCTGGGTGGCTCAGTCAGTTAAGCCTCTGACTTTGGCTCAGGTCATGATCTCACAGTTCATGAGTTAGAGTCCCGTGTCAGGCTCTGTGCTGACAGCTCAGCCTGGAGCCTGATTCGGGTTCCCTCTCTCTGCCTCTCCCCTGCTCACACTCTGTCTCTCTCTCTCAAAAATAAATAAACATTGAAGAAATTTAAAACAAAAGCTAACTCCCGTCTTCTAGTACAATCTTTACATAGTGTGCCCTGGGGAAGAAAAGAGCACAAACCATCATGACCTCCAACCTGGAGATTATATTCACTGAAAAAGACACCTTCATAAGGATGCTCTACCACTCTGACAGAAGGGAACATACCAGGTATTAATTAACCAGTCCTTATGCTGCCAAGCTAAGGAGGCACTGACTCATAGATTCATGTTCTCATTTAGAAAAGNTCTGGGGAAAAAAAGAGCACAAACCATCATGACCTCCAGCCTGGAGATTATATTCACTGAAAAAGACACCTTCATAAGGATGCTATACCACTCTGACAGAAGGGAATATACCAGGTATTAATTGACCAGTCCTTATGCTCCCAAGCTAAGGAGGCACTGACTCATAGATTCACGTTTCTTATTTAGAAAAGGGTCCTCCTCCTAAATGTCTTCTCTACCTACCAGAGGCATCCAACTAAGAATTTCCAGAAAACTTAAACGTATTCCAAGTGACCCTTTGAGTCCTGGACTGGAAGCCACCAGCATCTGATGTAGACTGCTTTTGCAACAAGAGTCAGGACCAGACCAGTTTATCAATCTTTTGTCATACGTATGACCCTTTGTTTAACCCTTTGGTTTCCCTTCATTGCTGAAATCTCTTTGGTTAAGCTACTCTAATTACATTATTGTTTGTCATTTCCCAGAACAGAACAAAACAGAACACAAGACAACAAAACCAAACCCAGAGATGCCAATTATTGCAGTGATACATGAAGACAATTAAGCTGACTGAAATTCTTAGATTATTCCTCCTTCTTGGAATCCTTATGATCTTTGCTCTTTCACACAAAGTTGGGATTCTCCACCGGTAGTACAATCCCTCCTTTGGCTAAAAACCCACTTCTACTACTATAGTATCTTGTCACTCTTAAATTGGTGTTGCTATTATCTTCCCTTAGTTTCTTTTCTTTTCTTTCATTTAAAGAAATGATTTCCCTGACTTGATGCCTTCTCCCTCTTTGCTCCCAGAGGAAAAACAGTCATATAAATATCTCAGCGTTCAGCACAGGCACAAAATCTTTCCGACTTTTGCATCCTAACATCATCAGGCAACTACAGGCTATGGAAGATACATGCCCCTTCGGTCATACCCCTTTGCAACCTCTCTTTTCTCTCCAACTTCACCATAAATCAGGCAGCCCCTTCTGAGCTTACTTACCATGTTAAAATAGCCTTACCTTCTTGGAAAGGGAAACCTTCCTTGCTTCAGCCTAATCCCTGCCCCAGAACTGACCTGGTCAAATCTCCCATGGATAGTCACCCTCCAATCCTGTTCTAAACTTCATCAAGAATTATCTGCCAGGGGTGCCTGGGTGGCATAGTCAGTTAAGCGACCGACTCTTGGTCAGGTCATGATCTCACGGTTTGGTTTGTGAGTTTGAGCTCTAGTCCAGCTTCACGCTGATGGCGAGGAGCCTGCTTGGGCTCTCCTTCTCTCTGCCCTCCCCTGCTTGTACTCTCTCTCTCTCTTTCTCAAAATGAATAAATAAACTTAAAAAAAAAAAAGATTAAAAAAAGAAAAGAATTACCTGCCACATAAAAACACATTGGAGCCTGACTGGTTTTCCAATAGACACTTCTGGCTGTAAGATCCTCTTTTGCACGAGGTTCTTTCAACTACGCTGTGCTATCAAAAGAAGCATTTATCTGGCTGCTTGAACAATACAGACCCCTGGTTTTCTCCTGTCCTACCCTGCATCCCTATAAATGACTCTATCAATAATCAGACTTAAAAAGGAATATTTTGCCACTCCCACAGGATGTATTTTTGCCCATGCCTACAAGTGGCAACCTTGAACATTTACCTGCCTAGACAGTCAGAAAATAACAGGACAATATCTCCTAGGTTATTCAACTTCTCCCTTCACTATACTTCAGTTGGTCACAGGGATCTCTCCTGCCCCGAACACGTACCATAGACACAAGAGAATTCTATCCATTATAAATGACTACCCAGATGATGACTCCTCCAAATAGGAAGACAATGGCTATGGACATTCTCAGGACTGTGACCTCCCACAGGGTACAACCCTAATGAAGGAATGGATTTTGGGATCCCTTTTTGGAATTCTTTTTTCTGGCAGGATCTGCTGCAAATGAAGTCATGGTTGAGAATCTGCCCTGGACTGTTAATAGAATAGCCAGATCTGGGGGAGCCTGGGTGGCTCAGTTGGGTAAGCAATCGATTATTTCAGCACAGGTCTCGATCTAGGGTTGTGACACAGCTGGGCTTGGACCCTACTTAAAAAAAAAAAAAAAGAAGAAGAAGAAGAAAAGAAAGAATAGCCCGATCCACTGCTAAGGCCATTAGAGCTCAATGGTCTCTAGATTCCCTTCCCTGAGTTGTATACGACAACAGAAGGGATTTGGATTAGCAGGGACTCCCCTGCTAAGATCTGGATTACAAATGATCATATTTATTATTGTTCTTATGTGTTCCTTTTTAATTATAATTACCTTACTGATGCTTTGTAGGTCACCCTGTTGTTTGACCACCCAAGATGTCAAAATTATGGACACAGTGAGGCTTAAAATGATCAACAACAGCTATCCATTTGCAACCTCTGAAGATAAGTCAATTACCAACTTCATGGACTTTTTTTTAAATATTTTTAATGTTTTATTTATTTCTAGGAGAGAGAGAGAGACAGCGTGAGCAGGGGAGGGTCAGAGAGAGAGGGAGTGACAGACTCTGAAACAGGCTCCAGGCTCTGAGCTGGCAGCACAGAGCCCGACGCGGGGCTTGAACCCATGAATCGTGAGGTCATGACCCAAGCGAAAGTTGGACGCTTAACCGACTAAGCCACCCAGGCGCCCCAACTTCATGGACTTCTAAGATGAGGACAATGCCTAAGACTTGCTTCCTAAAAACCTCTTTGTTGCTGTGACTATATGCTCTCAGTGACATTCATTATAACATTTCATTTTCCCTCCTGTGGGGCATGACCTTCTAGGAATGAACCTTCCTAAATAAGTGGACCACACATGATACAATGGTTGATCATTAATGATTTCCAAGGAAAGATCTTGGTCAAAAGGAAAATATGAAAAGAAAAAACGAAATGGAGTCACTGCTGTGGGGAAAAATGGAGTCAGGAGGCCATTAGGTGAAGCGGGGCTTATGGAAGTCCACCTCTGCAGGGAACATGAACTTTAAATATAATTCACTGCCAAACTGCAATATCTTGGCTTCCTGCAATCCCAGGAAGCAAGTCGGAAATTCAACAAAAATTAGACTGTTTTAGCCAATCATAACTTTGCAAAACATTTTACGTAAGTCTTCTTGGAATCTCCCCCCGCCCCGTCCGTTAAAGACTCTCTGCTTTTTCCTCTCAGCGGAGCACTATTCGGTTTTCTTCCCAAATCTAAGTCTCCCAAACTGCAATTCCTAAGACCGCAAAACTATTTGCAGCCTCGTTGCAAATTTTGCTTGACACATATCAGACACAGGCTCACTTAATTTAATTCTGGAGTTACAGGATACAGGGTTTAAACTGTTCTCTTTTCATATCTCTCACGGTTTGCTCTCGACACAACCGGGAATGGGGTTCCAAATAAAAGGTTTTCGGGGCTCTACTGCGACTTCCAGCTCTCTTCTCGAACAGGCTTCCTAGTGGGAAACTTCGGCCCTACGGACGGAAGTGGGTGCAGGGACGCAGTGGTAGAAATCCCCGGGAAGTAGGGTGGGGAGCGCTGCAAAGAATGCATATTTAAGTTGTTAGCCCAGCCTCGGGCGATTGAATCTGGGTGTGTCGCTAAGGAGTTGGAGGCCGGCCTGCGTGTTCGGCTGCTATTGGCTGGGGACTCGGGGCCGGGATATAAGCCAGCAGCGAGTAACAGCACTCACTGTGTACGCGCACCCGGCAAGGGCAACGCTTCGCAGGGCGGCGCAGCTCAGCCGACCGGATCCGAGTGCAGAAGGGCGGACTCCTCCAGAGGCCGGCGGTGGCACCATGGAGAACCGGTGAGACGAGCACCAGGCCCGGGGAACCCGGGAGGTCCCTGGGACAGGGAATGGCTGTCACTGAGACCTGGAAGCCAGGCATCTGGGCCCCGGAGGGAGCCAGGAGAGCGAGCGAGGGCTCTGCAGCTGTAGAGACGCCGCCTGGCGGGGGGAGCCTGTGTCGCGGCTGGGCGGCCGAGCATGAGGCGGCCAGCCACGGCCGGGGTGCACGCTGGAATCGGGTAGCGGTGGCGCTCCCGGAGCAGGAAGNTAAAAAAAAAAAAATACAGATGCTAAGGATACTCCCCGGAATTATGGATCTCTAGGGGTGGGCTGAGAATTTGTATTTTCAACCAGATGCTGAAACAGTTCTGTTTTAGTCACTGACATCCAAAGTTGTGGACTCCTTCTGCTTTTTGGGGCTTGATTAGTCACTGGTCTTGAACTCCTCTTTGCAGTTCACTTGACAGGGATCTGTACTGGTCTGGGTATCCCAGATACAGGAATCTGGGAGAACCTACTGGCACATAGATTTCTACCATGGAGTGTTCCTATTGCCTTTTTTTTTTTGTCAACCAATAAGAGTGTCTGAAGAAGGAATTGGAGGGCAAAGGTCCAAAAGGAAATTGAGTTTATTCTTGCCCTCAGGGTAGTAAATAAATTTTGAGTGTCCTTATTGATAGGTAGGGTATGAGGATTATGTTGGGTTTGTCACTGCCCTAAGGAAGGTCTTAATCCCATTTTGAGTATACTCTTCAGCCTTCATCCTGAAACACAGCTCTTTCACTTTCTTCATTTGATTATTTCCCTGTACTTCTCTGTAGACTTATCATCCCTTCCTCTCTAAATCTTTCTGGTAAAGAAATAATTAAACCTGCCAGTGGTAGCAAACTGAAGTTGGGACTGAGGGTGGAAACCTAGGCATCATTAACTTTTGCCAGGCTCTGGGANGTTTCAGTGGGTCTGATTCAGAAAGAGGAGTGGGTGGGCGGGTGTATGAGTGAACTGTGGCCCTTACTAAGAGAGAGAGGATCCTCCCTTCTGGGGCAGCTCTTTGGCCTCTTCTGTGACTCCTCCCACCCCCGCATTCCTAGAAGGCTTTCTTCACTGAAGGTCATTTAGTCTATGATGCCCTTGGAATGGGAGCAAAACATAACCTCAATTTTCTTTTTTTCCTAGATTTACGTATGAAGATTATCAGAATACCGCAAAGTGGCTTCTGTGCCACACCAAGCACCGACCTCAAGTAGCAGTGATCTGTGGTTCTGGGTTAGGAGATCTCGCCAATAAATTAACTGAGGCCCAGAGCTTTGACTACAGTGAGATACCAAACTTTTCCCAAAGTACAGGTACTGGCAAAGGGGAGTGAGGGATTGGACTGAGGGATACTAATGGGATTCTGATGAGAAGGCTGTGCTTTTACCAGGCCTGCACCTGATTATCCTGTATAGCATTTGACTAAAGACAACCTGTTTGAGAGAGGGAAAAGAGACCACTAAGAATCAGAATGACTTTAGATGGAACCTCCCCCAGTAGAAATTTCATAATAGGAGGGACATAGTGTGTGACAATGGTAGCAAATGAGGATCTATTTCTATGCTATAATGATTCAGAGCCCCTTAAAGCTCTGTAGCACCTCACGTGCACTCTCTTCCCCCATCCACACCATGGTCACCCACCACCTGCACACATCCCTCCCATTTCTTTCAGTCTGCATGTTAAATGGACAAAGTAGTGCCTGTAACTTCCTGGGACAAAGTCAAGTGACCCCTGTCCTGTGTAGTCCTGCCAGGTACAACCTCCCCAGCTCTAGCTCTTGTCCCAGGATAAGGCACTCGCTGGTGCACATCAACAAATGAACACACTGACAGTTTGAAGTGGGGAGAAAGCAATGTTCCCTGTGCCCCATGGAGCAATGACAGATCTGAGGGTAGCTATCCAGCATCCTAATAACAACCAGAAAACTATAAGGCTGTGGTTTAGAAAAGGGCCAGGCATAGGGTATACCTGGCTGGCTCAATGGGTAGAGCATGCAGTTCTTGGTCTCAGGTGGCTGAGTTTGAGTCTCATGTTGGCGGTAGCCTTTACTGTAAAAAAAAAAAAGGGGGGGGCATGCCTTAAACCTCATGAGTAAGGAAAAGAACAATTCAGGGTGATACTGGAATCCTCACAGCTAATGTAAGATGAATTTTTGGACAAGTAAAGGTTGCCCCGAACGTGACCTACCTACTTTGTGAGATGCTTGAGAATCACGATCTGTCCATCCCCTTTTAACACTGAAAAAGTAGACCAGTATGAAAGAAAAATGAGGTGGAGAAGGTGATTGTTTCCTATAAATGATAACTTGGATTAACCCTGAGGGTTTATGGGTGTTATAGTGGGCTATTCCCGGAGTGGCTCTGCACTGCCCTTCACTACTCTCTACTTCCCTTCACTATTCTCCAAGTCGGTTGAGTCTTTTTTTTTTTTAATAACTTTTTAAAATGTTCATTATTTTTGAGAGAAAGAGACAAAGCACAAGCAGAGAGAGGGAGACAGGATCCCAAGCAGGCTGCAGGCTCTGAGCTGTCAGCACAGAGTCCTATGTGGGGCTTGAACTCACAAACTGAGATCATGTGCTGAGCCAAAGTTGGGCACTTAACCAACTGAGCCTCCCAGGTTCCCCTTGGTTTTTTTTTTTTTTTTAAGTTATGTATTTTGAGAGAGAGAGCAGGGGTGGGAGTGGGGTTGTGTAGAGAATGGGAAAGAGACTCCTAAGAAGGTTCTGCTGCCCTGTCCGCAAGGAGCCTGACTCAGGGCTGGATCCCAGGACCAATGAGATCATGACCTGTGCTGAAATCAAGAGACACCTAACAACAGACTGAGTCACGCAGGTCCCCCTGTCGCTGCTCTCCACTCCTCCTGTGTTGGCAGAATCTTTTCTATTTACACCGACATTTTCTACTAATGGCTCATGAAACTTGTTAGGTTAACAACCATAGCCAGTTCTTTGGGAAAAAAGGGGATTAGAGGGACCAAGTAAAATAAGGACAAAGGTAGTTTATTTTGTTTACTTATTAATTCCAAGATAACTAACTTCCCATGATTTATCTATTAATTTTAAAAATGTCTACCTTCCTTCCGCTTTTCCCCAGAGAGTAAAGACTTTGCACAGATATTTTTCAAACCCTTAGGAGGAAGATTAGAAGACCAAAGCAGGGAGGTGGGGTGGGGGTTGGGTAAAGAAACATTAAAAAGGAGGGCAAAGAGCAAGGTTTTCTATGGGAAATAGCAATGACATTGGTCCCACCTGCTACTCCTCCCTCCCACTGAGAAGGGCACTGCACTAAATGATTAGTGAATTAATTTTTAAACTTTATCAGCCTATTTTTTATACTTAGGTTTTCCTAACCCTGTCACCTCTGCTCTATTACTGGTATTTTTTTTTTTTTTTTAAATAACCCTTGTCTCTGACTATCCCTGAACACTTCTTCTTGATTTTGGTCCTTCTGTCGACCACCCATTCCCTAGGGGATAGGTTAGCTGCCTCCATTAGAGGAGAAATGCCAGATAAGAGAAATGGAAATAATGGTTATTATGTCCGTGTGGGGAGCTTTTGCTTAATTATACCCTCTCAAATTGAGCACCATGAGTTGGCTTGTACTAGNCTCAGATAACTAGCTTCCCATGATTTATTTATTAATTTTATAAATATCTAACTTACTTCCTTTTTCCCCAGAGTTACGAATGCACAGATATTTTTCAAACCCTTAGGAGGAAGATTAGAAGACCAAAGCAGGGAGGTGGGGTGGGGGTTGGGTAAAGAAACATTAAAAAGGAGGGCAAAGAGCAAGGTTTTCTATGGGAAATAGCAATGACATTGGTCCCACCTGCTACTCCTCCCTCCCACTGAGAAGGGCACTGCACTAAATGATTAGTGAATTAATTTTTAAACTTTATCAGCCTATTTTTTATACTTAGGTTTTCCTAACCCTGTCACCTCTGCTCTATTACTGGTATTTTTTTTTTTTTTTAAATAACCCTTGTCTCTGACTATCCCTGAACACTTCTTCTTGATTTTGGTCCTTCTGTCGACCACCCATTCCCTAGGGGATAGGTTAGCTGCCTCCATTAGAGGAGAAATGCCAGATAAGAGAAATGGAAATAATGGTTATTATGTCCGTGTGGGGAGCTTTTGCTTAATTATACCCTCTCAAATTGAGCACCATGAGTTGGCTTGTACTAGATGCTCCGGGGATATGTGTTGTATGAAAACATCATCCCGTTCTTTTTCTTTTCTGTTTTGTACANGCCCAGGTGCCCCATGATTTGATGTTTCTAAGGATTGTTGTAAAAAATAGGTACCTCCAGGGGCGCCTGGGTGGCTTAGTTGGTTAAGCGTCCGACTTTCGCTCAGGTCATGATCTCACGGTTCGTGGGTTCGAGCCCCGCGTCGGGCTCTGTGCTGACTGCCAGCTCGGAGCCTGGATCCTGTTTCAGTCTGTGACTCCCTCTCTCTCTGACCCTCCCCTGCTCACGCTGTCTCTCTCTCTCTCTCCTAGAAATAAATAAAAATATTTAAAAAAAAAAAAAAAAATAGGTACCTCTGGCTGGAAGATGGAACCATATCGTTAGAACTGACGTCAAAATGACCAAAACAGATATAGAAATAAAGCATTGCAATGGTAATCCTTACAAGAAATGTGTAAGGGCATCTGAGGCCCCACTGTTTTAAGCAATACAGATCATCCTAAGCTAGACAAAAAATAAGTATTTCTTTGTATGTTTTTGTTTTTCTTTTTTGAAATGTTAGATTGTCAATGAGGTAATCAATGGGGATGAGGGCAGAGAGTATAGAAGAGTCATTTGAGGACCCTGACAGTTGTTTTCTCTCTCATCAGGCATGAGCACAGTACCAGAAGTTATAGTTGCAAGGCACTGTGGACTTCGAGTCTTTGGCTTCTCCCTCATCACTAACAAAGTCATCCAGGATTATGAAACCAAGGAGAAGGCCACTCATGAGGAAGTAATAGAGTCCGGGAAGAATGCTGCAAAGAAATTGGAACATTTTGTCTCTACTCTTATGGCCAGTATTCCACTGCCTGGCAAAGGCAATTAACCAGCTCTGGAGAGGTCTGGCCTCTTCCTAATGGGATCCAAGTAGTAACTAAGTACTTTGGCTCCTTGCTGGGGTCATGTGCCTCTGCCCTTAAGTAATAGGAGAAAGGAGTGGAAGATTTCACCATTTCTTCCACCAGACCCTTCTGTGCTGGCTCCTCTTTTGTTTGGTTGTCTCCAAATAGTTTTTAGCCCTATTCTTCCCCAAGAGCTAGAGCCCAAGCCCTACCACACAGCCGTATATATGCCTTGGCTGTGATTTGGACTGTGNATGATAGAATACTAGATTCAAGAAGGCTATGCATTTATTGTCCTTAAGACTTTCTCTCCTCTCCCTACTCCACACTGTCTCTTTCTTTCTTCCCCTCCCCTACTAAAATAAATAAATATCAGTCTATGATAGGGATGGACATTAGTACTGTAAAAAAATAAAGGAATAGAGACAAAGAGATAATACCACTTCTGTCCCTTTAAAAGAAGGTGGGAGAGGCTACAGTTGTTTTTCCTGTGCTGTGCCCTATGGTCTAAATCTGATTTGGCTTAGATTTGTATTCATTTTGCAGGCATTTGCTTTTCAGAACTACTTTGTGTTTCTAAATGACATCTCTTGAACAAACACTGGCTCTCTGCCTGGTTTTTCTGTTATTGTAAACTTGGACTTTAATGAAAATGGAAAATTTCCAGTCCTTAATTGTTGTGTCAGAATTTAGGTTTGGAAGATTTGGTACTGTTTGGAGTGAATCCTTATTCTCTGGATTGCAGGTCAAAGACCCCCTGCTCATCTATTTGGTTTTCATTTTTATTTCTGTTCTGAGTTTCATTTTAGGAAACTTATGAACTCTTTTGTCAATCTCTTTTTTTCTTATTTTCTTTCTTTTTTCTCTCTTATTAGTGTTTTTTTTTAAATGTTTATTTTTGAGAGACAGAGAGGGAGAGAGACAGAGTGTGAGCAAGGGAGGGGTAGAGAGAGAGGGAGACACAGAATAAGTCCAGGCTCTCAGCTCAGGGCTGCCAACCCAGGGCCCCTTGGGAGCTCTAACTCACAAACCCTGAGATCATGACTGAGCCAAAGTCAGACACTTAACCCAGGAGCCTCTCATGTTTTTTGAAATGCCATTTTGCTTGTTGGCTATTTGATTTTTGGCCTAAGTCTTCCTTTTTTCTATTTTATTTGGAACTATTTCTATCTGAGTTCCTGCTATAAAAGATTATAGTAGGAATATAGTAGGAATATAGTACTACCCTGTGTGTAGCCTGACCTGTTCTAGTTCTATCTATGCAAACCATCAAAGGTTGTCTAAGGTCAATTCCAGCTCGTAATATCTCCCTGCTCGCCTCCTCCAATAATATACAGTTGCCATCGTTGTTCATTTCAGTCCATCCAACAAAGTATGAAAATAATTTGATTGCTGTCAGGGGAAAAAATTGATATTTGGCACAGTGGTTGTTTTTAATATACTTGTTTTGGAGTGAAAAGGTTCTCACTCTGGACACCCATGGATAGGATGTAAGGGAGACTATGAAGCTCCTGAAATGCAAAATTCTGTATCTGAATTTGGGGCCCAGGAGAGGGTCAGTTCCTTGGATGCTTACTCTGCCAATTCTCCCTCCACCTTCATAAAAGGATAAGAGCCACTCGTGCTTAAAAAAACTAGGATGGAGTTATGGTAGGCGTAATTTCAGATATGTTCTGCTACTCTATCATTCTTTTTGGCTGTCTGTCTTCTAGAATATTTCCTACTTACTAAGTCTTCACTGCAAGATAGCTCTATGGCTGGTCTAAAGACTTGTTAGCAGGCTTCCCAAGATCTCGGAAATTGATCCCTGTTATGGTTCCACAATACTCAATTCAGGAATGTTCTCAGACCAGGATCTACTAACTTGGAGAGTCTGAGAGAGATGCCTTAAAGAACCAAACCACATTCTGCAGTAGTATTGTGTATGCTACAACCCTTAGACACATGAAGTGCCTCCAGCCAAGAAGGGGCTTTGGATATAGTCACACTCACTTATGAGTACAACTAGGCTGGACTGAAAGATACTGCTATATTTCCATAGAGTCTATTGTGGCCTTTGCTTACTTAGAGTTTCAGTAACAACACACCCTACTGGTAAAGACATTGGAGTCAAGATGTTTGTAGTCCTGTCTGAGTTGGAGAATATGTTCATCTCTCTGATTTATTTTATGTCCTTTAGACAAATAATCCTGCTCGGTTTTTATTCATGGGAGGTCTGTGTCAGGTCTTGCCATCAATCTGCACCTCGTATTGATAATTAGCAACATAATGACCATTCAGATAACCATAACTTCCACCTGATAACCCTGTGTTGCATTTGTCCATTTTTTCCCTCTATTTACTTTGAACTCTGTCCTTTTGATAATCAGATGTATTACACCATACACAGAAATGCTGGTATGTGTGTGTGTGCATATATGCACATGAAGGCAAAAATCAAAATGATCAGTTTATACACTGTTGCCTTGAAGAAGTTTGGAGCTTTCCAGTGTCTCAGACAGGCATTCATCAAGTGTATTTTTCTGGGCTGCTTGGCAGGAAGAAGAGGAACACATGAGGAAGGTATGCTTATTCACTTACTTAATAAATGTTCCAGGGATTAGAGAACAGAGAAGAACAGGAAAATATTTCTGCCTTCATGGAGTTGAATACTTAAATTGGGAGAGTCAATTTGCAAATAAATACAAATGTAAACACATCTAAGATAATGGTAAATGTTAAGAAAAAATAATCAAAGTGAAGGAATGGATAGTAATAGAGGAAGGAAAAGACAGTTAAACTACAATCAGATACCATTTCAAGTCACCAGAATGTCTATAACAGATAAGGCAGACATCAACAAATGTTGGCAAGGATACAGAGAAACAAGAACCCTCATGCATCGCTCATGGGAAAGTAAAATGATATTGCCGCTCTAAAGGTTGGCCTTTTCTCAAAAAGTTAAGCATAAACCTAACACATGACCCAGCAATTTCACTTCTAGGTATCCACCAAAGAGAAATAAAAACATATCCACATAGGGGGCTCTGGTTGTCTCAGTCGGTAAAGCAGGAGCCTCTTGATCTTAGGGTTGTGAGTTTGAGCTCTATGTTGAGTGTAGAGATTACTTAAAAATAAAATCTTCAAAAGAATGAAAAAAACCCATATCCACATAAAGACACACAAATGTTCACAGCAACATTACTCATAATCAGAAAAGAAAAGAACTGGTGAACAAAATATATGGAATACCTTTAGCAATAAGAGGGAACAAACTACTGGCACATGTTATGTCATGGATGAACCTCAAAAACATGCTGACTAAAATAATTCAGATACAAAAAAACCATTTATTCTGATTCTGTTTATATGAAATATCCAAAAAAGACATACTTACAGAGATGAAGTAGATGCGTGGTTTCTTGGAGCTCCGGGTGGAAATGATAATTAAATGGGCATAAGGGATCTGAATAAGATGAAATAAGATTCAGAGGTGAAAATGTTCCAAAACTAATTTGTAGTGATGGTTGCATCACTGAGTAAAGTTATGAAGTCATTGAGTTATACACTTGAAAAGGGTTAATTTTATGATATGTAAAATATACCTCAGGAAGGCTATTTAAAAAAAATAATAGGCCAACAGACACATGAAACGATGCTCAGCATCCCTCCTCATCAGGGAAATACAAATCAAAACCACACTGAGATACCACCTCACGCCAGTCAGAGTGGCTAAAATGAGCAAATCAGAGAACTCTAGATGCTGGCGAGGATGTGGAGAAACGGGCACCCTCCTACACTGTTGGTGGGAATGTAAACTGGTACAGCCCCTCTGGAAAACAGTGTGGAGGTTCCTCAGGAAACTAACAATAGAACTCCCCTATGACCCAGCAATAGCACTGCTAGGAATTTACCCAAGGGATACAGAAATGCTGATGCATAGGAGCACATGTACCCCAATGTTCATAGCAGCACTCTCCACAATAGCTAAAACATGGAAAGAGCCTAAGTGTCCATCAACAGATGAATGGATCAAGAAGATGTGGTTTATCTATACCATGGAATACTACATGGCAATGAGAAACAATGAAATCTGGCCATGTGTAGCAACATGGATGGACCTTGAGGGTGTTATGCTGAGCGAAATAAGTCAGGCAGAGAAGGACAAATATCATATGTTTGCACGTATAGGAGGATTAGGAGGAACTTGAAGGAGGAACAAGGGGGAGAAGAAGGGCGGAAATGGTGGGGGAAAGGGAGAGAGGCAAACCATGAGAGACTCTTGAATGCTGACAAAAACTGAGGACTGATGGATGTGGGGGGGAGGAGGGATGGGCATGGAGGAGGACACTTGTGGGGATGAGCACTGAGTGTTATGTGGAAACTAATTTGACAATAAACTATTTGTAAAAAAAATAAAATAAAATAATAATAATAAAGGGGAGAACAATTTCAAGTGGATTAGTGCAGGGAAGTCCTCCCTGAGGAGCTGTCATGTGGCCAGAGGCCTGAATAAATGAGGGGGTGAGCAATGCAATGATTTGGGAAGAGTGTACAAGCAGAAGGTACAGCTAGCATCAAGGTTCCAGGAGGACTCAGCAATTTAGGAGCAGCAAGAAGGCCATGGCATTAGAGCCGAGTGAACAACGGGATTGTGGGAGATAATGCTGAAGATGTAGGCAGGTGTTGTAGGGCATGGTAAGAAATGTGGGTTTTATTTTGAGCATGAAGGCTACTGAAAGGTTTTTAACTGATTTACCTTAAAAAGAAAATCCCTCATTGCCTGCTTTGTAGAAATTCAATGGTGTGGGGCAAAAATGGAAGTAGGGAGCTCAGATGGGAGACTACTGCAGTAGACAAGGCTAACAGTTTTGGTTTGCACTAGTGATGGTAAAGAAGGTGGAAAGAAGAGTTCAGAGTCTGGAGATATTTGGAGATGGAGCAGATAGGACTTGCTAGTTGAGAAACTGGGTGTGATAAAAGAGAAGAATCAAGGATTGCTTCTAAGTTTTTGGCCTGTTATATTAGACGAATGGAATTGCCCTTTACTGAGATGAGACCCTTAAGAGAGGAGCACTTTGAGTGGGTAGTCAAGAGTTTGCTTTAAGAGCTGTTAAGTTGGAAGTCTAGACCTCCAAGTGGACATGAGGAGTATGCAGTGGATAAATGAATCTGGAATCAAAGAGAGGAGATGTAAGTTAGACGTACAAATTTGGAAGTCATTAGCATAGAGATGGAATTAAAGCAAATGATCTGGATATCATATAGGGACAGAAATCAGAATGAGAGGAAGGACCCAGTAAAGGAGTTGAAAATGACCATTAGTGAGGTAGGGGGAAAGTCCGGAAGTAAGATGTCTTGGAGGGCAAGTGAAGAGAATGGTCAGATTCATTGCTTGACGGGTAGTCTTAGTGGAGCCACAAGGATGAACACCTTGGTTGGAGTGGATACCAGAAAGAATGAGAGATGAGGAAGTAGAGATAACATGCACAAACAGCCTCTTGGAGAAATTTTGCTATGTAGGGAAGTGGTGGCTGGAGGAAGGATGGTGGGTCATGGAAAGAGGCTTAAAATTAAAACCAAAAAAACTTTTCTTGATGGGAGACACCTTGAAATTGGAAGAACCCAATGGGCCTTGGGTATACTGAGGAAGGAGACAATATGGGTTGTGCTATATCTGGCAGTTAAATGGGACATTTAATTGATTATTGATACAGTGCCTTATGACTTGCTTATGGTACAGATACAACTGGGCTGTGTGATAGGAACCCTTGATAGTGAAAGGAAATGAGTCTACACTGGGAGCTTGACTTGACTTGGTAGCTGTCAATAAGAGGCCAGCAAAGATATTTCTCCAAGGTGGTCCTGCCAGGTAGTGACTGTTACACACTGTTCAAAGATATTAGAGGGAATGAAGTTTGACTTCTCCAGAACCTCAACACTCAAATCTAGCTTAAATTTTTTTTAATGGGGCACCTGGGTGGCTCATTCGGTTGAGTGTCCAACTTCGGCTCAGGTCATGATCTCACGGTTTGTGTGTTCGAGCCTCGCATGGGCTCTGTGCTGACAGCTAGTTCAGAGACTGGAGCCTGCTTCAGATCCTGTGTCTCCCTCTCTCTCTGACCCTCACCTGCTCACGCCTCCTCTCTCTGTCTCAGAAATAAATTTAAAAATTTTTACAAAATGTTTTATTTGTTTCTGAGAGAGAGAGAGAGTGTGTGAGAGAGAGAGAGAGAAAGAGAGAGACAGCATGAGCAGGGGAGGGTCAGAGAGAGGGAGACACAGAATCTGAAACAGGCTCCAGGCTCTGAGCTGGCTGTCAGCACAGAGACCCAGCAGGGCTGGAACCCACGAACTGTGAGATCATGACCTGAGCCAAAGTCAGACGCTTAGCCAACTGAGCCACCCAGGCACACCATCAAATCTAGTTTAAAGACCCCAAAGGCTTCAGACTTTGGGACATACTTGAATAATGTGGGTAGCCTTTGAGATGTGGAGAGAAGGAAGCAATTATAAAGCTGATTGGGTGTGGAGAATGGCTAGTAGAGAGGGAAGTTGTAGCTATTATGTTGAAGAATTTGTTGTTTTTAAATGAGCCTAGACCACTGTTATTATAAATAGACTGAGTCCCCTGGAGTAATCATTGCCACAGTCATTCCATAACTATTCATGCTGATGCTCAAAATTTGTGGCCAGGTTTTAAGGGAAAAAAAAAAAAGCCAAGTAGAGAAAGACCCAATCTCTAGTGGGAGGTGGGAAGACACTCCAACTGTGACTGGACCTTTAATGTGAATAACCACAGCATGTAACATTTTTACAGTGTCTTACATCCTACAGAAGATTTTACATTCTTTGGTTTTTTTCCTTTTGATATTGATAGAGACCATTGAGTAAGTATCATTAATGTTATTCTCATTTTCAATTTTCAGATGAAAAAAGAGAGGCTTAGAGAAAGGTCACCTGACTTCTCCACCATCACACAGCTAAGGAATGGCTAATCCAGGACTCAGATTTAGGACTTCCATCTCCATATCTTTGAATCTACAGAGAATGACTCATGTGGGTATTGTGTGGAAACACATCACATGTTTGTTTGTTTGTTAATTAGTTTATTTAATGTTTATTTATTTTTTAGAGAGACAGCACATGAGCAGGGAAGAGGCAGAGATCGAGGGAGACACAATCTGAAGCAGGCTCCAAGCTCTGAGCTGTCAGCACAGAGTACGAAGCAGGGCTCAAACCCGTGAATCATGAGATCATGACCTGAGCTGTAGTCTGACACTTAACCAACTGAGCCACTCAGGTGCTCTGAAACATGTTTAAATTGAATATGAAAAGTCTGAGGGGAGTTAAGCTTGGTGGCAGATTCCTGCTGCAATGATCGTATATCCATGTGTGTCCATTTCTGCTTGACCTGCTGCAGGATGAGAGCTAAGGAGTTGAGGGGCTAGGTTAAGAAGACTAGGGAGCTGTGACTGATCCCAGACAAAAGTGGGAGCAATTCACTACTTCATCTAGCAGGGAAGGGCAACCCTTTGTGTCAGCAATTGAGAAATCTTTAGCAGCACACCAGGAGAAATTCATCAGGGACTGACTCAGAGGGCATAGATGGGGAAAGGGTTACACAGGAACTTTCGGGAAGGACTGGTTTATGGGTGGAAACTGCACAGAAGTGCAGTCAAGGATGCAAGAAGCCATTTGTTCCAGGAGAGCAATTTAGACAGAGTATGTTTTGTGTGGGCAATAGCTTATGAGGGAAGTGTTTGTGGGAAAGAAGGTTATAGAGCTAGTGATATGCATGGGAGCATGGATGAGGGTTATGGTTTGTAGAGAGCTTGCTTGGCTGGGTCTGGGTTTGGGGTGATGGAGCAGGGAGTTTTGTGCAGTGAGAGACCACTGGGGTAGAAGGAAAAGTCCTTGCTGTGGCCTTTAAAATTAGGTAGTTTTAAAATAAATTAATTTTATTGTTTTGATCTTTATTTTATTATTAAAAATAAAATTTAAATAAAAATAAATAGTATAAAAATGTTACATGATTACAAAAGCAATACATATTAATGTAGACTAGTTGGGCAATACAAAAAAAAAACACAACAAGAAAAAGGACAAAAAAGAACCTTTTAGTCAAGATAGGCACTGCTATGGGTTTGGTGTACTGACAATGAATTTGACATATTTTTTGGAAATTTTAATGTCCACTTTGTCCCCAACTTATTACTTTGAAAATCTTAAAGCCTGTAGAGAAGTCAAAAGAATAATGTGATAAATACTAGTGTGCCTTCCACCATCAATTGTTACCATTGTACCACATACATAACTTCTCTTTTGTCCTGAGCCATTTGAAAGTAAGAAGTCACAAATATCACATCATTTCACTTTTCTTTTTCCCCCCAAAGTTTATTTTTGAGAGAGAGAGCTGTGCAAGTCGGGGAACAGCAGAGAGAGAAGGAGACAGAGGATCTGACAAGGGTTCTGTGTTGATAGCCGGGAGCCCAGTGCAGGGCTCAAACTCACAAATTGTGAGATCATGACCTGAGCCAAAATTGGATGCTTAACTGACTGAGCCACCAAAGCACCGCCCCCTTCCCCTCCATCAGTTCATTTTTAAATATCTTGACACGCATTTCTTTTTTTTTTTCCCTTAATGTTCATTTATTTTTGAGAGAGAGACAGAGGGAGAGAGAGAGACAGAGCACAAGTCAGGGAGGGGCTGAGAGAGACAGAAACACTGAATCCAAAGCAGGCTCCAGGCTCTGTGCTGACTGCTGGGCTTGCACTCATGGACTGTGAGATCATGACCTAAGCCGAACTCTGGCGCTTAACTGACTGAGCCACCTAGGCACCATTCTCCTACATAACAACAGTATCTCAGCTGAGAAGATCAATATGAATTCAGGAAGCTCCGAATGTCTTACTTATCAATATGTCTTACAACATATTCTAAATATGTTTTCTTACTTCTTTCATCTTGAAGGCAGAACTTCAGTCACTTAATTGTCCAGCTAAGCCAAAGCAACCGTATGCTAGGAGAGGAAAGAAAGAGACTCTAAAAGGGTAGGAACCAGGTAGCCTGTCAGAAGAGTCCAGGAGTTCAGGACACTTCCTTTCCCCGAAGCTCATCTTCCAGGCTGTGGGCCAGAGCTTTGCTTTGGGATCTCTCCCTCCCTTTCTCATTCTCTCCTTCCCTCACTTCATCTCTGCTTTACCAAACCTTACTGTGTACCTGTTCTGTGCTAATTCTGCACCAAGGCCTACTGACCCAAGACCAACTTGGTCTCCAATTTCAAGAGAGTATAGAAAAGGCAAGAGTTTCTCTTTGGTGAGTGGTTTCTGTCCTGGGCTTTGTAACTTGCCATACAAGAACATTATGCCTATAGAACTGGCTTGTCCATCTGGTGATCTTACCAGGGTATATGGGCTTCCCATGGAAAAAGCCTCTCTCTGCTTCTTGGACCACTAGTTGCCCCAACAATCATTATTACCTGACCAGGGCACCAGAGACAGTTTCATGAAAAGAAAGCAAGCCCCTATACTCTGAAGTTATAGTTTTATTGCTTCCCCATGGGATGGTTCTTTGTGCAGGGAAAATATCACATTTGCAGATTGAGGGGCACCTGTGTTTACTTTCTTGACCTAAGATATTTCTTTCTTCCTTTCTTTTTCTTTCTCTCTCTCTTTTTCTTTCTTTCTTTTCTTTCTTTCTTCTCTTTCTTTCTTTCTTTCTTTCTCTCTCTCTCTCTTTCTCTCTTTCTTTCTTTCTTACTGTTGTTGGCTGTCCTTTGTCCTTTCATGATTGTTTTCTTACATGTAAGATTATAAATATTGAGGTCTGTGAACTAATTTTAACATTTTAGAAATCTTTATGGGGGCGCCTGGGTGGCTCAGTCGGTTAAGCATCCGACTTCAGCTCAGGTCATGATTTCATGGTTCGTGGGTTTGAGCTCCACATCAGGCTCTGTGCTGACAGCTAGCTCAGAGCCTGGAGCTTGCTTTAAATTCTGTGTCTCCCTCTCTCTCTCTGACCCTCCCCTGCTCACGCTCTCTCTCTCTCTCTCTCTCTCAGAAGTAAATAAAAAAACATTTAAAAAATTTAAAAAAATCTTTATGAAGACCACAAGTGTACTGTAAATAAGACTATTAACATGCTAACTAAAACTATGTTTTATTGAACTGTATCAACCCATTGAGGCAACCTTGATTATCTCCTTCTTATTAAAAACTCTTTGGTAAGTTTTTTTTATTAATACAAATGAGAAAATTAAATTGTGGTGATCTATAAGTATAATAGCAAAATCTCCTCCAAACTTAAAATTTTTGGTACCGTCTGAGAATTATGTCACATCAGATCAGCATTTGGTAAAAAGTAATAACCACCATTTGTGAAATCAAACTCCTAATCTGTCAAGGGGGCAGACTAAGAACCCACAGACTTCAGCTTTGGGGACCAAAATGCAGGCTTAAGCAAGTATAGTGATTTTAGCATCCTCACAACTAAAGTTTAATCCATAAAGCTGCATTCTTCCTCTTTCCTCTTACCTAAATTTGAGTTGTGTTATCATTCATTGTAGATAGTTTTGCAAGCTGCCTTTAATCTTTTCTTGGAGCAAGGTAAAGTACAAAAGGATACAAAGCAACAAGCATGCAAATATATTGTAAGAAGGAGATTGGGGGGAGCTTGGAGATTAGAAAGAGAAATTCTAAACTTGGGGAATTACTTCCCTATAAGCCATGTCTCAGGATTAAGACGCTGGCTCAGTGCTTAATTCAGAGTCAGAAATGTTTCCTCATCCTCATCCTGGTCTGACTGAACCTCAAAACTACTCACCACCCCTGCTTCCTCATCAAAAATCTCTTCACAGTTTGGTCTCTCTCTCAGGTCATCAGTGGTTTATTTCCCACTGTGTGTATTTTTCAGTGCATCTCTTGTTTATAGTTTTATCTTGGGAGTGGTTCATATGAGTCAATCCTTTGAGAAGGAAAAGCACCAGATGTGCAGACAAAAACATGTGTGGACATGTGAGCTGAGGACAGGACCCAGGGGGGCTCGGGAAATCGTACTGTTTCCACCTCCGGATATCCTTTATGGTGGCCATCCGGCCTTTCAGGATGCCTTTGTTATCTAATCTCAGTCTAAGCAAGAGAAATAATTGTAATTTAATGTTACAATACTACATGTTATAATATTACTTATATGGACTCCAGAGGGCTGGGAATAATACATTGTCCTTGTGATTAAAAGATTAGAAGCCACCAGTTTAGCTGGTATATCTTCTTTTGACTTCAGGGGCCTTTTGCCAATTGAATTAAATGC
Source organism: Crocuta crocuta (assembly GCF_008692635.1). Classification (NCBI taxonomy): domain Eukaryota; kingdom Metazoa; phylum Chordata; class Mammalia; order Carnivora; family Hyaenidae; genus Crocuta; species Crocuta crocuta. The sequence continues at coordinate 229,558 of NW_027530988.1, forward strand.
GGTTCCACTAAAGCTTGTTTGACAACTACCTCAAGTTGAAATATCACATAATGACAATTGTTTGAAAGTTCGGTTCTTTCTCTGTGAAGTTAACTCTTCCAGTATTTTGTGGACATGCTAAAAGTTGAGTTGTTATTACCTATCAGCCATTTCACAAGTGGTCAATTTCCACTCCAGAAGACACACACACACGCACTCACATTTCTTTATTAGTGCTCTTTCCTTCTCACTCCCAGGGTCTAGTACCATCATGCGCCTCAGGGATTATCAAGAATTCCCCACCAATCTGACAGTCTATTTTCCATACTTTTCCTGTCCACACTGAAGCTTCCAAGAACAGAGATTTTTAATTTTTTAAAAAATGTTTATTTACTTTTGAGAAAGAGAGAGATCATGAGCAGGGGAGGGGCACAGAGAGAGGGAGACACAGAATCTGAAGCAGGCTCCAGGCTCCCAGGTGTCAGAACAGAGCCCAATGAAGGGCTCAAACTCACTAGCTATGAGATCATAACCTGAGCCACAGCTGGATTCTCAACTGACTAAGCTCAACTAAATGCCCAAGAATAGAGATTTTTAGTCATACTGATCTGAGTTCAAATTCTGCCCTTTTCATTTACTGACTGCATGATCTTGGGTATTTTACTGAAAGTTCCTAAAGCCTTATTTCCACATTTATAAAATGGAGGTATAGTATCATTTACCTCACAGTGCAAGATGAGAAAATGTAAATAGAGCACTTGACACAATTCTCTGGTACTTACTTAGCACCTTATATCCTAGCTATTATTTCTTTTCACTCTCAGGGACAATGCATTTTGTTATAAGGAATCACACTAAGTTGATACTGACTGCAAGCCCAATTGAATGTGTCAAGCCTTTTGGGGGTAATTTCGTTTAAAAAAACGAAGGCAGAGAAAGGAGATGAATGTTAAAGAAATGGATCCAAACAGTGGAATCTTACAAAGTATGACAAACTAGTAGGAAAGAATTTTGTGGGAGTGTAATGGAAAGAAATCTCAAGAGTTATGAGGTGCCACGAAGTGAGTTTTATCCTGTGTTTCCAAATAACACTGGCTGCACATGCAGCTATGTTGACCTGAAGATGATCTGAAGGAGCATTTGAAGTCTAACACAAATGAACAATGCCCATTTTTTTGTCCAGCTTCCTCTCTCCTAGCGCCAGACTGACTACATTTGATCCTGATTTCCTCCAGTGTCACTGTTGGCTAGGGAATGACAAATAAGGGGCACAGTGCCTCTCACTTTCCTAGTGTCTTGCCTCTGGTATCCAGCATTGATTCAGACATACATACCCACCTCTCCTGCCCCTTCCTCAGCCCTGAGAGCATTCCATTCCCATTTTACTCATGGAAATATCTGGCCACTGCCTAGTCTCAGATCTGGCATGGTTCAGCTGAAGGACCAGTGTGTGGGGTGAGATTTGCCAAACTTCAGTGCTGAAATAATCCACTTGAGCAATTCCCTCCCCAGGCTCACTCTTCTGTGAAACCTCTAGTGTTCTGCAAATGTATCAGGAATGGATAGCCAGAAGAGGAAGGCAAAGGTGGTCAGGGAGTGGTTTGAATTACTGGATGCAAAAATCCACAAACAAAACAAAGTAACTTCTCGAACTCACTCATCCCTCATTTCCATTTCTCACAGAGACCTCAGACTTACTTTGTGTAATTTTATTCTATTCCAAGGCATTTAAAAAATTTTTTTTAGTATGGAAAACTCCAAATGTGCATTTAAGTGGGAGAGAAGAGTATAATTAATCCCCAAGTGCCCACCACACGCAACTCAATGATAATCAACATTTTGCCCATCTTGTCTCATCTCTCCTTCCTATTTTATTATTTTCATTTATGTGTTCATTTATTCCTGGAGTATTTTTGAAGCTAATTATTAGTTTATTTTTAATGGATGCTCCCCCTCCCCTGAGATACAGCTGGGAGTTGGGCAGAGGAGACCATGCTTGGTGAGTTCAGGCCCTGACTCTGCCTCCCCAGCCCTCTATCACTGCCTTGCAGGCAGAATCAGGCACAGATACAATTTCATAACCTGATTTTTATTCTTCCAATAAATAATGTGACTACCTTCTTCATGCCAGACACTGTGCTAGGCACTGAGGATAAGAGAGGTTGAGAAACTCTCAGTTCAGTGGGAAAGAAAAAAAAAAAGTAAGGGGCAGTACTATTGGTTTGGCCTGATTATTTATACACTTGCAGAAAGAGTGTTCATTTATTCCACAGGTCTTCTTAATCTACTTTCTAAATCTAAAGCCATATATTATTGACAAGGCCACAAAATTTACTTCTTTCTGGAAGTTTCCTTCAGGAATCTCAGATTGGACTTTGAAAAGCCTCTATTGTTTGCTACCTTTGGTTTAGAAAAACCAAGCCCAAGAAACCCTGTCCGCCAGGTTTCACCCATTGTACCTATAAATTTGGGTGAATTCCTTTCTTCTCAAGGTCCCCACAATTTCCTAAAGTTCCTGGCCTGTCAAGAAGTGATCTTCCTCACCTACTGCAAAACTGGGACCCTGTAAACCAGGTATTACACAAGTTTTCCTGAGATGATTTTGTATACATTAGTGTATCATACTGTATTAAACAAGGATCGTTCTCAAATAACATGTGGGCAAGGACTTGGTTGCATAACTGATTTTTCCATTATATCCTGGTAAAAAGGAGGACAAATTCTTTAAAAAAAATTTTTTTTAATGTTTACTTATTTTTGAGAGAGAGGCAGGGCACACTCAGGGGAGATGAAGAGAGAAAGGGAGACACAGAATCCAAAGCAGGCTCCAGGCTCTGAGCTGTCAGCACAGAGCATCCCATGGGGCTCAAACTCATGAACTGAGATCATGACCTGAGCTGAAGTCGGATGGTTAACCAACTGAGTCCCAGAAAAGGAGGACAAATTCTTACTGAACTTATGCAAATAACTATACTGCCATGAAAAGTCAGAAGATCTGATAAAGTACTTAAGTACTAAAAAATGGTAAGGAGATTTCCTGAATTCTTGGCAGTGGTGTGTGTGAGTCAGTAAGAATCAGATATCATTTAGGAATGTTTATTTCAGTTTTTAAAAAGCATAATCTAGTAATTTGTTACAGATTACAGAGAGTTTAAGAAGAAATTATTTGTGGGGCGCCTGGGTGGCTCAGTCGGTTAAGCGTCCAACTTCAGCTCAGGTCATGATCTCATGGTTGGTGGGTTCGAGTCCCGCATCGGGCTCTGTGCTGACAGCTAGCTGAGAGCCTGGAGCCTGTTTCGGACTCTGTGTCTCCCTCTCTCTCTGACCCTCCCCTGCTCATGCTGTCTCTCTCTCTCTCTCTCTCAAAAATAAAATATTAAAAAAAAAAAGAAGAAGAAATTATTTGTATATTCAGAATAGAACATCAAAACAACATCAACACTGAAGTAGAACATTAAGACAGTATCTGAACAGGGGTGCTTAGGTGGCTCGGGTCGGTTAAGTGTCTAACTTCGGCGCAGGTCACGATCTCACAGTTCGTGAGTTTGAGCCCTGCATTAGGCTCTGGCTGGCAGTGCAGAGCCTATTTGGGATTCTGCTTCTCTCTTTCCCTCTCCCCCTTCCCTGTGTGCATTCTCTCTTTCTCCTTCTCAAAAATAAACTTAAAAAAAAAAAAGAAAAAAGCTTTTTTTTTTTAAACAACATTTTGCACAAGCAACTGTAAATTTTCTTTCTTTCTTTCTTTCTTTTTTTCCTGCAAATTTTCCTTATCAGTTCATTCAGTCCCAAACAACTAATTCTTGCTCTTCTGGATCTTGAATAAACAAAAACTATCTGTAGGTGAAAGGTCCTTAAATGCCCATGGTTAGTTTATATCTGATAATTTTCAAATGTGAAAGCTTATGAAGTTTTGTAATAAAAATAATGTAACTCACAAGGACATTTGGTTGTTTCTGTGGCATGTAAGCCAGATACTAAAGCCATTTCAAACAATATTTTAGACAATATGTCTTTAAAAATAATTAACTCTATTTCAGAGAAGTCAGTGAATGTTACTTATGCTGATTGATAGAAGTGGATGAACATAATTCTTATAGCAAATGCAACCCAGCATGTTGGTGAGCTGGCATCTTTCCTCGCAGAGGCAGAGAATGTTAGGTGTGGTTTGGGGGAGCTCTTTCTGTAGATGTTGTTGGTCCTGAAAGTTCCTGTTGCATCAGAGTGGGGTGGTTGTGGTCTGTTTTATTGGTCCTATGTTATTAACAAAACTCCCCCAACATTAGAGAAACTGCCCAAACCACTCAGTCGGAAAGAACGAGACATAGTACAGCAACTCCCCCAGAGGGTCATTGCCAAATGGAACCAGAGCTCCGCAGGGACTGAACAAGAGAGGCCTAAACCAGGGGGACTGCGGCAATTCGAGGGGACACAAAGATTGTAAGAATGAAAGATCCGGCAGAAGTTAGAAGGGTTGAGTTCTGTAGATAGCGAGCAGGTTTATGTGAGTTCAAATATGAATTGTAAGTTTTGATAACAATTTTAATATAATTTTTAATAATTGTAATAACCGATTTTTAATAAATGGAAATGTCCACCTTATAGTAGACGGATATTTATAAGATTGTTTTGGGCATCAGTGGTAGCCAGTTATTCTCTAGTTCCCTGAGGAAATGACCTCACCTGGAACAGAGACATTCAGGGCCAAGATAGATGGTAGGAGAGAAGGAACAACAGGTGGAGCCTCTAGATCAGAGTCCTACTCCTGTTCTGGTACCTGCTTCCTATGTGGCCTTAGGTGGGTCACTTAACATCTCAAGGCCTCAATGTTCTTGTAAAACAGGAGAAATAATTCTAGCTTTTCTTACTTGTTAGGGAAGTTGTAAGGGTCATATAAGGTCATTTAGGTGAAAGTGAACTAAAATGTAAAGCCCTTGATTTAAAGCCCTAGAAAGCCTAAAAAAAACCACTTTTGTATGAACTGGAAGAAAAGCTATTTCCTCTGGGTGAAGTTGGCTCTGTGTCCATTTGTACAATTTGTTGAGCAGAGCTCAGTTTGGGTTCAGTCTCTACTTACCTCCGTGGTTGGCCACCCTTGAGCAGAGCAGAACCGTCAGAACTGTTTCTGTAAGAAAAATTACATTACACAATATCGTAAGGAAATGTTTACTCTCAGGATGTTTGCCACATATCCTTAATAGTCTAGAGCCCTTTGTGTTCGGTGGGTCAGGCTAAATTGACAGAGCACTCTGGAGTCCTTACGGATGTCAGTGTTTAAACACTGGGTCATCTCAAATAACATGTCCATCTCTGAAAAATGCCTCCCCATCCCACTGTCCCCACTCTGGACTTTTTAGGATCTGCTGGGTAAGTGCGTGACCAAGACCCTGGGGCTAAAAGCCAATGGTTTATCTGGGACCCACGGCAGAGGTGAATTCCTTAGTGAAATGTTGTTCCCTTTCCCTTTTGTCTCCCATCTTAAGAAACTCCTCATAGCTGGAGAGCGTCCAGCCCAGGGCTGAGTGGGACTATCCATCCAGTCAGCTGTCACTGGGCAGTAGCAGCTGCAACCACAGAATGAAGGAAAAGCTCCCAAGTACACAGTGTAGCAAGATCCCTGACCATTACTAATTCTTGTATAAAACAGCGGTTTTCAACCATGTCTCTAAATCCAAGCTTTTATAGCAAATATGTTGTACGTCCCCTTCACTCTCCTGAAGTTTGATTCACAGATACAATCACACATGTTTATGCATAAACCCAGGCAATTCATCTTCAGACTCTGAGCACTCAAGCATGATTGCTCCAACAGAGCTCACCCTTCGCTCCTGCATTATTGGTTTTCCTCTCTGCTTAGTCTTTATTATCAATAAACAAGCTGTTGTTTTTCTCTTCTTAAAAATAAAACAAACTAGGAAATCAACCTTCTCTTGACACTTATGCTCATTAAGTCTCATATTTTAGGTGCCTGGTCATAAGCTGATGTCTCGCAAATATGTATCTCCAGCTCAGACTCTCTGGTATATAGGTTCCTATATTCGTGACATTTAACTACCATCTGACATCTCAACTTGTAATTTTTTTAAAAAAGTTTACTAATTTATTTTGAGAGAGAGAGCACACATGAGTGGGGGGAGGGCAGAGAGTGAGAGTGAGAGAGAATCTCAAACAGGCTTCACGTTGTCAGTGCAGAGCCTGATGTGGGGCCTGATCCCCTGAACCTGAGGGGAGATCATGACCTGAGCCAAAATCAAGAGCTGGAGGCTCAATAGACTGAGCCACCCAGGCTCCCCTCAACTTGTCATTTTTTTTTTATTTTTATTTTTTNCAACTTGTAATTATTATAGACATGATGAACTTCACGTCAACACAGGGCTGAGTGGAATGGCAAAAGACCACAAGGATATACACCAAGTGTAAATGACTGTCTAAATGAGGATATTGTGCGTGCATGCCTGTGTTTCTCTATACTGTTATGTAAAGCATCTATAATGAGCCTTAACACTTAAAATAAGTTTTTCTTTTGAAAAAAACATTGATTTATAGAGAGCTGCAAAGATAGTACACAGAGGTCTAATAAATCCTTCACCTGTCTATTCTAGTGATTACACCCTACACATTAGCATGATGTGTAAAATTGACACTAGCATAATGTGTTTGAGTATGGTTCGGTGTCATTTTCCTTTATGTGTAGATTCATGCAATCACCACTACAGTCAAGATACAAAACTATTTCATCACCACAAAGGTCTCCTTTGTGGGGGTGCCTGGCTAGCTCATTCAGTAGAGCATGCGACTCTTAATCTCAGGGTTGTGAGTTTGAGCCCCACACTGGGCATAGAGATTAGTTATAATAAAAAAAACTTACAAGAAGATCTCCCTTGTGGTACCTCTGTATAGTCATACCTGTGTCCCTAAACCCCTGATGAACACTACCATGTTCTCCATATTATATGGATCCCATCTAAATGGAGTCATACAGTACATGACCATTTGATATTATTATTATTATTATTTTTTTTGCTCAGCCATAATGCCTTTGAGATCCATTTAGATTGTTGTATCAGCAGTTTGTCCCTCTTTATTGCTGAGTAGTATTCCATGGTACACATGTACTTCAGTTTGTTTAGCCCTTCACCTGGTGGAGGAGATTTGGACTGTTTCCAGTTTTTGGCTGATGCAAATGAGACTGCTGTTAACATTTTTGTACAGGTTTTTGTATAGACGTATGTTCTCATTTCTTTGAGATAAATGCCCCAGAATGTGATTACCGAGTTGTATGATAAGTATACAGTTAGTATTTTAAGAATCTGCCAAACTGTTTCCCAGGGTAATTGTACCATTTATATTCCCATCAGCAATGTACGACGGATCCAGTTTTTCAGGATCTCTCCCTCCAGGGTTTTGTAGTCTCACTATTTTTTCCTTAGAGCTGTTCTGATAGATGCTTGGGTGATATCTTCCTCATTGCAGGTCACTGAAGTTTTTTCTCTGCAGTCTTGTCCCCCCGGTATTCTGCCCCATGAACTCTAGTTGCCTGGTCCTCCTTGGACTCTCAATTCCATCGCCTCAACTCAGGGAGACTGACAGACTCCGTCTGGGTCCCCCTCTGTACCACCTAGCCTAGAAACTCTCCCCAAGGGGAATGCTGGGGGAGTAATCTCATCCTGTTTGGTTCCCCCTCTCTCAATGATCACTGTACTTCATTGCCTTTTGTCAATGCCTTGAAAATCTATCATTTCATATAATTCATTCATTTTTCTAGCAGTTTCAGGCAAAATCCAATCACTCCTCCTCCATCCTGACTACAAGTAGAAGTCCATATTTTAGACCGATTTATGAGAAATAGCACTTATACTTAGAATCTAAGTCTTAGATGGATTCATTGTCAATTTTCTTATCAGAGTATCTGTTCTATCTCTCTCTACCTACTTTTTATCTATCTACCTACCTTTTATCTATCTATCTATCTATCTATCTATCTATCTATCTATCTATCTATCTATCTATCTAATCGATCCATCCATCCATCCATCCATCCATCCATCCATCCGTCTGCCCACCTATCATTGGTCTATCATAAATTTTGCTTAACTAGAAGCCAAAGTTCTAATATCAGAACTGTCATTACTTTCCTGTAGCATCTGAGACATTAACCTCTTTGAGTCACTTTCTTTATTTGTAAAATGAAGAATTGATCTATATGAGCCTTAATTCCTTCTCTGAGATTCTAGATGTTGTTTGGCTTCTCAGAGAAGCAGTGAGCAATGTTGGCAGCTGCAGCTCTAGGATGTGTTATTTCTGATAGGAAAATGTATTGAGCAGGTAATGAGCATGTATTGGTAATTGCTATGTAATAATGGTAACAACAATAGCTAATATATTGATCCTTTTACATGTAAAAGGACATGTAATATTCACATATTCACAACATCCATGTAATATTCACAACATCCATGTAGAGTAAAAGCTACTATTACTCAAATATAGAAGGCAAGAAAACTCAGGGCGCCTGCTGGCTCAGTAGGTAGAGCCTGCGACTCTTGATCTCAGGCTGTGAGTTGGAGCCGCACGCTAGGGGCAGAGATTGCTTAAAAATAAAATAAAATAAAATCTTTAGAAGATGAGAAAACCATGGTCTATAAAGGGGAGAAACAAAACCAAAACCCTGTCAGTCTAAAGGTTATACTTAGACCTTTCTTCCTTTAATCAAAGGTTAATTTCAAACAATCCCTAATAGTAACCAAAACACCTGATTATAAAGAAGGTGATGAGTGTGGTTGAATATGTTATCCTTGCTGACTCTAGACAGGTACTGGGTTTAGCAGAGGATTCTTTATGCCCTCTTCATGTTCCAAATAGACCTTACCAGAACGGATGGGCAGAATGACACCAACGGAGGATAGCACAGGCAAAGAGGGTGAAATGCAATAAATGCCTAGTGTGAAGTAGGTGCTCAGTGTTGGTTAGTTGTTACTATACATACTGTAAATGATCAGCCTCAGCACTGCCAAAGGTCAGCCAGTCACAGAGGCATTTCCCAGACCACCATTGGAAAACCGTTGCCTGAATGACAAAGCAAAAGATCCTCCTGAAGGCCTTGTTTATGTCCAGAGGAGGTTTGCATAGTGCTTTAATAATCTCCAGAGTGCTTTCAAAACTGTTATCTCATGATAGCACCTTTAGCTAAGGAAGGAAACAGAACAAATATTGTAACCCTCCTGATTTTACTCACCCAGGCTGCAGGAACTGATAGAGATAGTGCTGCTTTGGATACAGTCTTATCTAGGGCTAAATTCTCAGGTTCACAAAATCCGGCTATTCTTATGGGAATATGGTTATTGGCTGGGTTGCAAAGAGGGAGCAGGGAGGGGAGGGCAGAGATCATCTTCATAGGTTAAGGTATGTGTAAATTTATGACTGAAAGAAATATTCTGAGTGTTCAAATTAAGTCATAACAGAATTCTAAAATGTAAAACCAAAATAGCCATGTTGGTTCATATAAAGGCCAAAGATCTCAATTCCAGAAAAGGGTTATAGGAAGTACATGTAGAGAATATTAAGAATTGACTTGATTTGAAATTCCTGGCAAAATCAGGCTGCTATAAACCTCAGGATAGTGGGTGTAACTCAGGAGTTGGACAACTGACCAAACCAAAACTGTCTGCATTTTCCCAGGCAGGGGACATTTCCTGCCTTGGACGTCTGGGTCTGTCTCAATGTCCAAATAGCCTTACTTCAAAGTGTTTGTGGGGGCAGAGAGAATTGGGTGACTGTGTTTATTCAGTGCTGGTGGGAGGAATGGAAGGAGGTTGGGCTTAGGAATTAAGTCTGGGTTTAAGAGCACATGGACCAGCAGGAGCTAACCATTTTTCTACAGACCAGCATCCAGGGCACTTTTCACAAAGAAGGAAACCCTGGGAGGGAAGAACTTGGGGAACGGGAGAAAACAAAAATCTTTGAGGCTACTTAGGTGTGGAGGTAAGTCAAAGTGGTGTTGAGTACCCCAGGGAAAAACACGGGAAGTTCTTTTGCTTTAAAAATTTTTTTAAATATTGAAATATTTTCAACTTTAAAGAAAAGTTACAGCAGTATTACAAAGAACTCCTGAATGCTCTCTATCCAGATACATAATTTAAAAAAATTTCCCAGTGGGGCACCTGGGTGGCTCAGTCGGTTAAGCATCAGACTCCTGATTTCTGTTGAGGTCATGATCTCACAGTTCATAAGTTCCAGCCCCAAGTCAGGGATGGAGTCTGGGATTCTCTCTCTCCCTCTTTCTCAGCCCCTCCCTCTATCTCTTTCTCAAAATAAACAAATAAACTTTAAAAATAAATAAAATAAACAAAAATTCCCCCCCATATTTAAAGGAATCATTGTCTGGGGCACCTGGATGGCTCAGTCTGTTGAGCATCTGATTTCAGCTCAGGTCATGATCTCGTGGTTTGTGAGTTCGAGCCCCATGTTGGGCTCTGTGCTAAAAGCTCAGAGTCTGGAACCTGCCTCAGAGTCGGCCTCTATGTTTCCCTTTCTCTCTGTCCCTCTCTGGCTCACACTCTATCTCTCTCTCTCTCAAAAATAAACAAATTAAAAAAAATCATTTTCTTTCTTTCTCTGTAAAGGTATGTATTTACATACATATAACCAATATTTTGAACCATTTGAGGGTAAGTTGCATACCTCATACCCCTTTGTTCCTTAATATTTCAAAAAGTTTCATTTTTAAGAATAAAGATATTCTTTTAAATAATCATAGTATAATATTTCAACTTCAGTGTATCAAACATTGATGTAATACTCCTATCTATACCACAGACTATATTCTAATTTTATCACTTGTCTCAATGCTCTTTACAGCAATTTTATTTTCTAGTAGGGAAGGTCTCTTTCTCTCTCTCTCTTTTTAAAGTTTATTTATTTATTTTGAGAGACAGAAATAGTGTGAGTGGACGAGGGACAAAGAAGGAGAGAAAATCCCAAGCAGGCTATGTGCTCCCAATGCAGAGCCCAATGTGGGGCTTGAACTCATGAAACCATGAGATCATGATCTGAGCCGAAATCAAGAGCCAGATGCTTAACTGACTGAGCCACCCAGGTCCCCTGGGAAGGTCTGTCTTTGACAGGGGGATGAAACTGGCCTAGCAGGACAAAGATACATGCTCCTACTCTCAGCATCATTGGGATCTTTATTAGTAGGGGAACACCAGCAGGTCAGTTGTTTGTTTTTTTCATTCTTACTCCATTTCCTCCCTGAGAGTACAAAACTAATCAGCAGGAAATACCCAAGTGCTAAGAGATCTTTTTTTTTTAAAGTTTATTTATATTTAAGAGAGGCAGAGCATGAAAAGGGGAGAGGCAGAGAGAGGGAGACACAGAATCCACAGCAGACTCCAGGCTCTGAGCTGTCAGCACAGCTGGGAGTTCAAATCCACAAGCTGTGAGATCATGACCTGAGCCAAAGTTGGACACTTAACCGACTAAGCCACCCAGGCACCCAAGAGTCTTTAGTATAGAAGAGTTCTAGCATGACATCATGTGGTTTTAACAGGGTCCTGAGATGCAAAATAGGGCATAGCCTCCCTGCCTACAGCCCACCTGTCCCTACCACATAGTCTAAGCTTAGGAGTAACAATGGACCATGGTACTTATTCTATTTATTTGTATCTTTTGTGGCAAGGTGGGTAGAAAGGAGAGTAATAGATACTTGAATGAGCAAAAATTAATTTGGGATAGAAATAGAAAGATGGTCTCCTATGGCAATTCTAGTCCTTTACTGAGAATAAGGCTTTCTCTAAGAATTTCTCTCAAGGACAGTGTGACACTGTACTTGCTTGTCTTCTTAACCATTCTCTTGGGTTATTTGGAACTAATTTCTGTTTAAGAGTCACTGGATGTCAACTTTCCCCACTGACTCCCCATATGTGAGCCAATTTTAGAGCTGCTTCCCCCGGTCATCTTCCTGTTCTGCAGGATTCACAGCTTATCACACAGCAACAGGAATGTTGTGAGGAGGGACCAGAAAAATGGGAAAAGAACAAGCAAGAATCTCTGCCTAGTGTAGAGAAAGGAGAGGAGACCCCAAAGACTACGCTATCAGGGTTTAGGGTAGTCTGGGGTCCCTGGTGGAGCCAAGTTTCATCTCAAAGTCAGTCCTTCTGTTTCCCTTCTCCCCTCCAGGAAAGATGAAGCTGACTCTGGTACATATCTTCTTTATGATGTTGCTGCTGTTGCTGGGTGTGGGGGTGGGTCTGGGGTTGGGACTTCAGATGGCTGCTGCAGTCCTGGAGGATAGCGATCAGCCCCTGAGTGAGTTTTGGTCTAGCAACTCAGAGGACAAGACCCAGGCCACTAAAGGAGAGGGCAGCCGAACTACAGAAACCATGCTGCTGAGCAACAAAGGAATAGTGCAACCTGGCTGGCCTGAAGACACCGTCCTCGGTGAAGACGAAGTTGGAGGGAACAAGATGCTCAGAGCTGAGGCTCCCTTGCAGAGCAACAAAGACTATCTCAGGTTTGACCTGATGGCCAGGGATTGCAATGCCCTGATGGCACACAAGGTGAAGCAACACAACCACACATGCATAGCCCAGTACACTTTCATCCACGAGGATCTAGACACAGTCAGAGCTGTCTGTAACAGTCCTGTTGTTGCCTGTGAGCTCAAGGGAGGCAAATGCCACAAAAGCTCCCGTCCTTTTGATTTGACATTTTGCAGCTTATCCAAACCAGGCCTAGTCACTCCTCACTGCAATTACCTCACTTTCATTTTTGAAAAGTTTATTATGATATCCTGTAATGACATGAAGGTCCAGGTGTTGTCTGGGCAATGAAGCAACTGCCCTTCTTCCCCTTCCCCTTCTCTTTTCCTTCCCACTTCTTTCTCATACCCTTTTCCTCCTCTTAGGCATTCTGAAAAAAAGGTTCTGGGAAGAGAGGCTGGCTTATTCTTTATCACTGTCCCCTGAAAACACAATTCGTCACTGTTCTAGGTTTCACTCACACTGTATTTTTTTCCTGGGATTACAGGTGGCAGAATAGGGTCATGATATCTAGTCTCTCCAGGTTCTCCATCTCTCCTGCCCTGGAAAGAGATCAGTGAAGAGCTGCTCTAGTCTCTTCTGTGAGTCTGGTCATCAGTCTGTTCCCTGGTCTGTTTGCCTTTGGATATGGGACTACAGGGAGCTCCTTCCCTATGATACACGAGCCTCTAAGGCAATCATTTGAGCCTCCTGGGTTTTCCACAAATCACCCTTGTGCTGCAGATACAAATCAATGACTGTATCTAGGATTCCATCTGGTGAACCATGTGGATCAGGTTTCTTTTCTTGAGTTCCCCAAAATAGAAGTTTTAGGTAAAGGATTGTGGACCTGTATACATGATTTAATTAGCTTTTAATTAATTTGAGTATATAATATATGACCCTATGAAGTCATAAGCGTCTTTGTAGAAGCAACTATATCATAAGTTTCTTCTATATTCTTCTTTGGCACACTTATTGATTATCTGCTTGTTGATCATCTGGACCTTTTCAAAAGTTATAAAAATTATATTAAACATAGAATCATTTGATAGGAACAAGTTTTCTCACCCCTGTCAAATACTGTACAGTCAATAAAAACTGCTGAGTAGCCTAATTCACATTTCAGAGGGCTCAGTGTGTTCTTTTCTCTTCCAGATAAGCAGGAAGTAGGTTATCATTGTATGTGGGCACTCTACTAGATGCTGTCATGCACTTGGTTTTACATAATCCCTGTAAAGAGGGACAATAGATAAACTCCACTTTACAGATGAGAAGTAACAGACTCAGAGAGGTCAATTTCACCTTGACCAACATCACCCCACTTATAAATGGTTGATCTGTAATTCAAATGTAGTATTCCTGCCCTTCCCTCATTTGCTGCTTTCTGATTTGCAGCACCCTTCAGTTTGCTCTCCTGGAGACTAAAGCATGACACTGAACTCTAATTAGAGGTTAGGGCCTGAATTCTGGATTCTTTGTCTTGTGATAAGTGCTTATGTACTAGGTATGATATGAAAATGAGAAAGAGAGAGAATGACCATGTGCAGGGGAGAACCTCTAGATTCTGAGTCGTCCTCTCAGGACATGAACACAGGGCCAGGTTGTGATTTTAGAGGCCCAACATCCTGGATGATTATGGACTTTCTCCAAAATATTAAAAAAAAAAACCCTGGAGCACCTGGGTGGCTCAGTTGGTTGAGCATCCTACTCTTGATTTTTGCTCAGGTCATGATCCCAGAGTCATAGGATGGAGTCCTGTGTCAGACTCTGTGCTGAACATGGAGCCTGCTTAGAATTCTCTCTCACACACACACTCTCTCTCTCTCTGCCCCTCTCCCTTTCTTGTGTATTCTCTATCTCAAGAGAAAGAAAGAAAGAAAGAAAGAAAGAAAGAAAGAAAGAAAGAAAGAAAGAAAGAGAAATAAAGGAAGGAAGGAAGNATGTCATGGTTCATGGGATCAAGCCCCAAGTCGGGCTCTGTGCTGACAGCACAGAACCTGCTTGAGATGCTCTATCTCCCTCTCATTTTGTCCTTCCCCTGCTCATGTGCATGTTCCCTGTCTCTCAAGAGAAAGAAAGAAAGAAAGAAAGAAAGAAAGAAAGAAAGAAAGAAAGAAAGAAAGAAAGAAAGAAAGAAAGAAAGAGAAATGAAGGAAGGAAGGAAGAAAGAAAGAAACCCAACTAAAGCATAGTACATTTATATGAAAGTTCAACAAAGTTTGGATTGTTACCGAAATAAGTCACTTAACCCTTTTGGGGGGGGGGATTTATTTATATATATATAGTCATATATAAAAAATACATATATATAAAATCAATCTCCTTGCTCTCACTAATATTCTCTTTTTCTTTTTGGCCCCTCCTTTGCTAGTGATCTTACTCTGCCTTTTGGGTAACTAGCACTGAACGTAATAAGTGGCTATAAGGGAGGGACTACAGCCAAAAAATAGCTCCTGTACAATCTGCAAGGCACTGCAACATCATCTACAGAACACCCTGTACAAGTTTCTCTCAACCTTGGCTGTTCATTAGAATCTCCTTGGGGAGCTTTAAAAATATGATGGGCATGGAGGAGGACACTTGTGGGGATGAGCACTGAGTGTTATGTGGAAACTAATTTGACAATAAACTATTAAAAAAAATACAATGCATATAATCCCAATAAGTATAATTCTGGGGATATCAATTCAATTAGTATGAGTTTGGGCCTGCATACCAGGTGGAATCCAAGGATTTTGAGATTTCTGTTACAATTCCTCTTGCAGCAGTTTTCCTGTGAGTTGGTGTTTCAAAGACTGTTAATAGAGATGTGAAAATGATTTGGGAGATGCTGGGTGAAACAGAGTGAAGTTTGTTTTAAGCAGATCTCAAAACCTTTACTATTAGCGTGACTGTGAATCTCTAATAGGCAGAGATCAGATCATATTCAGCATTGCTAAATTGATTTTACCATGAAACCCATCCCTCCCTTAATCATTTAATAACATTTTCTAGAACTTGTGTTTATAGTTGGGAAAAGTTGTTCTAGACTTTTCTAAGCCCTTCTTCGGGCTTTGTTCATTTAATATAGTTATCACGGGGCCTACCTTAAAGACTAAAAACTAGGTAAGATTATAAAGTAATCTGTGTTTAGACTATCAGTCAATCTCATGGGATATGCTGCTGTTGGAGAAAAGAGCCAGTTCTTCGGAAACATATAATCGTGGCATAGCTCTGCCACTTAAAAGCAGTTGTGAGGCACCTGGGTGGCTCAGTCGGTTAAGTGTCCGACTTCAGCTCAGGTCATGATCTCATGGTTCATGAGCTCAAGCCCCGTGTTGGGCTCTGTGCTGACAGCTCAGAGCCTGGAGCCTGCTTCTGATTCTGTGTCTCCCTTTCTCTCACTCTGCTCCTCCCCTGCTCGTGTGCTGTCTCTCTCAAAAATAAATAATCATTTAAAAAAAAAAGCAGTTGTGACCATGGATAATAGTTCTTGGGTCTCAGAACTTCTTATTTGTAAAATGAGATGATAGTACCTACTTCATAGGGTTGCTATGAGAATTCTATGAGGTTAAATGGCCCGTAATAGGGTTCAGTAAGTGGCAGCTACATTTGGTGGTGATGTTGCTGGGCTCACTGCTCATTGAGCACCTAGGCATTTTGACAGACTCCATCTGGAAGCAGTACTATAATACAAAATGCAATACCATTAGCATGGGGTACAATTTGGGGCATGTTGGGTAGTATGTGTATATGTGGGGCCCTATAAAACCCCTGAAATTCCATCCCTTGGAAGGCCACAAAATTTATATACTTGGGGCTAGTGCAGTCCTTAGAACTGAGCAAACAGGGCACCTTCCCTGGGCCCAGCCCCTCAGGACTACCCTATACTTTTGGAGTGCCTTTCACATACGAAGTCCTCTTCTTGTGTCTGGTACTCACTGGGACCAGCAGTACCATCTAGATCAGGTGCCCTGAGCTTGAACTGGGACCTGTGTAGGCTTGAGTCTCATTTCTCCCTTTAAGGGCGCTGCTCCCCTATCCCATGTATAGGGCTGACCAGCTACCCCCCAGAAGTTCTGAGACTTGCAATTATGCAGTCATCCTAGAGTCCTAAAGCCAAGCTCTGGTTCCAGGAGGGTGGCCTGGTAAGTGGATCACACCCTCTGGGTGGCATGGTATTTCTTTTGTGGGATCACGGGAGATTGGGTCACCAGAATGGTGCTTGTATATGAGTTTGGCTTAAAACACATCCCAGACACAGTATGAATTTAGTACTAGTCACCAGTGGTCACTACTGACTCCAGGAGTTAAGTGCAGTGTGGGAGGTTTTCATCCATTCATGTTCTTACTGCTCTACTACTTCTGGCCTATAGCACTCGAGGGGGTCAGGGATAGCAGCACCTGCTCCTTAACCCATGATCCCCACTGCTGGCACCCAGGGTGCTTACTCCATTGTTTGCAAGCTCCACATCATGTGGAGATGAAATAGCTACTCCTGTCTCCTATTAGGACTTTTGAGACCATTGCTTTGCAGGGCCCTTGGGACACTTGTCTTCTCTTGCCTCTGATTGATAGGTGATGATGTGCTCTCTTGAGTTGACGTTGATAAAGATAAATAATAGTCATTCTTTATGTAAACAGGACTCCTCTATTTACTCTGCCCATGGGCCCCTTGGGATCCAAGGGATCCTCCTTGTTGGTGGCTATGTGTAGAAGGCAGGGTGTAGTGTGGTTAGTTATAAAAGAGGTCACAAAGAATGGCACAAAAACAGACACTCAGATCAATGGAACAGAATAGAAAACCCAGAAATGGACCCACAAACGTATGGCCAACTCATCTTTGACAAAGCAGGAAAAAATATCCAATGGAATAAAGACAGTCTCTTCAGCAAGTGATGCTGGGAAAACTGGACAGCAACGTGCAGAAAAGTGAACCTCGACCACTTTCTTACACCATACATGAAAATAAACTCAAAATGGATGAAAGACCTAAACCTAAGACAAGAAGCCATCAAAATCCTTGAGGAGAAAGCAGTCAAAAACCTTTTTGACCTTAGTCACAGCAACTTCTTACTCAACATATCTCCAGAGGCAAGGAAAACAAAAGCAAAAATGAACTATTGGGACCTCATCAAAATAAAAACTTCTGCACAGCAAAGGAAACAATCAGCAAAATTAAAAGGAAACCAACAGAATGGGAGAAGATATTTGCAAGTGACATATCAGATAAAGCATTAGTATCCAAAATCTATAGAGAACTTACCAAACTCAACACCCAAAAAACAAATAATCCTGTGAAGAAATGGGCAAAAGACATGAATAGACACTTCTCCTAAGAAGACATCCAGATGGCCAACTCACACAAGAAAAAGTGCTCAACATCACCCATCATCAGGGAAATACAAATCAAAACCACAATGAGATAACACCTCACATCTGTCAGAATGGCTAACATTAACAACTCAGGCAACAACAGATGTTGGCAAGGATGCAGAGAAAGAGGATCTCTTTTGCACTGCTGGTGGGAATGCAAACTGGTGCATCCACTCTGGAAAACAGTATGGAGGGTCCTCAAAAAATTAAAAATAGAAGTACCCTATGGCCCAGCAATTGCACTATTAGGTATTTATCTAAAGGATACAGGTATGCTGTTTCAAAGGGACACATGCGCCTCAATGTTTATAGTAGCACTATCGACAATAGCCAAAGTATGGAAAGAGCCCAAATGTCCATGGATGGATGAATGGGTAAAGAAGATGTGGTACGTATATACAGTGGAGTATTACTTAGCAATAAAAAAGAACGAAATCATGCCATTTGCAAGTACATGGATGGAACTAGAAGGTATTATTATGTTAAGTGAAATTAGTTTTTCAGAGAAAGACAAATATCTCATAACTTCACTCATATGAGGACTTTAAGATACTAAACAGATGAATGTAAGGGAAGGGAAGCAAAAATAATATAAAAACAGGGAGGGAGACAAAACATAAGAGACTTAAATATAGAGAACAAACAGAGGGTTGCTGGAGGGGTTGTGGGAGGGGGGATGGGCTAATGGATAAGGGGCATTAAGGAATCTACTCCTGAAATCACTGCTGCATGATATGCTAACTAACTTGGATGTAAATTTAAAAAAATAAATTAAAAAACAATAAATAAAATAAATAAAAATAACTCTAATCTCCTCCAAATAAATACATAAAAATAAATATAAATTTAAAAAAGAAGGTAGGGCCTATCCCAGGGGATTAGGTCATGGAGCACTCATGAATGGGATTAATGCTGTTATAAAAGAGTTCTCACCGAGCTCCCTAGCCCCTTCTGCCATGTGAGGATGCTATGAGAAGGCTACAACCCAGAAGAAGGCCAAACCGGACCACTCAGGCACCCTGACCTCGGACTTTCAGCCACCAGTACTATAAGAAATAAATTTCTGTTGTTTATAAGACACCCAGTCTGTGGTATTTGTTATAGCAGCCTGAATGGACTAAGTCACTGGGTAAGACTTGCATTTGTGGTCACTGTCAACAGTGTAAAGTAACAAAGCAAACTTCAAGAGAGTTGTTGGAAGCTGGTGTTCACAGGCAGCATGGAGGGTGATGCAGTGTCATGAGTCACGATACAGCCAGCACTAAATAAACAGCATCAGGAAACTGCAGAGGCAGGAAGATCTCTGTTGCTTAAATTCAGACAAATTTTGAAAGGTCATGGCATTGTGCTTCCTTTTTCTTGTGGTGGGAGATGTAAAATTATCCTAGAATAATACATTTGACAGTAAAGAACACAAAGAAATGGTTCCTAGGTCTAGCAGGAAGAGATGGTGCACAGATATCACAAAGAATCTGCATGTGCACTGATTGGACAATAATCATATATATATGTATAATAATATATATAATATATGTATGTATGCATATCTTTACCCATAATTCTAAATCTTCAGCAATAAATCACTATACTTCTGACATGGAGACTCTTCCTCAGCTTGTCAAGTGCTCAGTCTTGGCAGGCAGAGTAAACTGAGCTGGCCTTCGTCAACCCTTCTCCTTCCCAAGGTGGTAAAATTATAACATCCGGCAGAGACTCATCGTTGGTGGGATGTGAAGGAAGTCCAAGGGACAGAGTCATCACTGTGTTCAGCAATCCTCTGCTTTAGCATGTAGTTTGCTGATGCTCTTGCCTCTGTACCCTGTACCCTACCCAGAGGCCCACCATTTCTTCTTCATGTGTGCAGATTTGGCTTCCATTGGTTTCCAGGAAGTGACTCACATCACAGAGATGTCATCTCTAGGAGCAACTGGGCTGGCTCTTTATTAGAATTATGATTCAGAGACCAAGTAAAATATGGATTTGGGGGAGGATAAAAGAGATGAGGAATATGGTAGTATTAAGGCTAAGTAGAAGCCACAATGAGGGGAATTGTGAGTGCTCAAGCTAGGGCATTATAGCTCTTCACCTATTTGTACAGATTTTAGGAGGCACTGCATGCCCCACTGTTTGAAAGTGTCAGATCTCCATTACTGACATGAGACTAGTGTCTGGAATTATATCCTTATAAACTTATTGTGCATTCCTATATACAAGGATACAAAGTTTTTAGCTTCAAAGAATGAATGGGATTGTCAGTACCTTTATAAGATGATAAAAGGAAAAGAAAAAACTGTACTTACTCTATGAAATCGGTTTTTTAAAGATATGTTGTTTTTTTAATGTTTATTTTTGAGGGGGGAGGGTCAGAGAGAGAGAGAGAGACAGAGGATCCAAAGCGGGCTCTATGCTGACAGCAACAAGCTCGATGTGGGGCTCAAACTCATGAACTGCAAGACCATGACCTAGGCCAAAGTCAGACACTCAATCAACCAAGCCACCCAGGTGCCCCTACTTTATTAACTCTTTTACAAGGGTTCAGCAGTGTGCTGGTTACTGGGCATACATTCTCTTTTTAAAAAAGCAAAAAACTAAAACTGGTTATTGTATCTGCCATTATAGCACATCCATAAATGAGACCTATAGGGAAATATTGTGATAGGAAGTGGGGAGATGATGTGATTAGATCCAGCACTTGGCACTGCTCTGGAAAGCTGGTCTAGCTAAGGACCAACATACAGCAAACAACTGCATTAGGAGACTCAGGTTAGAAGAATGTATTTCCAAAGCAAAGGAAAAGGAATCCAAAGGGTCAACTGAAAAAGATAGATATCCTTTACCCCAGCTGCTGAGTGTTACCTGCCAAGAATTCACAGTTGCACCCTACTCTGCAGAATCACCTCTAGAAAGGGTGAGGGAGGGGTGGGGGCTTACTCCTTGGCGATGCCTAAGAGGTTGTGTCCTTCCCCCAGGGTGGCCTATAGCCTGTGACTGATTGTTCAGATGAGCAAGAACCTGGACCTCTTGCCTTAAAAATTTTTTCCTGTGGGTTTAATTTATGTCAGTTATGTTCCAGAGCTCTCCATGAGGTCAGGTTTGAGGCTGGTCTTGAGCTAAAATCATATCTGTGTTCAGCTTTTTCTTCTGCCCTATTCTGCTTCAGTTATTTCCTTATAGGTAACTCCTGAGAGTACTCTCTCAATGAATTACTAACTCAAGAATTTCCATCAGAGGATCTGCTTTTAGGCCACCTGGCCCAATACTTTTCCAAAGGGCAAGCCTTGACAGAAGCTGATTCTATAGGACCTATGTATTCTAAGGAAAGAATAAAGACCTCATTTTACTTGAAAGTCTCTAAGGAGCTGATGGTCAAGGGCCCAGGCTGAAGATTACTTCAGGCAGATAAGCAGGTGGGGTAGACTCTAGAATGTCAGTGCGGCATCATGGTTAGTTAGGCACAGAGAATATGGAACTTCACAGCCTGGGTTCAAATCCTAGTTCTTTTACTATCTGATCTTGGGCAAGTAACCTCTCTGTTTCTTGTTTATCAGCAAGTGGGGAATATCCTCAGCAGAACTAACAATATCTTGTACATTTTTAGGTGCTCAATGTGTATGTATTAAATTAAACTCACATTTTTTTTGCCTGGCCCATTCTCCAACATTGCCTGATATGTCCTGATCCTCCTTTTATATCTAGTCAATACCACTTAAAAGAAAGATGGACTAGATCTCCTTACACTTAAATCAACTGTGTTACCACTATACCATGTTTCCAACTTTCTCAATCTGGAGATAGTCAGCCACTTCTCATCAATATCTGAGACTTTTCAGAAGTGCCTTGATAAGAGCTTTATGGTTTCTAGTTATTGTGGTGATTTCATGTCTACATATTCACTGAACTTAATTCCCCTGTCCTGAAGTATGGGCTGAATTTAGTGATTCATTTTTTTTAACATTTATTTATTTATTAGAGAGAGGGAGAGACAGAGTGTGAGTGGGGCAGAGGCTGAGAGAGAGGGGGAGATACAGAATCTGAAGCAGGTTCCAAGTTGTCATCACTGAGCCTGATGTGGGGCTCGAACTCACAGACCACGAGATCATGACCTGAGCCTCAGTTGAATGCTTAACCAACCGAGCCACCCAGGTGCCCCAGTGATTCATTTCTAGCTGATCAAATGTGACAGCATGTGATCAAAGTGGTAGCATTCTGCTTCTAAGATAAGCTGAAAGAAAGGGGAAAAAGACGCAAAGCTTCCTCCTTACTCTTGCTCTGGGGTAAGTGTCATGAGAAACTCAAACAGCCCCTGTGGTGAGGAACTGCGGTCTCCTGGTAACATCAGTAAGGAACAAGGTTTCTCCCAAAAATCACGTGAGTGAGTTCTCTTGGAAGTGGATTCTCCAGCCCAATCAAGCCTCTCGATGACTGCAACTCTGGCTAAACTCAGACATCTGTTTATCAAGATGTCTCCAGACATTTTAAAGGTTATTATTTATTTGGACCATATAAGTTCCTCACAAAGAAAAAAAATGATAATATCCAATGATGTCCTGGCCTGTAAGAATGTAAAGTGATACACAGTTCTCAAGGGCAGTTGTACTTTCTTCTTGTGGTGGGAGATGTGAAATCCAAGAATGATGTATAGTAAAAGCTCCTAAAATTTTTTTCATAGTCTTTGACCCATGGACTCTACTTTTCACAATTTATCCTAAGGAATTAATTTGGCAAGTGCATAAATCATATGAACAAGGATGCAGCATAGTTTATAATAAGTAAAAGGTAGAAAATCCTAAATGTCCAATAACAGGGATCGTTTAAATAGGTAATTGTAATCCCACAGTGAAATACTACTCAGCACCTTAAAGTGATAATAAACACCTACATTTGGGTGTAAAAGAAGG
>NW_027530988.1:252500-312630 GCF_008692635.1 Crocuta crocuta
TATATATATATATATATATATATGTGTCCTTCCAGGATTTTTTACATATATACATACCTGTATATATATATTTTTTACATATATACGTATACATAACCACTGAAAGTGGTTAACTTTCAGTGAAATTTAGGTCAATCTTAATTTATTATTTTTGTTTGTTTGTCTGAATTTTCTACTTTTTCTTCTAGTGATTTAATGAATCTAGAAAAAAGGTAATAAAATTCATCATAGAAAATTAGAAATATTGCTGAGGCATAGGAGCACATGTACCCCAATGTTCATAGCAGCCCTCTCCACANAAGGAAAGGCAGAGTCAAATGTACTTATACTATTCAAAGTTAATCACTCAATATTTTGTGGCATATACTTTTATCTTTTGTAATTGCAAATATACATACACACATGTATATCTTTAAAAGCATGATTGGAATCAAATACTATTGCAGTTTTCTATTATACTTTAAAAATATTTTGGGGCACCTGGGTGGCTCAGTCAGTTAAGCGTTGGACTTCAGCTTGGGTCGTGATCTCACAGTTCATGGGTTTGAGTCCTGATTCGGGCTTTGTGTTGACAGCTAGCTCAGAGCCTGAAGCCTGTTTCAGATTCTGTGTCTCCTTCTCTCTCTGACTCTACCCTGCTCATGCTGTCTCTCTCTCCCAGAAATAAATAAAAAATAATTTAAAAATTAAAAAAACATTTTTCACATGTCTGAAAAAATACCAAACTCACAGAGAAGTTTCAAGTACAGTACAAAGAATGTTTTTTTCTAAACCATTTGCTCCTTCATCCCTGAATACATTAGTGTATCTTTCTTACAAACAAGGATATTTGCTTATATATAACTACAATACAACAGTTCATACTAGAACACTAACGCTAACATGCTACCATCTATTTCAGACTCTATTAAATTTTTTTTCTTAATTTAAATTTTAGTTAGTTAACATATAGTGCAATATTGGTGTGAGTAGTAGAAATCAATGATTCATCACTTATATACAACAGCCAGTGCTCATCACAACCAGTGCCCTCCTTAATACCCATCACCCATTTAGCCCACCTCCTACCCACCCATCTCACTCCATCAACCCTCATTTGTCCTCTATTTTTAAGAGTCTCTTGTGGTTTGCTTCCCTCTCTTCTCTTCCCCCCCTTCCCATATGTTCATCTGTTTTGTTTCTTAAATTCCACGTATGAGGGAAGTCATATGGTACTTGTCTTTTCTGGTTGACTTATTTTGCTTAGCATACTACACTCTAGCTCCATCCATGTAGTTCCAAATGGCAAGATTTCACTCTTCTTGATGGCTGAGTAATAATCCATTATATAAATACCTTATCTTCTTTATTCATTCATCAGTTGATGGGCATTTGAGCTCTCTCCATAGTTTGGCTATTGTTGATAATGAGACTCTATCCAAATTTTACCATTTATCCCAATAATGTCCTTTTTTTAAACAAAATAATCCAATTCAGAATCATGGATTTCCTTTCGTTGTCATGTCTCTTTATTCTCCTTGTTCTGATCTAGATCCTAAGACTTTCTTTGATTCATGACTGACTCTTTGGAAGGTTATAAGCCAGTTATTTTGCGCCTATTTCTTTTTCTAAGTAGGCCTCATCCCTAGCATGGAACCCAACATGGGATTGGGGTTCAAACTCACAATGGTGAGTTCAAGATCTGAGCTGAGATCAAGAGTTAGACACTTAACCAACTGAACCATCCAAGTGCCCTGGCCAGTTATTTTGTAGAATGTCCCTCAGTGTGGGTTTGTCCTGATTAGATTCAGATTCTACACAGAAGTGATGTGTGTTCTTCCCAATGCATTCAATGTAGTGATGTTTACTTTGTTCACTTGATTAAGGTAGAATTTGCCAGGTTTCTCTATTAAAGTTACCATTATTTCTCTCTCCTTTTTTAAAAAAATTTTAATGTTTATTCATTTTTGAGAGACAGAGACAGAGCATGAAGGTGGGGGGTAGGCAGAGAGAGAGACAGGGAGACACAGAATCCAAAGCAGGCTCCAGGCTCTGAGCTGTCAGCACAGAGCCTGATGTGGGGCTCGAACTAATGGACTGTGAGATCATGACCCGAGCTGAAGCTGGATGCTCACCCAATGGAGCCACCCAGGTGGCCCCCCCCCGCCATTTTTCTCTTGTAACTAATAACAAGTAATAAATATTTTGTGGTGGATCTACTTTGAAACTGGAAATATTTAATTCCTTCTCACATTTTAAATTTATTTATTTCTATCAATAGGGACTCATGGTTTCTTGTTTTGTTCAAGGAGTTATATAATCTGTCCCCAAATTAGTCAGTGCAAATCCTTTAAATCTGGCTTCTGGATGCTGTTGCCATGTCCCCATTATTCTTTAGGCACTTTCTTGCTTTGAGAAACAACATGATGGTCCAAGCTCATCTTATATTTCCCTTGTCCTGGAACCAGCTATTTCTCCAAAGACACCTGGTTCTCAGTGGAGAACAGTGTTTTGTGTTTATGGTTGTTGCCGTGAGAGAACTTCAAGACTCTTTCAGTGGGCAGAGCTTGGGAATATAGCAAAAAGATCCAATCACACACACGCACACACACACGTATTTTATTTATTTACATTAAAAACCATGAGTTCACACCAATACCTCCAATTCCAGTCTACCCCAGAGAGCTCATATCAGTTTTCTCCCCTTCCATATTTTTATCTCCATTTCCAAATTTATAACCCCTTTTCCCTTATTTTCTTTAATATATTGACATATTTCATCAATCTCCATGTATGCAACCAGTCTTACATTGCTGCCACTGTCCCCTTCCCATATGGATGCCCTTTGCCTACTCTGATTCTGACACTCTGTGTGAGGCTCCCCCGCACCATGGATGCTTCCTATCTCAGTTTCCAAACCCCACACCAGGTCACCCTCGTGACACTTCCTCTAGCTGCTCAAGCTCTAACTCTTCATGCTGGATTCCCTGCCTCATACCTCACCCAGGCTCCCTTTCACTGCCTATATGAATGCCCCATTCACCTGTCTCAGGCTCTAACTCCTATTCTCCATGCCAGCCTGACCCTCCTTGTGGATGCCTATCTTGCTTTACCCCATCTAATGGCTTCAGGACAAAATTATATAGGAAGGGAAGAAAGAGGAAATAAAGGGAAGAAAGCAGAGAGAAGGGAAGAAAAGTGAAAATAAGCAAATGAAAGGAAAGAATTGTTTTTTTAAGTTAAAATTATACATTAGCATTTTCTAGATTTAAAAAAAATTACTATACATTATTTTATTAGTGAAATATGATGATTTATTTAACTCTTCCCTACTTTGGAAATTGAAGTGACTTCCAATAATAAATAATTTGCACAGATGTTTTTCCTTAAAACAAATTCTTCTAGGGGCACCTGGGTGGCTTAGTCGGTTAAGCGTCCGACTTTCGCTTAGGTCATGATCTCGCGGTTTGTGGGTTCAGGCCCCGCGTCGGGCTCTGTGCTGACTGCCAGCTCAGAGCCTGGAGCCTGTGTCAGTCTGTGACTCCCTCTCTCTCTGACCCTCCCCTGCTCACGCTCTCTCTCTCTCCTAGAAATAAATTTAAAAAATTAAAAAAAAATTAAAAAGAAACAACAAAAAAACCCCCAAATTCTTCTAAGTGGAATTATTAGGTCAGAGTATAAATAATCTTAAAATTGCAGGTACTTTTAGGTTTTCACACATCTTCTTTCAGTAAAGTTGTACTTATAACCCCATTACCAGTATACAGAATGGACCTGTCACCCCCATGTCTTTTGCATAATTTGGTATTATCTTTTGTTTTAATCTCTGACAGTTTGATAAGCAAAATATAGCTTCTCATTATTACATAACTTTGCATACCTTTTACTGAACAGGCCATTTCTCTTTCTTTCTCTCTCTCTCTCTCATGGGCCATTTCTAAACAAATTCTTAATTATTTGGTGTCTCCTCTTCCCTGAGATTCTCTCTGCTTCCTGACACAAACCCTCATGAATCTGATTTTCACACAAACACATGCTTTTATACTCTGTAAACTCTTTAAATCTGAGTGGATTATTCATGATGGCTGCATGTTATCTTCAGTCATGCACTCAGCATGTTGAATCTGGGATCGTTTAGGAAGATATCCAGAGATGATATGGTTCAGGAATTTCTCCTAGAGGAAATTTTCCTTGAGGGAAATTACATCACAGTGCTCAGTTTGTGTAAGCAACATGAATGTCTCCTTATTCACCCATGTTTAGTCTTGCCACACACCCTTCTGTGGGTAATGCCAGCATCAGTGTTTACGGTTCATGAGATTATCTATCTGTCCAGGCTTCTCCTCACCACCTCCTCTCTTAGAATCTATTTGTTTTGCCCAGATTAGTCACCTCAACCGCTTTTGAAGTGACTCTTTTAATGTTAATCCTAGGATGGAAAGGATTTAGTTAAAATCCCAAGATTAGACTAAAAAAAAAAAAGGGAGCAAGCCATTTGTAAAACGGGAACTTTTTCCCTTGGAAGGCCTTGTTTAATGGTGACTCATGTTTTTTATTCTGAACAGGCAGCATCACATCCAGAAATAAGCAAATATCCTCATCGGGAACACTGCAATTCCCCCATTTCATAGTTCTCTAATTCTTCACAGCTGTGGTCACTTAAATCCATCTTGTGGAATCTGGGACATGGCGTGTCCCCTAAGCACAGATGTTGTTAGGACACAGACTCAGCAGAAGATGAATCTTTCCTCGGGTCATGCTTTTTTTTTTAATTGTGGTAAAATATATGTAAACATAAAACTTGCCATTTTGATTATTTTAAAGTATACAGTTCAGTGGCATTAACTACATTCACAATGTTGTGAAACCATCACTGCCATCTATTTCTAAAACGTTTTCATCATTGCAAACAAAAACTGTCACTCAGGTCACATCTTGTGTTTATCAAAGTAATAAACACAGAGTTAAAAGCTATAGTCTCTTTCCCCACCACTTTCTGACTCTGGTCCAAGTCCTAGGAGGCACCACTTCCAGCTCTGAGTAATTTCTTTGACCTTATCTTTTGATCCTGATTCTTTTGTTCCATATGACATTTCTATATTTATTTTACAAGTGTTTATCATTTTTCTGTAGCAATTTGTTTATGTTTTATGAAAGCAATAGTTCCCCCCAATAACTCAGAATACATTAACTTGAGGTCTAATTATTAATTATTATGATTTTATCCTGTATTTCCTGCCTCATGATGTTTGCTTTTACTGTTTTTTTTTTAACTGCAGTTTTAAAGAGATATGGAAACCATTCAATATGTGAAGAAAATGGACTTTGCAAACAAATAGGACTAATTTTGTAGCCTTGGGACAGTAGACTTCCCTTTAAAGCAAAGAGGTCTCAGGGGTGCCTGGGTGCCTCATTCAGTTAAGTGTCAGACTCTTGGTTTTAGTTCAGGTCATGATATCATGGTTCATGAGTTCCAGCCCCGCATCAGGCTCCATGCTGACAATGTGGAACCTGCTTGAGATTCCCCTCTTCCTCTCTCTCTCTGCTCCTCCCTTACTTGCACTGTCTTTCTCAAAATAAATTAATACATTTAAAAATAATAATAAAATAAATTATTAAAATAAAGAATTCAACCTCATTAAAAGATCTATCATCTATCTAAGCATATATATATATGTGCAGATTTGTGTGCATGCACATGTTTGTGTACTACCAGAGAAATGGTAGATGCTAAATTTATGGTGGGTCTAAATTTTTTTTTATGTGTTCATGTCTCAAAAATAACCCCACAGCATCTACAATGTGTATGAGGTGTGTCAGCAGATAGTATCAGTGCATGAGTCTCATGATTGGAACTATAAAAATGGGTCCCAAGCTTTCTTTAAAAATTTGAGTACATGGGTACTTATTTTATTGAATAAAATCTGTGAAGATTAACCAATAAGTTAATCATAATTTTCTCTGGATGACAGAATATGGTTAATTATTTCAATAGTACTCTTGGTCTTTAACAATACGCATTACTAAAGGGATTAAAATCAAAATGATATACCTCTGTAAAACAGTTCAGTTTCAACATTAGTTGTTACAATACAGCTCTTAACATTTGGAAGAGAAAGAAACTAACATAAAGGTACAAATTGCTGACTCACTATTTCCCTGTCACTATTTTAAGTTATTACTCCAAAGCTAATCTCATGAACAGACTCATCAGAATGTTCTTCATCTAATTCCATTAAAAAAAATTAAAGGCACTTCCATCTCTGCCTCCTATCTCCACATCTNATCATGACCTAAGTGAAAGTCGGAAAGTCGGACGCTTAACCGACTAAGCCACCCAGGCGCCCCTCTTTGATCTCTTTTAAGAAATGATAATATAAATCAATGACATAGAAAAGAATAAAAATAATACTAGAACACATACACTTGCATTAATATTTTTAAAATGTTATTGATTGGCCGTATGTGGTTCAGATTTTATTATTTTATTTTATTTTATTATTTTATTTTATGAGAACATGATTGGGGAAAAAGGGGAGAGGGAGAGAGAGAATCCAAAGCAGGCTCCACACTCAGTATGGAGCTGGACTTAAGGCTCCATCCCATGCCCCTGGGATCATGACCTGAGAGGAAATCAAGAGTTTGAATCTCAATTGACTGAGCCATCCAGGCACCCTTTATTATTTTTTTAAAAAAGAATTGAGAGGATGCAGTTGTAGCTAATGTTATTCTCCCATTCTTTTCTCTTCATTTTCCAGAAGTAATTACTCAAGAGATGTTAGTGACTATTTTTCCCATGGATATGTTTACACTTGTACTAGCTTTGCATATACCACAAACAATATATATTTATATATACTTAATTCATGTTGTTGCATATCCTTTTGCACTTAAAATTAACAACCAACACTGTTATTGAGGTTATCAACACTACTATATGTAGATCCCATTGGTTGATATTTTACTAGTGTATTCTGTAAATATACTGGATTATTTATTTGTTCCTTTATAAATGGGCATTTAAGCTTCCAAACAGTAATTATATAAATAGTGCTTTAATGAACTTTCTTGTGCATCTTCCTTTGCCTGTATGTGTGTTTCTCTTGGTACGTACTTGGAAGAATTCCAAATTATAATATGTATGCAATTATATGTCATTATCATAATAGTTTACATTTCCCACATTGCCAGTGGGATTGAACATTCTCTTAAGTGCTTAATGACCATTCCCATTATTACTTCTGCTACTCTGAGAATTGCTAGTTCATATCAGACTTAGAGAAAATCTGTAAAAATACTAAAAAAAAACACCAAAAAACCAACCCCAAAACTTTTTATGTATCTTTAACCCAGTTTCCCTAATTGTTAACATTTCATATTTGATTTTAGAATTCTATCTATAATTTTTGGGTGAAGCATTTGAAAGTGAGTTCCAACATAA
Organism: Crocuta crocuta; assembly: GCF_008692635.1. NCBI lineage: Eukaryota > Metazoa > Chordata > Mammalia > Carnivora > Hyaenidae > Crocuta > Crocuta crocuta. The sequence continues at coordinate 259,921 of NW_027530988.1, forward strand.
TGACTTTCTATAACATTGTTTTTTGTTGTTGCCAAAATTCCTGGTCTTACTGTATTTGTCATTTTATTGCTGTACAACAAGTTACCGCAAATTTAGTGGCTTGAAACAATATCTATTTATTATTTCATAGTTCAGTAGGTCTGAATTTTGGCTCAACTAGGTTCTACACCCAGTATCCCACATTCTAGGAGTTTTAGCCAGAAGCTGAAACTAGAGAAAACATGTTGGGAGTATTTCTTGAGTGTCAGTAGAATTGAGTTTCTATCTTGCATCATACACTAAAAAAGGTTTAATATGAATCAAATATTTAAAATTTAAGACATTGAAAAATTACATTATAAAAGCAATGCAGAAGATAAAGGAAAATATCTTTATAATGTTAAAGGATATGCAAATCATCAGTTGTAATTCAGTGCATAAATTTTAAGACCTCTGGATGATGAAAGATATCAAAAACAAATTTGTAAAAATACCACAACAGAAAAACTGTTTGCAGCATACACTAGAAGGATTAATACCTATTGTATGTAAAGTGCTCCTAAGATCAATGAATAAATATAAACAGCCCAGTAGAAAAATATGCAAAGTATATGAACAGGGAATTCACAAAAAAATAAATTGTCAGTAAACATTTGAGATACTTAACCTCACTAGTAGCCCTATAGATTTTTTCTATCAGAATGGAGTATGATATATTTGATAGCAATGCTAGAAGGATTTAAATAAACTCTCTATAAGAGTATGCATTGACATTGCTTTTTTGGGAGAAAATATGTTAATATACATTGGGTTTTAAAATGTAATTTTTCTTTGACCCAGAAAAAAAGTAAGACATATGAAAGTTGAAGTATAACACAGTTATAGAAAAGTATACAAAACATGTATATATCTTGGTGACAATCACAAATCAAATACTCATATGACCTCTAAAGTATACTTCCAGGACTCTACCTCTTAGAAATACCTCCAAAGACAATGAGGTTTATTTAAGGATGGTGTCTGCCACTTATTCACTGCTGTTTAAATTTTTTAAATCCCAATTATCTTAACATTTAATTTTTTAAGCTGTCTCTGTCTAATCACAGCTCTGCTCTGGATAAGTAAGGGAATGAAATAGTAGATCTTGGGGCCTTGGAGTCAAGGGGAAGCATCACTCTCTCCCCTGAAGCCAAGGCAGTGCTGGAAGCAGCAGCACAAGCATGGAGGCAGGTTCATGACATCCTCTGACATGACAGTCAGTGGCCCTGACCCCTGGACAGAGAGAAGGACCTGAAGGATCTGTGAGATCACAAGAAGTCAGCACCACCAGGGGATTCAGAATTTCCCCAAGGACAGTAAAGGGAGATTACATGCCTATCTGGGGAAATGAGCCCTTAAAAGTCTTTAAAATGAGTTTTTTAAAATGGAAGTGTAGCCTTATTTTATATGTATAGGCTATTGAAACCTGGACATTTCGCTTTCATGATTTTTATCATTACTATTTGAAATAAGAAGTAAGTCATTACCTAGTTGCAAATGACATATCAGATAAAGGGTTAATATCCAAAATCTATAAGGAACTCACCAAACTCCACACCCAAAAACAAACAACCCAGTGAAGAAATGGGCAGAAGATATGAACAGACNAAAAAAAAAAAAAAAAAAAAGAATTTCATAAAAAAAGAAGTAAATCATTACCTGTTCCCATGTAGGGAGAACACCTGACCTCTGATATGTCCTGAATAATGAAGTAAATGAGGTCAGTGTGTGCATGGAACTACTACACATATCAGAATGTTCCTAATTTCCTACATTATTTTTTTTTAACCCATCAACTCTGTCCTTTGATCATGCCCAAGCTCTGCCCCAGGGGTTTCCCAAGGTCTCTAGCAAGGTTCAGAGTCATCATTCTACTTGTCTTGGCCCTCAGCCAGAAACAGAAGGCCCAGGGCAGGCACTAGGCCCTACCATCATCAGGATTTTTCTGCATGCTTAGCACTGAGCAACAACCAAGGGGATGCTGACAGTATGGACTATTGAGGAGCAGGGGTGTGAGGGTTCATGTGAGGTTTTATGGTGCACTCAAGGCAGTTTTTCCAGAACACCTATTAAGAATTTCATTTTTGAAGGGGCCAACATGGTGGAACAGCATGGATGGGGGTTTTTTTTTTGTCTCTCTAGTCCCTGAAATACAGCCAGATCAACACTAAACCATCCTGTACACTTAGAAAATTGACTTGAGGATCAATACAACAATCTGCACAACCTGAACCACATAACTCAGCTGGTACATGGCGTAGAGAGGTGAACTGGGGGAGAGAGAAGCCACGGAGGGCAGAGAGCTGTTTCTGGTTGTAGAGAGAGGACGGAGATGGGGGGAGAGTACAGAAAGCATCCCTCCCTACCCAAAAGCAGCTAAAGAGAAAAGAGTTTGCAAGGGACTGAACAAAAAAGGGAGAAGGGAGAAAAGAGAAAGGAGAGGATTTAAATCCCATTAAGACTCTATAAACACGGGGAGCACAGAGTTTGAAACTCCACAGCTTGATACCTGGCGGTGCTCTGGTGAGAAGGGCGAATCCCCAGGAACAGAGAGCAAAGTCCTTGGAGTCCTAGGGACACATGGGAGAGATGGTTTCCTTGCTGGGAGGACATTTGGTAGAGGCTGTGCATCCCCCTCTACACACACAGGCAAAGTCCCAGTGGACCCCGGAAAACAACCACATTTGCTGGTGCTGGAACAAGGGCATTAAGGGGGAAGTCTGGTGCCAGATATGGGTTGTGATTTTCCAGAATCCCTGAAACACTGCTGCTACATGATCACGTGAACATTTTCTGGGTCAGGCTGGCACCCAGCCACAGTCTCTGGGCATTGGCAGCAGCGTGGTCTCTCAAACGTTCCTGAGGGTGGGCGGGCACCCAGCCATTGCTCAGTGAGACCCTCCTCCAGAAGGTCTCAGCAGGTCAAAGCCACAATCCCTCAGAAGTGAGGGGTTGAGAAACAGCCATATCTGAGATAAAACTCAGGAGGGAGGTGCCACCTGGCAACACCTCCCTTACTGATGGACAATGTAAAAGCAGGGAGTGGATGGAAGCCAGAGACAAAGGAGGGGTGCACGATTGCTGGTTGGAGAGAGCACAAAGTTCTGATGCTAGAGGCTGGATAGCTGGGTGGCACCATTTTCACCCTTCCTGCGCATATGCATACACACCTAAAAGCACCACAACAATCCACCCAGTAAACTAGGCAATGTCATCTAGTGGAGAACAAAGCCATTACACTAAGCCCCACCCAACTGGGCCAACTTTGCTCTCCAGGAACACAAGTCTCTCCCTGCTTAGTTTATGGACTATAAAGTGCTTCTAGTTTGACTTCTAGGGGAAACTGATGTAATTTCAATCGTACTTCAGTCCGTTTGCTGGTCCATCTGTTCAATTTGTTTTTCTTTATTTTCTTATTCTTGAATACAGAAAGTGAAAAACTTTATTTTTATTTTGCATTTCTATTAAAATATTTTTTCTTTCTTTTTTCTTTTTTTTTTAATGTTTTTTATTTATTTCTGAGAGAGAGAGAGAGAGACAGAGACAGAGACAGCATGAGCAGGGGAGGGTCAGAGAGAGAGGGAGACACAGAATCTGAAACAGGCTCCAGGGTCTGAGCTGGCTGTCAGCACAGAGCCCGACGCGGGGCTCGAACCCACAAACTGTGAGATCATGACCTGAGCCGAAGTCAGACGCTTAACCGACAGAGCCACCCAGGCACCCCTAAAATATTTTTTCTTTAAGGGACCAGAAGCAGAACATCAAAGACATCCCAATCCCAGCAGCAGAAGAAAAATAATAAAGATCAGGGCAGAAATAAACAATATAGAATAAAAAAAAAAATTTGAACAGATCAATGAAACCAAGAGCTGGTTTATTGAAAAAATAAACAAAATTGATAAACCTCTAGCTAGTCTTCTCAAAAAGAAAAGAGAGAGGACCCAAATAGATAAAATCACAAATGAAAATGGATTTATTACAACCAAATCCCTCAGAAATACAAGCAGTTATCAGGGAATACTATGAAAATTATATGCCAACAAACTGGACAACCTGGAAGAAATGGACAAATTCCTAACCTACATACTACCAAAACTCAAACAGAAAGAGACAATTTGAACAGACCCATAACTAGTGAACCTACATACTACCAAAACTCAAACAGAAAGAGACAATTTGAACAGACCCATAACTAGTGAAGAAATTGAATCAGTTATCAAAAATCTCCCAACAAATAAGAGTCCTGGACCAGATGGCTTTCCTGGGGAATTCTAAAAGATATTTAAAGCATAGTTAGTACCTATCCTTCTCAAGCTGTTCCAAAAAATAGAAATGGAAGGAAAACACCTGGACATATTCTATGAAGCCAGCATCACTTTGATTCCCAAAACAGACAGAGACCCAGAAAAAAAAAAAAAAAAAAAAGGAGAACTACAGGCCAACATCCCTGATGAATATGGATGGAAAGTTCTCAACAAGATACTAGCAAATCGAATTCAACAGCATATAAAAAGAATTATTCACCATATCAAGTGGGATTCATTTCTGAATTGCAGAGCTGGTTCACAAATCAATCAATGTGATACATCATATTAACAAAAGAAAAGAAGGGGAAAGTGGGTGGTAGGCATTGAGGAGGGCACTTGTTGGGATGAGCACTGGGTGTTGTATGGAAACCAATTTGACAATAAATTATATTTAAAAAAAAGAAAAGATAAGAACCATATGATCCTGTCAATAGATGAAGAAAAAACACTGACAAAATACAAAAAGATCTGTATGCTGAAAACTACAGAAAACTTATGAAGGAAACTGAAGAAGGCACAAAGAAATGGAAAAATATTCCATGCTCATGGATTGGAAGAATAAATATTGTTAAAATGTCACTACTACCCAAAGCAATCTACACATTCAGTGCAATTCTAATCAAAATTGCGCCAGCATTCTTCTCACTTGATCTTAGCCAAAAGGCCAAGATGCGATCCCAGCATTCTTCTCAAAGCAAGAACAAACTATCGTAAAATTTGTACGGAACCACAAAAAACCTTGAATAGCCAAAGTAATATTGAAGAAGAAAACCAAAATGGGAGGCATCACAATCCCAGACTTTAGCTTCTTCTACAAAGCTGTCATCATCAAGGCAGTATGGTGTTGGCACAAAAACAGACACATAGACCGATGGAATAGAATAGAGAATCCAGAATTGGATCTACAAATGTAGGGCCAATTAATATTTGACAAAGCAGGAAAGAGTATCCAATGGAAAAAAGACAGCCCCTTTAACAGATGGTGCTGGGAGAACTGGACAGCAACATGCAGAAGAATGAAACTAGACCATTTTCTTATGCCATACACAAAAATAAACTCAAGATGGATGAAGGACCTGAATGTGAGACAAGAAACCATCAAAACCCTGGAGGAGAAAGCAGGAAACAACCTCTTTGACCTCAACCACAGCAATTTCTTACTCGATAATCTCCAAAGGCAAGGGAATCAAAAGGAAAAATGAATTATTGGGACCTCATCAAGATAAAAAGCTTCTGCATGGCAAAATAAACCATCAATAAAACTAAAAGGCAACTGATGGAATAGTAAAAGATAGTTGCAAATGACATATCAGATAAAGGGCTAATATCCAAAATCTATAAGGAACTCACCAAACTCCACACCCGAAAAACAAACAACCCAGTGAAGAAATGGGCAGAAGACATGAACAGACACTTCTCCAAAGAGGACATCCAGATGGCCAACAGACACATGAAACGATGCTCAGCATCCCTCCTCATCAGGGAAATACAAATCAAAACCACACTGAGATACCACCTCACGCCAGTCAGAGTGGCTAAAATGAGCAAATCAGAGAACTCTAGATGCTGGCGAGGATGTGGAGAAACGGGCACCCTCCTAACACTGTTGGTGGGAATGTAAACTGGTGCAGCCCCTCTGGAAAACAGTGTGAAAGTTCCTCAAAAAATTAACAATAGAACTCCCCTATGACTCAGCAATGGCACTGTTAGGAATTTACCCAAGGGATACAGAAGTGCTGATGCATAGGGGCCCATGTACCCCAATGTTCATAGCATCACTTTCAACAATAGCCAAATCATGGAAAGAGCCTAAGTGTCCATCAACTGACGAATGGATCAAGAAGATGTGGTTTATCTATATAATGGAATACTACATGGCAATGAGAAAGAATGAAATCTGGCCATGTTTAGCAACATGGATGGAACTGGAGGGTACTATACTAAGTGAAATAAGTCAGGCAGAGAAGGACAGATACCATACGTTTTCACTCATATGTGGAACAGGAGAAACTTAACAGAGGGCCATAGGAGAGGGGAAGGGGAAAAAATAGTTGGGGGGAGAGGGGAAGGCAAACCACTTAAGAGACACTTAAATTAATTAAGAGACACTTAAATATTGAGAACAAACTGAGGGTTGATGGGAGGTTGGGAGAGAGGGGAAAATGGGTGATGGGAATGGAGGAGGGCACTTGTTGGGATGAGCACTGGGTGTTATATGGAAACCAACTTGACAAATTATATTTAAAAAAAAAGAATATGCTTCAGAAGTTACACTCATTTCAGTTATTTTCCACAGACATCCCACTATCTAGAAATTAGTCACATGGCCAATTTTACTTGCAAAGTAATTGGAAACTACCTCTTTTATTTTAGGTGACTATATGCTCAGGTAACATTTGAGGTTCCTATTACAAACCCTACTGGAAGAAAGGAATTACCAATATGCAGGGACAACAGATAGTGGCTGTTCTACTATACACTCTGCAGAGGCTCTTAAAATCTCACTTGTGTCATGTCTGTCATATCTTGGATTCTCCAAGGGAGAGGACGGCTAGAGTGTTTTGGAGTTGGATATTTTCTTTCCCCCAGAACAGACTCTGATAATTTCCCAGCAGATTAGCCTTGGGTTAACTAGTTTCTCCTGAGGGCAAGACTCATTACGAAGTACAGGGTGCTTCCGTTAACAAAACAGAAAGTTAAGAACATAGAAAAAATGTTTCCTTTTCCCCTCTCCCTGCCAGAAGCACCAAGATTTTTCTGTGATATGGGAAACCTGTTCAGGGAACCTGCTGAAGCTTCAAGAGGTAAATCTCACAAAATTGTGGGACCTCCTCATGAGTGGGTCTCTTGCAAATTTTAACTCTCAGAGCTGTCCATACTGATCCTCCAGCAATTGATCAATGACAGTTCTGATTTTCCTACCCCTGCACTGGTTACCACAGTGTTTTCCCCTGTTAAAGATAAATTGAGGCGTATTGAATTTTTCAGTTTATTTGATCAAAAACCAATTCAAATCATGTGCCCAACTAAAAGTGGTTAGAAGTGCTTCACCAAAAGGAGCTAGGGGAAAGACTTTTATAGAGAAGAGGTAAGACGCAAATCAGGGAAATTATTTAAGTGACTACAGCTCACGTGGTCACCTTCTTTGAGAAAGCCAAGTTTGGCTGCTTGTGATTGATTGTCCTTAGGTTTTAATGTTTTCACCTTGAGGCATTTCAGGCGTAGGTTTCTTAGTGCTTACAAAGGCTACTCAGTAATTAAAGCCACTTTAGTTTAATGGCATCCGTGTCTTGTTAATTTAACACTCTTCATAAGCCTCTCCTCCATTAAGTTGTTATTCTCTGTATTTGCCTATCAATCTCTCCAATCTTGGGGGCAGCAGTTTGCCCTCTCTTCAACTCTTTTACAGATTCTAAATGAGTTGGTGATTTTTTTTTTAGTCTGTTCAGCTTTTTACTTGTTGTTAGGGAGGGCTAGCAGCTTCCAACCTCTTTACACGTGGAAGGAACTCCTTGCATCCAGAAATAGGAGCTACACTGCCATTCTACTTTGTCTCTATGAATTTGATTATTCTAGGTTCCTTATATAAGTGGAATCATACAATATTTGTTCTTTTGAGTCTGGCTTATTTACTGAACATAACATTTCAAGATCCATCCATGTTGTAGCCTGTATCAGAATTTCATTCCTTTATAACGTGAAATAATATTCTACCATGTGTATATACCACATTTTGTTTATCCATTCATTCATAGATGGATGTTTGAGGTTTTTTTTTTTTTCCATCTTTGGGCTATTGTGAATAATACTGCTATGAATGTTGGTGTACAAATATCTGTGCGAGTCTTTGCCTTCTCTCCTGCCATAGTGTAGAAACAGAAACCCCTCTCTCCTCATATAGTTCCTTTCCACAGAGAAGTGGAAAAGGAAGGGAGGCCTAATTAATTTCCCCATGAGTGGTGTCTCATGAGAATAGCAGATTAGTTATCCACAAAATAAAGACTTTGCCTTCTTTTCTACACATCTGAGTTGTAGCATAAGGTAAATTTTGAGATTGTTCTCTATGACGATTATTGCACTTTGGTTAGAGTTGTGACAAAAATGTCCCTAATTGAGGCCAGTTAGAATTACCTTGGTAAAATTTCTACAAGTGAGCATCTGTTCTTAGCTTTACTTTCCAGACACTTAATTTTGTTAACACACCCCAAATTAAGCAAATTGAGACTTACTGCTAAGCATCATCCATATATTAACTTATAAGGAAACCATAAATTTATAATGAGAACCAGAACTACCAGAAAGACTAATTCTCATCCCTTTGTCATTGGTCCCATGTTATTTTGCAATGGGTTGCTTCATTCCAGCAACCAGAGCAAGGAGACCTGGGTGTAGAAGATTAGTGAATTTTGTCAGCCATCTGTCATAGCCTGATGCACACACCTCCAGTAAAAGGAATTTCCTATCTTCGGTATAATATCATCTTGCTGGTTTGTTTCAATAGTTAGACTTTTGGCATGGACACTATTGTCAGTTATCCTGAACTCTGGCTGAACCTTAGAATTGTCTGTGGAGCTTGTGAAAGATACAGATGGCTAGGTCTCATCCATACCTAGCAAATCAAATAAATCTCCAAGAGCTTCAGCAATTTTGTTAGTTAAAGTTTTACAAAAGATTCTGGTTCACGAGTGAGAGCTGAAAATCACTGGACCAAACCTTTGCGGGTGGGTTTTAGCAATCATGTTAGGCTGACACTACTGGTCATAGATTCTCTACTTCTGTTCCAGGTTGACTGACATAAGATTCTGTACAATGAGCCAACACTCTATTGCTCAATCATAATCCTACGTAGACATGCTCATACTTGAAGCCAGATGAGTATTGAGTACATTCCCTGAATTCCTATAGAGGTCTGGAGTTGGTCAAGGCAGATGTTTACAGACTGAATAATAGCAACAATGATGATCAATTGCATTGAGAAAAACATTTCCTTGGTCAGATCAGATGTCTGACAGACCAATAATTGCTTCCCAAGACACATTTTTCTATTTTCCTTTTAGTACCAAACTACATTCTCCAGATTCCTTGCCTCAAATGTGCCCTCGGCAGTAAGTTCTGGCCAGTGTGATAAGAGCTGAAGAAATGTGAGCATATTCTTGGCCATGTCCCCTTCAGAGAAAGCTGGCTTCCTTCTACTTGTTCCCATTCCCGCACTGGAGTACAGATCTCAAAGACAAGACCTCCGAGCTGGGGAAATGGAAGTGATCATGTGGAAGGAACCAGAGTCCTTTTTTTTTTTTTTTTTTTTNTCAGCACAGAGCCTGATGCAGGGCTCAAACCCACGAACCCCGTGAGATCATGACCTGAGTCAAAGTCGGTCGCTTAACTGACTGAGCCACCCAGGTGCCCCAGGAACCCCAGTCCTTCAGTGATCACATAGAGGACCGCCACCTTCCCGCCCTGGGCAAATTGCCTCCCCTGGATTGTTGTAGAAAGGAGAAAAAAACTTTTATCTGTTTGAAGTACTGTCTTCTAGAATCTTTGTTGTATCGGATTCATCTATACCATAATATAAGTGAAGGCCACAGGACTAGTAGTTTTAGATCTTTACTTACTTGTTGAATTCTTGTCACTATACCCTTCTCCAAAATGCCAGGGTCAGAATGTCAACAAATGAGACACTAACAGACTTTCACCACTCATTTGTCTAAATGTGCAACCTAACATCTTTTAAGGGGCAATAGATTATGGCAACTCCATCTCTTAGTGAGTGTTCAATACCCTGCTGAAGATCAACAAGGGAATGTGTGCCATTAGAAATGAGGCCTCAGTCTGTCTCCCTCTGCCTTCTCTAGAAATACTCTTTCAGACCTCCAGGCCCTCAGCACATAAAGGCACAGAAGGTGTGAAGACACAGACACTGGATAACATTCACTGATGACTTCCCATGTGCTAACAACGCCCCTTAGAATTGCCCTTTACTGACACAACTTTTATTCCTGGTGTGGAGGCCTCATTGTAACCAGGCCTTGCTTTCATCTTCTCTCTCTACCTCTTTCTCTTACTCTTGTTTTCTCCTTGAAATTTCTCCCTTTCAGATTCTTAATGTCTACCCCTTCTTAAAAGTGCTCCCTCTATTTTGATTATTTGTTTCACAAGCTTCTAGTTCAAGATCTAACATGTTTTGCTTCCTGAAATCCTCAAAACCTGCTGCTCTTTCTTCTGCTCTGGCACTACTGTTACAGCATATAGTAAAGTGGTGAATTGCTTGAACGTATTTATAATGAATATATTTTTAATTTTTTTAAGTTTATTTATTTATTTTGAGAGAGAGAGAGCAAGCTCGCACACATGTGGGAAGAGCAGAGAAAGGGAGGGAGAGAGAGAGAATCCCAAGCAGGCTCTGCACAGTGCAGAGTCCAAGGCAGGACTTGAACCCATGAACTGTGAGATCATTACCTGAGCAGAAACCAGTAGTTGAAAACTGAACCAAATTGAGCCACCCAGCCTCCCCTGAATATATTTTAATAAGAGAAGGAAGATAATCTTCAACAACTGAACAATGTGAAATATTGACATTTTGAAATGTCAATTTGTATATTATTGACATTTCAAATGTCACTGTGAATGTTCTTGTTCTCCTGAAGTTTATATTTTAGTAGTTGGGAAACATAGTCTCAGAGTCCAGTCTTACGGAAAAGGTATTCCTGAATTCAAAATCTCATCTGGATAAAGCATCTTTTACTTCTTGTTTTGATAGACTAGAGTCATGTCTAGAGAAGCTCTATGTCACTAGAGGTATCTCCTTTGATCTCTTAAAGAAGAACTTGATAATATTTACTAGCTTTTGTAATCTTCTGACCATGAAAACTGGGGTGGAATATTTATCTCATACTCAACACAAGTCATAGAATGCACCAAACACAATAATTAAGGAACAAACCATTTCTTTCTTGTGTTTCAAAAAAAAATGATAGCTCACAGATAACAAGATCTTTATATTTCAGACATGTGAAAGAGATCCATCTTAGAGAAGGAAAGAAAAGAAAGGTTTGGATAAAGTGTGTGATCTCATTGCTGATCCTAAGTTGTGTGTGATCAGGACAAGTGACCAAGCATATTCTGAGCCAACAGTGGACAGAGAATATGACCCCTTCATTTGTGACACAGGATTATGGTGACCAACAATGAAAGAGTACATGAAAGCACTTTGAAATCTTTATTTTGTTTAAGTCTTGAGAGAAAATACAGTGTGAGGTATTATGACTGCTGTGTACATTATAATGTTTGAAAAAACGTTCTTGTAGGCCTTGAATTAATCAGAAATATGATTTCAGTTTTGCACAAAACTATGCAGGGGCAAATGAACAGGGTTCAACTAGACATCATCAGTTTTCTTCAGTTAGGAGCAGGATAGGGATAGCGACAAGCTTTGGTTCTATACTCCCCCTAATGTCCTTGAGGATGTTGTGCTAGAATAGAAGATAAGGAACCATTGTGCTCTTTGTTTATTGGAAACTACTCTTCCACTCTTATTCAATAACATTATGTGCATCATAAATTTTCAAAGGAGAATACCAACTAGGGTTTATTTTGGTTAGGAAATAAACACTGTGTCTATTTTTTTTTTAACCATTACAAATGCTGTGGCCTACATTCCTTCACTGAGTAATTAAAACAGAATTAATGTTGTATCATCACTTCATACCCATTAGGATTTCTGTTACTAAAAAAAGAAAGAAAGAAAGAAACTGACAAGTTTTGGTGAAGATAAGACTGGAGAAATTAAAACCTTAGTGCACTGCTGGTAGAATGTCAAATGGTGTAGCTGTTATGGAAAAGAGCATGGTGGTTTCTCAAAAAATTAAAAATAGAATCACTATATGATCCAGCAATTTCACTTCTGGGCATAGACCCAAAAGAATAGAAAGCAAAGACTCAAACAGTACATGCTTACTCAAAACAGCATTGTTCCCAACAGTTAAAATGTAGAAGCAACCCAATAAGTGTTCATCGATGAATGTATGGATGAACAACCTGTAATGTATATATTCAATGGGAGATTATTCAGCCTTAAGGAAGGAAGTTCTGACATGTGCTACAACACAGATGAACCCTGAAGACATTATGCTAAGTGGAATAAGCCAGTCACAAAAGGACAATACTGTATGGTTCTAGTCATATGGGGTATCTAGAATAGTCAAATTCATAAGAGACAGAAAGTAGCATGGTGGGGGTTGCCTGGGGCTGAGAGGAGGGGTAATTGGGGGAGTCACTGTTTAGTGTACACAGAGTTTCACTTTGCAAGAGGAAAATTTTCTAGGGATGGCTGGTGTGATGGTTGCACAACAGTATGAATGCACTTACTGCCACTAAAATATACACTTAAAAATAGCTAAAGTAGGGGCACTTGGGTGGGGCTCAGTTGGTTAAGTGTCGGACTTTGGCTCAGGTCATGATCTCACGGTTCATGAGTTTAAGCCCTGCATCGAGCTCTCCACTCTCAGTGCAGGGCCTGCTTCAGATCCTATGTGTTGCTCTCTTTTTGTCCCTCCGCTGCTCATGATCTCTCTCTCAAAAATTAGTATTTTTTTTTAAAAGTGGCTAAAGTAGTAAATTTTGTGTTATGTATATTTTACACCATTTAAAAAAATAAAGTTGCATCATCTCAAGGGATTCTAATGTAAAGAATAAATTGTGATACGAGTCAAAGTTATGGACAGTATTCATCTTATTAACTTGGTATTAAAGAAGAGAGAATGCTAATGGAGACTGGATGATAATCTTTTAAAATCTTACAATGGATAAAGCTAAAAATTATAGTTTTGATCTATCTTAAGTAATCCCATGGATCAAGGCCAGGATCTGGATTTTTTTATGCAATATTCGATAAAAAGAACAATCTGTGTAAATAATCTTTGTTCTATTTCCATGACTCTAATGTGTATGGATCAGATCATTTATCTGAAGAGAAAAAGATATGTTATGATCATTTTCTGCCTTTTTTATTGTACTATACCATACTCTCACAAATATATTGTATGTTAGATAATCCCAAGATAGGTGAAATGAGCATGTCCCAGATGAGATGGTCCATAGCACATACTCACACTAACCTATATGCACAACTTCTTCGGCTGATGTAGAGAAGGTTGGCTTTTAGAGCACACCATGGAGATTTCTAAAGTTTAATGGGATCCTCATTCACTCAGACATTACAATTAAAAGCCACAAGCTTCCATGTGAACAGTGGTTTGATTTTCTGGTATTCTCTCCTTAGTCACTGAAATGGGGTCTGACATTCTTCCGCCCTAGACCCTTATTTACATCAACTAATTGATAAAGTAGGATCTTAGTTCTGAGTCTAAAGACAAGAATAAGGACTGGGGAAGAAGTGGGCAGATTAGATTTCAGTACAATGTGCAAAAGTAACAGACATTCCCCCTACCATCTCCCTTCCCTCCTTCTTATCCCATTTTCCATAAGTTATTGAAAATAATAATGAAAAGATATTAAGGGGAGGTGCCTGGGTGGCTCAATCGGTTTGATTTCAGCTCAGGTCATGATCTCATGGTTTGTGAGATCAAGCCCTGCCTCAAGGTCTGCACCTACAGCTCAGAACTTGCTTGGGATTCCCTCTCCCCCTCTCTTTCTGTCCCTCCCCCATTCTCTCTCTCTCAAAATAAATAAATAAAAAAACTTTGAAAAAGATGTTAAGGATTTCACAAAGGGAGAGAAATTATTACCTGAACTGGACAGATAGATTTCCTCCATCATACAGATTCCTCAGCCTTTTTTGGAAGTGGCATATTCTCAAATGAAGCCACATCTACTGGCAATTCAGGAAAGGGATTGTGAATAAGTGTGACTTTTCCAGAAAGTGAGGAATTGTTTGTAGTTTTGTGAACAGTGATGTCTAAGCTAAAGCAAAGATGTGGGAATCTACAAAAATAGTACTGGGCAGTTGAAAAGTACCTTGGGGAGCTTGCCATCCTGAATATTTAGGTATTTATCCTGAGATGTCTCCTATTAGAATCTACACCTTCATGTTCTCATTGAGCATTTTGTTGTATGGAAAGAACAGAATGGGCTAAATATCTACAAATATAGTACTGGAAAGTTGAATTGCACAATTTCTTGAGGAGCTTCGAGTTCTTTTTCTTTCAAATTATGTCATAGAGAAAGGTAATTCCCAACCGAGAAACCCCACATAACCATACTAGAGACACGTTGCTAGGTCAATGCACTTTATTTTTTCTACTGAACTAGAGATGTACATGAATACAACTTAGAAGCACACTCCAGACAACTATTTCCAGTTCCTCTTGGAGCTGGTCACCCTTTCCCTGCAGGCACTCACCCTACAAACACATCCAAAATGTGCTAAATGAAGTGACCTGTTTGAAACCACATCTCAGAGCACCGTCTATGAACTTAGCCCACATTGTCTTTGCATGGTGTCAGGAGAAGAAGGGAAGACAGTGGATGATTAAAATGAATTGGATTGACATTACCATTCTTAATTGTGACCTGTAAGGATTTGTATGGAGAGTGTTGTGTCCTCCTACTCTTGACTTCTTAGAGAATCCTCTTTTAGAAGAGTCAGAAGTAACCCTGGAGGACAGGTTTCTCCTTGATAACATCACTTGTCTCTATAATATCATTTATGTAAGCAGGGATAATTTCTTGAATATCATCTTGCCATCGACAAGTCATAAGGACGTATCCCTGCCTATAAGAAGATTCATAGACACAGTCTGTCATTACCACTCCTCTGGTTAAATTACAGTACACTCCTTTTATTAATCGCTTGCTCCTGTGACATCTCTTCACCCCATTCTTACAAGACACAAACAGATTGTTACAGATGTCTTGCAGTTCCTCAAATGAAGTCTGGAGGAAGAAATGTTCTTTTACACAACGGAATCTGTTGTGGACATTTTTCGTTTTTATTTCATCAGTACAGTAGTTGGAATCAGTTAAGGGTCTTCTCGAATAGATAATGGTGCGACTTTTGAAGACATCTTTAGTGGGTGGTAGGGTAGGTCCCGTGCTGTACATCTCCTCCAAATAATCCTCAAAGTGCTCTACCTCTTCCTCCGACATCGGAGCATATTGAATCAAGATTTTCAACTGCAGTGGCTGCAGCAGCAGGAGCAGCAGGAGAGAAAGGGGCCGCAGGGCAATCAGGGTCCACATGCTTTCCTGTGGGGACTACGGGAGATAAGGGAATGTGAACCACTTCCATACTGTGTCCGCTTCTATTCCTGTGTTGGGCAATGTTCGTTTCTGCCACGTACCACCGTTCCGAGCTCGAAGACTTTGAGCAGTTTTCAAATTGACAACTCAGAATATATTTAACTATTTCTGAAATATAGACTAAAAAGTAACCTTCCTAGGCCTGTGCTCAGTCTGGAAGACTGTGGATCTGAGAGGAAAAGGTGAAGGAAGGAGGAAGAAAGGAAGAGAGAGAGAGAGCAGTGAGGAAACAAGGAAGGATAAGAAAGAGAGCAAAGGAAAGACAGAGGGCAGGAGGGAAAGAGAGAAGGTCAAGACAGCAGTGGGGAAAGAGACAGACAGACAGACCGACAGACAGACAGACTGACAGACAGACAGAGGCAGAGAGGAGGCTCACGTGTTCCCACCATCCGGAACAAATGCATCTGTTCTCTTAGGAGTTGTGAACTCACACTGCAAAGAGCTGTAAGTGATCCTCCCTCACCTCCCCCTGCTGTTATGAGGGAAATTCTTCATCTTATGACTTCTCTTCTTGCTCATCTCTGACCATAGACGCCCTGGGAGAAGGGATCAAGCAAGTTATATGGGGTCAGATGAACAACCATCTGCTGTTTCTTTGTGCATATGCTTTCAGCACACCCTCCTTGCCTGGAGTTGCTTGGTCCATTTTGCAGCCTCCTCTGCCTCCTGTTACCACTCAGAATACTCTGCCACTGACGGGCATCACTTACCTTGTGAGGGTGTTTTTTCATCCTATTTTTTCATCTCTTAGGTAGGCTTCATGGCTTCCTGTGACAGGGTTTCACATCCCTAAACTCTCTCCACCCTGTGAGTCTGTCTGCAGAGTTATGGTAACCTCACCATGAGAGATTTCAGTCCTTACTTTCCTTGCATTCTGTGAGTTTCCCTGTCTATTTCACCCCACAGCAGGCTGCACCAAAATCCCCCAGTAATTTGTTTTTTTAAGTTCATTTATTTATTTTTTAGAGAGAGAAAGAGAGTGTGAGCAGGGGAGGGGCAGAAAGAAGGGGAGAGAGGCAGAATCCCAAGCAGGTTCCACACTGTCAGTGCAGAGCCTGATGCAGGGCTCGAACTCATGAACCCTGAGATCATGACCTGAGCTGAAATTAAGAGTCGATGCTTAACCAGCTGAGGCATCCGTGCACCCCAAGACCCCCCAGTACTTTAAACATACGTGAGCAAGTGTCTCTGCAACACAAATGTGTAAAACTGAGATGACTTACATTATTTTAAAAATTGTCTTACCTTAAAAAGAAATGAAAATGTTTAATTTGATATATACCAATGAAGCATGTTATGACTAGGCTTTGTGGTTGTTATGTTAAATAATTATTTTAAAACTTTCCTTGCAAGAGCCTGAGCAGTAGAACATGTGTCACAGGAGTTGTGGCCAACTGCTAGACATAGTCTACCCAGGGCACAGTCTACCCTTTAGAGCAAAGTGTCATCTCTCATAGAGAATTCTTGGGCCTATCTAACATTTTCCAGTTCTAGTCCAAATCTGGCTGTTAATCATTAATTCTCCAAGGAGGCTTTCTTCCAAGACAAAGGCAAGTGCATTAGGTATACCAGAGAACAGGCTTCCGGGCCTACCTGTGCGTGGAGTCTCTTGACCTTGTTCAGTCTTTGTGGTGTCTATGCTTCAGAGAATGGTGCTTCAAGGGGTGGACTGGAGAGATCCAGATATTGGGGAAATTGGCATCCCCTAAGAGTACAGGAACTTGGAGTAGAAAGGGAAAAAACCAAGTGTAAGCAGCAGAAATAAATACACTCTTGGGGTTTCCCTGAAATAAAAATAATAAATAATAATGGCTAACACAATAAGCAATGATGTGCAAAGCATTATCTATACATTACCATCTTCTTAATCCAAACAACCTTATGATAAACATGTTGTTTTTTTAGTATTGTTTTTGTTTTCATTGTAATCAGCATTTCTTTGTGAAAGGAGGCTGCTTAAAATTTTACATTGGACCTGCCAAAACCCTGGTTCAAACCCAGGTCACAAGTCTGTCTGATGTTTACAATTCGGTTCTTCACTGTTATTCACTGTGGCCCTTATCAGTCTAGTTTCCTTTCCTGAGGCTAATCTGTACTTCTTTCTCTAGGCTGTCTTTGTAACTGTCAGAAGAGACCAACAGAAACACAGAGATCACAAAAGTGGCAACAACCAGGGGTGCCTGGGTGTATCAGTCGGTTGAGCATCTGTCCCATGATCTCAGGTCTTGATCTCAAGGTCGTGAGTTCAAGCCCCACATTGGTCTCTGTGATGGGTGTGGAGCCTACTTTTAAAAAAAAGAAGTGGGGAGAATTAGAATTGTCTTTGAACCACTGGAGTGCTGTAAGAAATTGGCCCACCTGCCATGAAACCTAGCTGTGCTGCTGCAGGAGCAGTTTCCTGGGTTTTCTTACTCCACTGTGCCCTTGGCATAAGAGAAGTCTTCCCTTAAGGCAACCTGAGTGATTCTTTAATACTCATAACCCAGAAAACTTGAGCTACATGGAGATGGAAACAGGTTGGATCTAATCTTTGTATATGTGAGTAGAAAAAGTCAGAATTGAGGAGTTAAAGAAAGGCAGATGTTGGGGCGCCTGGGTGGCTCAGTTGGTTAAGCATCTTACTTCAGCTCAGGTCTTGATCTCAAGGTTTCTGAGTTCAAACCCTGCAACTGGCTTTTTGCTGTCAGCGCAGAGCCTGCTTCAGATCCTTTCTCCCTCTTTCTCTGCCCCTCCCATATGCTCTCTCTCTTTCCAAAAAACAAAAAAAAAAAAATTTTTTTTAAAAAAAAGAGAGAGAAAGGCAGATGCTGGGGCACACATGAGAAAGTGGGGAGAACAGGAGGATTGAAGGCAGGAGTGCAGAGAATGGGACTGGAAAGAAAAACTGGGCTGCAGTGGTGATGTGAGAGTGGGCAGTGTTGGTGTGACCATACGCATAAGCCCTTCCTCTTGTCCCTGTTTCTACAGTCTTATCAGACTCCCCTGGGGAGTCTCTTCAGGAGAGTGAGCCCATTGTGACAGTTCAGGGAGCTCAGGACACGGTCCCATAAACGAGAACCTGGAGCATCTGTGACATCTTGAGCTGCAGAGAACAGGACAGCAGGTGCATGGACAGCAGAGGTCAGGCTCCTACTGAGGACATGCCTCGGGGCCTGCCCAGGATACCTCCTTAACCTTTATATCCTAAACTTCTTAATATTTTAGTTATGAACTCAGCTTGTAGTTTCATGCTTGTCAAAATCCTTTCTTACCCCGAAAGTATATGCATTTTTGCTTCTATTCTATTTTATTGCTTTTGTGGATTTTTAAAAAATGTTAAGTTTTTTACCATCTGGAATTTATTATGAAGTATAGTGAGAAGTGGGTTTTGTTTTCACATAATTTGTCCATAATCCCAGTACCAATGATTTGGGGAATAAAATCCATTCTCTCACCACTAATTTAAAAGTTAGCTTATCTATTAAACAATTCTATTTCTGAATTATCTGTTGTGTTTTGATGATGGTTTTATCCATTCACCTGCCAGTAATATGCTTTCACTTATTCTCATTTTAGAAAATATTTTAATATCTAATAAAGCAACTCACATTCATTCTTCTACTTGTTCAAAGTTAGTACTGAGACAGAACAGAAAGTAGATTAGTGGTTGCTTGAAGCAAAGGGTAGGAATGGGAATTAGCAGTAAATGGGTAAGACAGACAGATAGAGACAGAAACAGAGAACAGATGGATTGAAACATGCTTATGCTTCTTAAGTTTTTGCCTGGCAACCTCACACAGCAGAACCACCTGGATGTCCTGTGGAGGACCAGATTCCCTGTTTTTTCCTCAAACCTCATTAATCAGAAGTGCTGTGGATGGGTCCATAAATTTGCACTTTATTATTTTTTTAAAAAATTTTTAAATGCTTATTTATTTTTGAGAGAGAGAGAGACAGAGTGCAAGCAGGGAAGGGTCAGAGAGAGAGGAAGACACAGAATCTGAAGCAGGTTCCAGGTTCTGAACTGTCAGCACGGAGCCTGACGCGAGGCTCGAACTAATGAATCATGAGATCATGGCCTGAGCCGAAGTCAGACGCTTAACCGCTTAACCGACTAAGCTACCCAGGCGCCCCAATTTGTACTTTAAACAAGTTCAAAAGGTGAGTTTTAGCCCACTAAAGTTTGAGAAATACTGCCTTCATATACATAAACATGTAATTTATGACATAGAAAACATCCCCAAATAGTGGGGAAAGTGTTAGGCCTTTTCAGTAAATGTTTTTGGGAAAAAATTGAGATGAATTGCTTTCCCTGTTTGACTGTTGTGAATAATGCTGCTTTGAACATGGGTGTGCACTTATCTGATTGAGTCCTACTTTTCCTTTTCACTTTTAAACATGCGTGGGAGGGTTAGGATGGCTTATAGATTTGTAGGCAGGGAAGGGCCTTTTCTGTAATGCAGGTCCTGAGTCCCTGGTCAGAACTCTGTATTTAACCACAATTTAAAAAAATAAAATAAAAGATTAAGATGGGTCATAGGCTCCCCAGGGAGACAAATACATATTTCAGAGAGATTATTAGGTGGTATTTTAAAAGTAAATCAATTTTAAAACACAAGACATTTAACAGATCTTACAATAAGGCATCAATGGATTATGATTGCATAATAGTCATATAGCCTCAGTCACAAAAGGAAAAACTAAAATTGTATCTTTCAAATCGGTACAATTATAATACTTCATAAACTCACTGCTGGTGAGTTGATAAGGTGGGCAATCACCCATTTGTGATCAGAGTGACAAAGTTGGCAAATATAATAAAAAGCTTTGAAAAGCTGATAATATCCCTCCATTTTTGATAGCTAAGATTCTAAGCAGCAATAGTTTATATAGAAATATGGACAGCAAGCTTTATTTAATAGAGATAAAAATTTGAAATTTGAAAACATAAATATCCAAACATTTGGAGAAAGGTTAACTTGAGTTTGATATGTTCATAAATATGGTAAAAACAATAATAACAATTGTAGTAAGAGCTAATATTTGAGATAGTGTTCTATAGTCAGAGAATTACATATTCTTAGAATAGATTGTTTTCCAGAATTTACAAATAAATTAACCAGTGAAAATGTAAAGATATGAAATATATTTAATATTATAGTAGTAGGATTATCTGGTCACAAGTGACAGAAGTACCAAACAAATTAACTTAAACACAAGAGGAATTATATTGACTCACAGAAAACAAGTCCAAGAGGCACAGCAGGATGAAGAAATTAAATCTTATGCTGTACTCTCGTTTTATCTCTTGTCCTCCACTGTTTTCTATGCTAACTTCATTCGCATGCAGGGTCTCTCAATGTAATGGCAGAGAAAATCATTGTCATCTTTCTAGCCTATATTTAAGGTCACAGTAGGAAGTGTCATCCTCTCCCATTTTCATCCAATATAGAAAATAACTTTACCCATTGGCCTTGTTTCTGTCACATGCATAAATCCAGGATTGTGGGGTCTTCTGATTGGCCAACGTGTAACATATGTCCTCCTCAGGGAAGAAAGGCAAAACCACACCATTAAAATTCCAGCAGAATTCCAGTTGCTGACCGAAGGAACGGTTGTTCCCTACAAAACAAGGAAGGGATGGAGACTAAATACAAAAGTGGCAAATGTCCATTACAAATGGCCAGGGAAAAAAATAAAACATTGAACTATATCTACAATCTGATCCCAATTAGTGGAAATATAGATTATGTAGTGGGGGTGGAGGAACCAAAACAAAACCTCAATAAACTGTTATTTCTGAATGGTTGATTTCTTATTGTTGTCTTTAAAGGTGTCTATTTTTAACATTTAAAATAAGTTAGTTCTAAGAAATGTCACTTATGAAATGAATTTTTAGGATCTGGTTTTGGACATGTTCTTAAATATTTCTCAGGCTGCTGCATTTAATATCAGTTAACTTCCACTTTTGCTCAGCATCAGGAAATGTCAGTTCCTTAGTTTGAGTGGTTAAGCAAAGATAAAACCTCAGTCTGTAGAGTTGGAATTACCTTTGTGAGTAAATCCCAGAGTATCTCTTTGTTTAATTCAGTAGAAAAAAATCTAGGTTTTAGCTAAACTTCAAATTCACACTCTGCATAAACATTTTGGGGCAATATTTATGCTTCTGACCTTTACACCCATAACCAAGTGTCAGGTTGAGAAAAATCTTGAGAAAAATGTGATTTTTGTGTGTCATGAGAGGATTGATGGCTTCACTGAAATGCACATCTTTTGTTCAATTCAAGACATTTCTTCCCCATAGGGCCCTAACAAAGACCTAAATATATGAACTTACAGAGACAGACTACAGAAAGGAACTGACTTTTCCCGATGCAAATGTGGAAGTTAACTGATATCAAATGTTCCAGTCTGAGACACTGACACTTCATATTTAAGAACATGTCCAAAACCAGATCTTAATAAACATACACAAAATAAGAATTACTCAATAATTGAAAAATCAATCCTCAGGGCACAAATATAGAGTAATTTTGACATCTTATTTTGCAAAAATGGAGTCAAGCCAGCTCTCAGATGACAAAAATCTCTTTACATTTGTTTGCAGTTTCCTGCAAGTTTATATTTATGCATGCCTTGGTTAGCTTTTTTATTGTATGATTCTATAAAAAAAGACTTTTTTTTAAGATTTGTTGCATTGATATCTGCTATTTTTTTCTGTAATGTCAGTGTGAGTTTAGAAGGTACAGACTAAGATATGGCCATTGATATGGTTTGATCTCATAATTTGGCCCTTCTCAGTGATCAGGAATAACAGGAAAATAGAAGATAGAATATATTAGGATAGAATATCTCATAGATTTTGCCTGGGTAAAGGAAAATAAAACCCAGTGAGACAGTGGGTTCTATATCAAGAAAAAAATAGGGGAACCTGGCTGGCTTAGTCAGTGGAGCATGTGACTCTTAACTTTGGGGTTGTGAGTTTGAGCCCCATATTGGGTGTAGAGATGATAAGGAAGGAAGGAAAGAAGGTGGGAAGGAAGGTAGAAAAAAAAAAGAAAGAAAGAAAAACAGATTTCAGTGTTCATACCCACCCACCCATACACATACAAACATATTCCTCCGTGTATGATGAACTAGAGGTCAAAGTAATATTTTTAAAACAACATTAAGGATATTGATACAAGTATATATAGTGGAATATTTTTCACAATTTTGGAGCTAGTGAAGGATGTCTTCCTTAAGTCAAACAAGAGCACAGCCACAAAGAAAATTATTGAAACTCTTGGTTACACATGCATAGACTGAGCCTGTACACGTGAGTACAAAGAAACCCTCACCCCAAAACAAATAACATAACAATAATCTCTAATAGCAAAAGACACTAAAAAATAAACTTCAAAAACCAGCAATAGTTTGGGGAAAAAATGCTTCGGGGGCACTTGGGTGGCTCAGCCGGTTAGTGTCCGACTTCAGCTCAGGTCATGATCTCACAGTTAGTTCGTGGGTTCCAGCCCCACATCGGGCTCTGCGCTGACAGCTCAGAGCCTGGAGGCTGCTTCGGATTCTGTGTCTTCCTCTCTCTCTGCCCCACCCTTGCTTGTGCTCTGTGTCTTTCTCTCTGCCTCTCAAAAATAAATTTTAAAATGTTAAAAAAATTTTTTTAGTGCTTTGAAAACATGTTCAGTGTAAAATTGCTTCTCANATCACAGTTAGTTCGTGGGTTCCAGCCCCACATCGGGCTCTGCGTTGACAGCTCAGAGCCTGGAGGCTGCTTCGGATTCTGTGTCTTCCTCTCTCTCTGCCCCACCCTTGCTTGTGCTCTGTGTCTTTCTCTCTGCCTCTCAAAAATAAATTTTAAAATGTTAAAAAAATTTTTTTAGTGCTTTGAAAACATGTTCAGTGTAAAATTGCTTCTCAAACTCGGGTAAAAGAAAAGTATGGATTTCTTCTCTCAATCCATCATATTTGCACCAAAACCTCAGCTCTTAAGGGTAGCAGCACAATTTACCTCTATTACAAATGTAGGGGTCTTCTGCCTTCTTATATAGTTAGGAAGATCAAAATACCTGCATTTGTCCTAGTGAAACAGAAAGTTACATTTTTGTACATTTTGTACATGAGTGTTGATGACCGGTATCGACATAGTTTCTCTTTCTGTTATCAATTGTTTTAATATGGAACATAGGGTTATTTTTTCCTCACCCTTTAAACAACTAACATTTCTGAAAAGTAACACAAAAGCCACTGACATCTCTTTGAGCTACCAAGACCTGTTTCTTGTGGTGTAAAGAATTTCTCTCTTTCCCAGTACGCTACAGCAGTAAAAGCAAAATGCTCATCTATGCCTTCACAAAGTATTCTTATTTCCTATGAGATCTTCATTCAACCCCTGCATTTCTTAGCTTTTGTATCACTAACTCGATATGAGTTCAACTCTGCCATGATAAATCTATTTTCTCACTAGAAAAGCAAGAAGTGGTTTATGTCCAAAAATTTTAAGAAGCCTGTTAAGACAAGAATACTTTAAACTTGGTGTGGGTTTTTTTTGAAAGATTTTATTTTCAAGCAATCTTCACACCCAACGTGGGGCCTGAACCTACAAATCTCAGATTAAGAGTCACAGCCTCTACCAACTGAGTGAGCCAGGCTCCCCTAGACTTGGTTTTATTTATTTATTTATTTATTTATACTTATTTATATTTGAGAGAGAGACACTACACAAGTAGGGGAGGAGCAGAGAGAGATGGAGACAGAATCTGAAGCAGGCTCCAGGCTGTCAGCACAGAGGCCGACGCAGGACTGGAACTCACAAGCAATGAAATCGTGACCTGAGCCAAAGTCAGACAGTTAACTGACTGAGCCACCCAGACACCCCTACCTAATTTTTGTTTTTTTTAACATAGTTTTTTAAAACTTTTTAAAGTTTATTTACTTAGAGAGAGCGAGAAGGAGAGGAACATAGAGAGAGAGAGACAGAATCCCAAGCTGACTCCATGCTGTCAGCACAGAGCCCAGTGCAGGGCTTGAATCATGAACCATGAGACCATGACCTGAGCTAAAACCAAGAGTTGGACACAACCAACTGACCCACCCAGGCACCCCTAAATTTAGTTTTAAAATGAAAACATACATAAGGATGAATATAACTTCTAGTCAAGATGAAGTAACATGGACCCGATTTACCCTTCCACCTGAAACAATTTTTAAAACTGACAAAATGCTGGAAAAATTAGTTTCAAGACACTAACATCAGACAACAAAATACACTGATCTTTGAGACACAGGAAACTAACAAGGTGAGCCCTACAGTTTGCCTGGCTTACTGTCTGGAGAGAGATTTCAGGCACAAGTGAAGAGTTGGCAAAGTTAGGAGGAGCCTGAAGACCACAGGAGATAAGGAGGAGGAATTGAGGAAACGAGGAGGCCAAGAAACTTGAGTCCATAAGCCAGAGTACTAGAAAGGAGAGTGCTGCCTTGAGCAGAAACATGGAGATCTGCACAAGGTTTTCTCAAGTATGCAGCAGAGTACGGTTTATTATACGTGGGGGAGAAAACCACCTGAGGCTGGGGAAAGAATTATCTAAAAGGATCAGAGGAGATAATGCCTAATCCTACTAAACAGGCTGGAAAAAGTCAAGATGCATAGGATATTAGATTGTGTACTCAGGAAGGTCTTGCCTCAGTAGTGGGCAATAATTAGCCATAGGCTTCTATTGCTCTGCACCTGCCTAACAAATCAAAAGGATCGATGTGATTCCAAACAGCTTATGTGTATTCCAGACAAAAGTTCAAGAATATTTACAGGAATGCTGGGGCGCCTGGGTGGCTTAGTCGGTTAAGCGTTCGACTTTCACTTAGGTCATGATCTCGCGGTTCGTGGGTTCGAGCCCCGCGTCGGGCTCTGTGCTGACTGCCGGCTCAGAGCCTGGAGCCTGTTTCAGTCTATGACTCCCTCTCTCTCTGACCCTCCCCTGCTCACGCTGTCTCTCTCTCTCTCTCTCTCTCCTAGAAATAAATAAAACATCAAAAAAAAAAAGAATAAAAAAAAAAGAATATTTATAGGAATGCAAGTATCCTTACCAGGTAAACCAACAAGGTAAAATTCACATCTGGCATCCAATCAAAAATAACTAAGACTAGGGGCGCCTGGGTTGGCTCAGTCAGTTAAGCATCCGACTCTTGGGTTAGGCTCAGGTCATAAAATCACAGTTCATGGGATTGAGCCCCGCATCAGGCTCCATGATAACGGCATAGAGCCTGCTTAGGATTGTTTCTCTCTGTCTCTCTCAGCCCCTTCCCCACTCACACACACACACTCTCTCTAAATAAATAAATAAAAACTTTTAGAAAATTACTAAAAGAGGAAGCAGGTAAACAAAAATCATAATGAGGAGAATCATGATTCAATTGAATTTGACCACAAAAAGGCACAGAATAAAGACATTAAAACTATTATTATAACTGAATTTCTTATGTGCAAAAAATTAAGTAGATTCATGGATCATAGGGAAAAAAACAAATCAAACTTTCAAACTTTTAAAGAAATGAACTAAAATGTGTGAGATGAAAAATACACTGGATGGGATTAGTGGCAGATTAGATATTATAGAACAATGACTAGTGAGTTTGAAGGTCATAGAAATGATTCAAATGAAACACAGAACAAGAAAACAAAACCAAAAAAAAGTGAAAAGAGCATCAGCAAGCTGTAGAATGAATTCGAGTGACTTCAGATGAGTAATTTGAGTCTCTGAAAAGGAGAAGCAGAGAGATAGAAAAAAATTAGAATTAATAGCCAAACACTTTCAAAATTTGATGGAAAGTATAAATTCACAAGTTCAAAAAAGCTCAACAAACTCCAAGCACAAAACCTGAAGAAAACCATACCAAAGCACATCATAACCAAATTGGAAAGAAAAAAAGCCCCACCTAGTTATGAAAAGAAAACCTGAGAAGCAGCCTCAGAGAAAAGACATGTTAGGACTGGAGAAGCAAAGAAAGGGGTGACATTAGATTTCTTACCTGAAACAAGGTAAGTAAGAAGAGAGCAGAAAAACATTAGTAAAGCACACTAAGTAAGAAAACTGTCAATGTAGAAATTCTATATCTGGTAAAAATATCTTTTAAAAGTGAAGGCAAAATAAAAGCATTCTCAGATTGCAGAGCTTAAAGAATTCATCACCAGCAAACAGTAGAGAGAAGGCAAACAGTAGAGAGAAAATTATACCAATTGGAAACGTGAATCTCCATAAAGGAATGGAAAACATTGTAAATGGTCATTACATGAGCAAATAAATGTGATTTTTTCCTTATTCTTTTAATGTTTATTTATTTTTGAGAGAGAGAGACAAAGTACAACTGGGTGAAGGGCAGAGAGAGAGGGAGACACAGAACACGAAAGCAGCCTCCCAGTTCTGAGCTGTTGTCACAGCAGTTGATATAGGCTTTTGAACTCACCGAGCTGCGAGATCATGACCTCAGCCAAAGTCAGACACTTAACTGACTGAGCCACTCAGGTGCCCCACTTTTTCTTCTTATTTAAATTGATTTAAAATAAAACAGACTAACCAAAACTAGCAGCAATGTATAATGGGATTTATATCATATTTCAAAGTAAAATGCATGAGGAGCGTCTGGGTGGCTCAGTCAGTTAAGCGTCCGACTTTGGCTCAGGTCATGATCTCACGGTTCATGGGTTCGAGCCCCGCATCGGGCTCTGTGCTAACGGCCAGCTCACAGCCTGGAGCCTGCTTTGGATTCTGTGTCTCCCTCTTTCTCTGACCCTCCCCTGCTCACGCTGTCTCTCTCTCTCTCTCTCAGAAATAAATAAAACATTTTTAAAAAATCAAAGTAAAATGCATGACAATAGCATCAAATCTGAGAGGAATGTAAGTTATTATCATAAGGTTTTTATATTATGAGTGAAGTAGTACAGTATCAGTGATAAGTTATAGATAAGTACTATAAATCCTAATGTAACCAACTAATTAAAAGAGCTATAGTTAAAAAGTCAACAAAGGAGATAAAATTGGAATCATAAAAAAATTGACAAATCAAGTGAAAGCCCCAAAATCAGAAAAAAGAAAGACAAAATGGAAAGGACAAATAAAAAAAATAGCAGGAGTTAGACTCCAACTAACATATCAATAATCTCATTAAACGTAAATGGTCTTAGCTTACCAATTAAAAGCTAGTGATAGAATGGATTAAAAAAAAACAAACCAAGATTCAGTATACATGGTCTATAAGAAATACACTTTATATGAAGACACAAAAGAAGGTAACAATAAAGGATGTAGAAACATATCATGCTAGTGCTCATCAAAAGAAAGCTGGAGTGCTATAGTAATATCAGATAAAGCAGATTTCAAAACAAAGAATATTACCAAGGCTGAGGAGAGTCATTTCCAAATAAGAAGTTTGATTAATCAACAGGACATGACAATCCTAAATTTTTATGCTCCTAAAAATAGGGCTTCAAATTAAAAGATGCAAACATAGAAAGAACTACAAGAAGTGAACAAATCCTTGTATTACAGTTTGAGCTTCCATATCTGCTTCTCAATAACTGATAGGTCAAGTGGGCAGGAAATCAGCAAGAATACTGAAGACTTGAATCAAATTAACAACCAACTTACCCCTAGAGACATTTATAGAACACTTCATACAACGAAAGCAGAATACATATTTTTTCAAGTGCCTCCAGAACATTTACCAGGATACACCAAATTTTCTGCCATAAAATAAGTCTTAATAACCTCAAAAGGATTCAAGTTAAACAAAATATATTCTCTGATGCTGGAATGAAAGTATAAACGAGTAAGAGAAAGACTCTTAAAAATCTCCAAATATTTGGGACCTAAACAAATCAATTCTAAATAACCGATAGGACAAACATAAAATCAAAATCGAAATTAGAAAACATTTCGATCTGAATACTGTTGAAAACAATCACATAGCATAGTAAAATTTGTGGGAGGCTGTTAAAGCAGTATTGAAGAGAAAAGTGATAAACACTATACATCCATACTAGATGCAATGCATACATAGATATCTATTATAATATATATATGAATGCATACACATTCATATGAATGTAATACATATGTGAATGAATATTATATTCATGAATAAAGAGGACTTGTATACAGAATACATATACTCATACATGAATATAATACATATGTGAATGATTATATATATGAATAAAAAGGACTTGTATCCAGAATATGCAACAATGAAAATGCAAATAATCCTATAAAATATAGGAAAATGTTTTAGCACTTTAGAAAAGAAGACATATGGAGAGCAAACAAATAAGCACATGAAAAAGTTGTTCAATATCATTAGTATTCAAGGAAATTCAACTTAAAACCACAATGCTATACCAACAGACACTTACTAGAATGGTTACAATGAAAATGACTGACCTTACCAAGAGTCGGTAAGAATGTTGATGAACTGTATTTCTCATAATAGTGCTGGTGAGAATATAAAATGATACAACCAAATTTGGAAACAGCTTGGTAGTTTTTTAGAAAAGTAAATACACATCCACCATGTGATCCAGCCTGTACGTCCACACAAATACTTTTACATGAACGTTCACAGCAGCTTTATGTGCAATCACCAAAAGCTAGAATCAATCCAAATTTCTACCATTAGGTAAATGGATAAATGAACTGTAGTATATCCATTTAATGAAATGCCACTCTGCAAGAAAAGGGAATGAACTATAGATACACACAACAACACAGATGAATCTCAAATAATTAAATTGAGTTAAAGAAGCCAAACAAAAGATAGCACATAGTGTATCATTCCATTTCTATAAAGTCCTGGAAAATGGAAATTAATCTGTAGTGAAAAGAAAGCAGATCAGTGGTTGCGGGGGGACTGGGGTTAGAACAGGTGAGAAGAAGGAATAACTAAGGGGCATGAAATTTGGTAAGTGTTGGATATGATTTAATGGGCATAGATATAAATGTCAAAACTTATGAAATGAGACAATTCAAATATGTGCAGTTTATCACATGTTAATTACATCTCAATAAAGCTGTTTTAAAAAGTTAAAATATGAAGTCATATAACATTGTTGTCTTAGTGGCGATCTGCTGGTCACTTGCCACACCTTTAGAACTTCCTTGCCAGGGAGAAAAAAAAAGTCTTGGGCAGAGGCTGCGGAATTGGAACAAGGATCGCTGCACAAAGATGAGAACTCTAATGAGTGGAATCTGGGGGTTGATGAAAGAAAAAGATGTGGCCACAGTGCAGCAGTAGGCCACAACAAGTTTTATTTGGGGGCCGCTTGGCAAGTGGGTGTGTGAGGGAGGTCCCTCGCACCAGAGCACCCAGTGAACACCATGTGGTGGTGGTGAGGCACCATCCTGAAGGGGGGGGGGGGGGGACANGGGCTTATGTGCCTAAAAGATGGCACTCAGCAGAATGAAGGGGAGTATTTGAGTCAGAGAGCTCCAAAGGGCAGCAGCAGCTTATGGGTTTTGTTGTTGTTGTTGTTGTTGTTTTATAGCTAGAAGGCTTATTTTACCCTGTGGCTTGCAGATGCTGGGTGTAGTTTTACGGGTATGTAAAGCATACATGCTCTAAAAGGCAAAAAATATGCTTACCAAGGCTACATTTAAGACAACCAGATGGGTAAAAATTTGGGTTTGACACTGGTGACCTTTTAAGGCTATGAGTCCCACTTGCTATAAAAAGTAAACATAGGGCCTAATACAGTGACCATGTTTGGTTCATTTATATAACAGAACCTTCCTAAGAGTGCACAAGGAAAAAAAAAATTCCACAGGCCACCTCTGAACTTAGAATCCAGCCCTTACATCTCCTCATTTGGGGGCTATATGAATACTGGGTCACTAGTTTCTTCCAGTTGCAGGAAATACACCATCCCCAAACAGAATTCTCCTTTCTATCCACTTTCAAGGAAATGTACTCTTCTTTCACTCTTGGCCATGACTTTCTTCAGTGGGCCTAACACTCAAATAAATCTCTGGGAGACAAGCACATTGTTCACTACTCTTCACTACTGTTACCTGGCCTGAAATACAAAAGATGTTAATAACCCACAAGATATATGTGCAAAAACTCGCCTTTTATGGTAATGGAAAAGAGAAAAGTGCATTATATTGGTTTTGTCTCTTAGAGAAGGGCCAAAAAAAAGTAACCAAATAAGTGTCTTAATAAATTATCCTGCCATGTCTGTAATATGTAAAGAAAATTACTTCCTATTGTTTAAAAGAGAAAAGCAGCCACCCCAAAGAAAACAGTGTTTGTAAATGGCCAGATATCATCTGAACAGAATCTCACCTTGTGTAGACATGAACAGATTTATGTTTTGATCATAAAATTGGGTTTGCACACTACAGAATGGCTGGAAGGCACAAAGTTGTGTCAGAAGAAATCACATAGGCAATCATTGGGGATATCTTTAACAAAAACTGGGCAGAACACAGGCCATGGGTGGCTCAGTCAGTTAAGCACCCAACTCTTGATATTAGCTCAGGTCATCATCTCACAGTCTTGAGATTGAGCCCTGTTGTCAGCACAGAGCCTGCTGGGAATTCTCTCTCTTCCTTTCTCTCTGCCCCTCCTCTGCAGGCACACACACACACTCTCTCTCAAAATAAATGAAGAAAATCTAAAAATTAAAAAAAATGGGGAAGAACAAAATGGAGGTAAATAATAGATTAAATTATTTAGGACATAAAAAATCACAGGACTTGCTGTTAGGATGGATTAAGGAGATCAGGAAAATGTGTCAAAAATAAATTCCTTCGGTTTTTCCTTAGCAATTTTATTGACGCATAGTTCAGATGACATAAAAGTCACTCCTTTAAAATGCATGATTCCATGATTTTTAGTAAACTTAGATGTGTGCCACTGTCATATAATACAGTTTCAGGGCGTTTCCATCACCCTCAAAAGATCCCTCGTGTGTACCTGCCGTCACTCCCCATTCTCACACTAGTCCTAGACAACCACTCATCTATTTTGTGTCTGTACTTGTGATGGTTTGGCGCCATGAATTTTTGACTGTATGATGACGTGAAAACAACACATATTCAGTAGAACCTCATACTTTGAAATTTGAATTCGGACCTTTTCCTGGGCTACCCAGTGATATGCGCTATCATACTCTCGTGATGCTGGGCAGCCCCGTGATCATGAGGGTAAACATCGGATATTACTTACAACCATTGTGTACCATTCCAAGCATTCTGTTTTCACTTTCAGTTCAGTAGTCAATAAATTTCATGAGATACTCAACATTTTGTTATAAAATAGGCTTTGTGTTAGAAGACTTTGCCCAACTGTAAGCTCATGTAAGTGCTCTGCAATTGTCCCGCTTCAGTCAGATTGCCGCCTTCTGATGTAATCAAATCTCCACATGCCTTCTCTTACAGGGGCACTTAAAACTGCAGTCAGGACCAACCCAGGTAATCCACATCTTGAGGTCCTTAACTTAATTACATCTGCAAAGTCTCTTTTGCCATATAAAGTAACACTCTGCAGTTCCAGAGACTAGAACCTGGACATCTTTGGGAGCGATTATTCAGCAACCACAATCTTGTAGGTAGAAAACATACAAATTCTTTATTCTAATACTCAAAGGATTCAGTACTCATCTGTCTATAACAATCTTTCCACCTACTCATACTTATGTGCTACTTCCCATTCCTACTACCTTTTTCCTCTCCTTCAAATCTTAGCTATTTGAATGGATCATCCATTAAGTTCAAGATTTTAGTTCTTTTACAGGTGCCTACACTAATCACCCCAGACAAAAGAGATATGTCTCCCTCTTAAGATATTATTCTCCTCCCCAGTATTCAGTACCTTGTGCAGTAAGGGTACATTTATTTATGCTTTTTCCCCACAGCAGCTGGTACAATGTCTTACATATGGAAATTTCTCAATTGCTTGCCTATAAATATCTTCTGCTCATTAACTGCTCTAATTACTCTGCCTCTTTAAGGGGCCACATCACTGTAATCTCATTACATTTCTCTCCCCTAGGTCAAATGCCTATTCAATGAGTCTGGGCCTACACAGACATGCCTTTCAACTTTTATAGTTTATGGACAGGTGACCGCATGACATGAGAAATAAGACTACAAACAAAAAGAGGATGGACAGATTTTTTAATGTGATGAAAACAAATTTACATCAATATAATTTGCCACACACTGAGAGGCGTTCACAGCCATGACTGTATTGCCTGTCAGTTAGGCACAAAAAGATGCATTTATTAAGATGATTACAGTGAGCTTAAGTTTTATAAAGACAGCTGAGCAATTCCAGTGTTTTCTAAAGGAAGACAAGGAGGAATTTAATAAGCTGGAGGGCTGCTAGCAGACTAGCAGAGGCACCCACTAAAAGGGCTCGATGTGTACCCAGGGTGAGTTCATCAATTCACGCTGTTCTTGTCCTTTTCCACCTGGGCAACTCAGAGCCATGTGCTCCATGAGCCCTGGATTCACAGGGGCTGAACCACAACAGACTGAATAATGGCCTCAGTCTTATGGGTGATCTGATTCCAGAAACCTGTCCAACTTGTCACTCTACACCTTACGGGTGAGTTCAAACAAAAGACAAGAACACATAAAGTCAAGTGGGCCAAAGCCTGAAAGGAAACTAGAAACCAGAGACCATGACAGAGTGCAAAAAAGATTTGTGTTGTGGGCACAATCTGGGCAAGAGAAGAGAACACAGATGAAGGATGAGGAAGGGATAGGAGTGGGGAATTGTCAGAAGTGGTCACTCTTTGTGTGGGCATCTCCCAAGAGATCAGCCTCCCAACATTACTCCCATGCCCCTACTCCTGCTGATTCCTCTCTGACAGGCCCTCCCTCCTGAGACCATGAGAGCTCTCAGAAGGCGTGTTTAATGGGATGGGTCTGAGAGCTCAGCCCATGTTCCCAAAGAACATGTTGTTCCCAGCCTGAACTGGGAGAGCAAGGAGAGAGAACCAAGCAGCACAGCCTGGAGCTTTCAAGCCTGCCCTGTTCTTTGACCATCTGTAGGACAAGCCCCAGGGCCCACAGGCCCCCAGGGAGATTCCCAACTCAGAGTCCTAAGGGCCAGAATTGACTGAATTGAGTCTCTTACCTAAAGGATGTATGAGAGGAGGGAAGAGTGTCATCAGTGAACTAAATAAACCAATGTGCAAGAGAGTCTGAAAAGTAGGATAGGGCTTAGTTCTATCTGTTTTCCAGAGAGACAACAAATGTACTAATTTGCTCTCCCAGGAGGAGTGCCCGAGAATGTTCCCTTTCCTGTACCTATGCCACCACTGTTATTATTTTAAAAGTTATTTCTGCTGATTGGGCAGGTAAACAATGATATCACACTGTTTTTATTTATATTACCTTTAGAAAAAAAGTGAAAAAAGATCTCTAAATGTTTAATGACTATTTCTTCTTTTGTTAATTTTCTGTCTGTGTCCTGGCTTATTTTTCTGCAGGTAGGCTCACCTTTAACTTATTAAATAAACAGAGCTCTTTACATATTCAAGACAGAAATCCTTTGCCAGCCATATATATATATGGGTTTTACATTTGTAAAAGTTCTGTATGCTATAGTCCTATCCCTGATCTATAGAACCCAAATCTCCTTGACCAGGACCCAGGAATTCGTATTTGATAACAGCTCCTAAAGCTAGTAAATTTGTTAGGGTAAGGCTAGGCTGATGGAACAAAACACAGTGGATTTAAAAATATACATATTGGGGCACCTGGGTGGCTGAGTCAGTTAAGTGTCTGACTTTTGATTTCAGCTCAGGTCATGATCTCACGGTTCCCAAGTCTGAGCTCTGCACCCAGCTCTGAACTGACCGTGCTGAGCCTGCTGGGATTCTCTTTCTTTCCCTCTCTCTCTCAAAACTAAATAAACAAAAATGTAAAAAATGTATATATATATTGATTTCTGTCTCATAGAATTAAGCAGTCCAGATTGGCGAGATACCTCTGCCTCACACAGGTCTTCAGGCACATGCCTTCCTTCCCTTTTGCTGTTCAGCCCATTCCTAGAACATATCTAGAACACTATTATCATCTAAAGGACTTAAGTTGAGTCACACCCATGTCCATTTTGGGTATCTAGCTATTGGGGAAAAAAAATCAGAGGAGGCCAGTTCCATGTCACAAGACCTGGACATAGAAGTGGCACACATCATTCCTACTCAGAGAGCCTGGGAAAAGAAGTCTGGCTGGGCAGCTCCATGCCACACCGTACCTCTTTGACTTGAGACCAAGGGCGTGGTTTGGGGTAGGCAACCAGAGAACACCAGTACACTGATCCTGATGTCTATCCAAGTCAGAGAGCCCAGATCTAATCCAATCTCCTCATCACGTAGATAAGGACACTGATGTAAAGTGTTTGCACAGTGAGGGAGTGAGGCAGTGACTGCACAATGAGGCAGTAAAACATATGGGGGCTTATCTATGATGTTACAAAGGCTCCCCTTACTTCAGCATCACTGCAGGCCCTGGGAGCCAGGACTTGTTTCACTTCAGAATTGTTGGTTAAAGGGAATTTAGTGCCCTTCATGTTGGGAAAGCCGAGGGAATGGTTAAAGGCAATATGGGCACTCCTCTTGTGCTAAATAACCCCCTTATCCCTTTCTCAAACCTATCACTACATTCCCAGAATCCTTTCTCTATCCAACTCTCCCTTCTGTGGTCCTTGTGATTGGATCTGTCTCTTTTATCACCTCATTTCATTCCCTCTAATGTCTCTCTGCAGCTGCAGAGAAATGACACCTATCTACCTTCAGTTATCTTTCTAGCAAGTTCAAGAGATGCTTGTTTGGTCCTTTGTAGCCAGGCGGGGGCTGATACAGTTGAAGGAGGCTGAAGTGACAGAATGAGAACGTGAAGAGGAAGCCTATCAGGACCAGCCCGTCAATGGAGTGAAGACAAGGAGGTGAGTTTCGGGGGCTGTGAAGACAGCAGTCTCAAAGGAACAGAAGCTGGGCCGTGCTGGGGTCAGGCTCGGTGAGATGAGAATGGGGTGTTAGTAGCCTTGGAAGCCAAGCCAAGAAATTTAGGTGTAAAGCTACAAGAAAAATGAAAGAAAGGAAAAAAAAAAAAAAGCTCTCTGTGGTTTGGGAGCAGAAAAGGGACATTATGAAGATTTAATGCTTTAAAATCTGAAATCCCTTGCTTAACATCATCATGAGGGACCTTAGGAATACACATTATGTCAAAGGAATGACAGCCTTTGAGGGTGGGAAATGCTAGTAGTTAGGACTCCCCACTCTCTATGGCATCTCCACATTTGACATCTTTCAGACTTCACAGTATGATGATTAAATAACACCCTGGTGTTATTCCTGATTCCTTCAGAGAAGTGGAAAGATTTGGTCTTAATTAAGACTCTTTAGAGGATGGTCCTGGCCTAGAAAGAGGTATCTATTCTGGCTCTTTGCTCTTCTCTCCTGGTGAAGGAAGAAATCTATACTAAATTCTGAATGAGACTGGATTTGCCTTTTCTTACATATTACCAAAAAACTCTGGCAGAGCTTGAAGTTTCACTTCTGGGGCTGACATGCCCATCACCCAGAGCTGGGCTCTACAGTAGGACTATATTGTTGGGAAAAAGTGACTCAAATGGAACCAAGTTTGAGCCAAGAAGAAACCTGATGGACAGTTCTGCTCTGAAGAGCCTGTCCCATGCGTGATGAGTGGGTGGTAGCACCAGTCTTGCCATATAGAACTATCCCCGGAATGGAACCCAGTGAGCATACCTCTCCTCCATTACTCTGGGTTCTCCTCCTACAGAGAAGAAAACTCTGGGTCCCAGGCCTTCCCCTCTATCACCTTCTCCTCTGTCTGCCAAGAGAAAATTGAGTGCTAACTATACACCTATTTGGCCAAGCTCATAGTGACTGTTTATTTAAGCAGCCACCATACTGAAAAGGAAAATCCAGCTGAAAGATACAAAAATATGTCTTCTAATGCTGTAGATTGTTGATGGCCAGAGTTTTGTAGTTTTAATAAAATGAAAATGCTGCACAGAATGTGAAAAATGTTAGGAAAATTGATATATTAAGAGTGATGTACAGTAAGAAACTGTAACACTTTGTTTTATGTCTATTTATTTAAAATCAGGACATTAAAAAAGACTGGTCTCAGGATGGAGGGAGGATGCAAGATGAGGAACCAGGAACACATAAGTGCTCACTAATGAATAAGAGAATTGCCCATACTTTGTGTAGAGTGTTGAACTATAAGACTTACAAATAAGCAATTGATAGTGAAAAAGAAAAAAACCAATACAACATCAGAAATGAGATTGAAAACTAATCCTGCCCAGCACTTGGCATAGATGTCCTATTTCCCATCTTTCCACCTGCTCTATTCCTCTGGGGCTTGCATCTCTCTCCCAGAGCCCCAGGGAATCAAGCCTATGCTGAGTAAAAATTGCAATAAGAGCTTTATTTTTCCATCTGTAGCAACCTGTGACATAGATAGGGACGAGGATGGAGGAATGGAGATTGCATAGGGTCGGAGCTGTTGACCGAGGGGAAAAAGCATCTTTTTCTTCTGGCATCTTCTGGAGGACAGGTGGCACCTGGTTGCATGGGTGGGTGCTCACATTTGAGCATCAATGCACACATTTATTTGAAAAGAAAAGTGATTATAGTATCTCCTATGCTCATTCACTATTTCTCTGAATAGGCTCAGGGGCAGTACAATTAACTATCAATAATATTTGTTTTGGGCTTTTTCTCTTAATTTTGTCAGGTTGGATGGATTCTGCTTCTTGGCTTTGTAGCTGAGCTAGGATGAAATTCAGTCTGGTTCAGAGAAAGTGTGTGTGAGAGGTGGCGGGGGAGAGAGGGAGAAAGGGTATCTCCAAGATCAGTTGTAAATTTTAATTGAATTAATAACTTTGCATTTTTTATTCCTCCACTTAGTATAGATAAGCAAGAGTTTACTATATTGCTGTAAAGGTAGGTATGGATACTAGAAGGAAATAAACAATAATGAGAATAAGGATGTCTTTCTTTAGCGAGACTCCAGTCTCAAAGCCCTGTGGGATTTACGGCTTAGAGCCACTAACCAACCAGCTCATCAGAGAATGACCTGTCAGCACTGCCAATGTTTTCTTTAACGAGGTACCACTGTTGTGTTGGTATCTGGGGAATTATTTGCCCGTAGTAAGCTGGCACATAGTGGTCTCCAGATGTGGGCTTCTAGAACAGCTGGTGCCAAGATTCTGTCCACCCTTGCAGCTGGAGGCCTCAGGGACCCCGTGTATCACTTCCATCAAGCCACAGATGAAGTTATTGTCAAACTGCGTGACTTCAGAAACTTTTCTCCAGACCACCACATCATTGCAATACTCTTTGCCGTTACCTGGACCATTTCCTCTGGGGAAGCTATAATGTAACCTTCTGAATGTCAATAATAAGGAAGACAGAATATCCTTGCACTGGTATTTTTGTATAACAGAGTCAAGTTCGTTAATACTTCACTAGTCTGTTTTTCTTGGTCACTGTTTGCCACATCATACTGCATCTCTGCCCCCTGAAAATTCTTCGTTAAGTATCTCCATTATGCTTTCTGGAGCTCCTGCAAGAATCACCCCCAAACCGAGGAGCAGCAGAGAGAAGGTCTCCATCTCAGACCTAGGGTACTCTCTTCTGAAGTAAAAATAAAAAAGTAAAAGATGAAAATAAGGAGAATATTGGGGCACCTGGGTGGCTTAGTCGGTTAAGCGTCCGACTTTCGCTTGGGTCATGATCTCGTGGTTCGTGGGTTCGAGCCCCGCGTCGGGCTCTGTGCTGGCTGCCAGCTCAGAGCCTGGAGCCTATTTCAGAGTCTGTGTCTCCCTCTCTGTGACCCTCCCCTGCTCACGCTGTCTCTCTCTCTCTCTCCTAGAAATAAATAAAAATATTTTAAAAAGAAAGAAAATAAGGAGAATATTAATGGGATAGTTCTCTTTCCCTCAGGACAGTCATTCCTAACATTGCCTCCTGCATGTAAGTTCCGGCTCCTTCTATGAAAGGATGATGGCATGAAAAGATACTCAGCTGTGGAATCGGAAGACCCAGCTCCAAATCCCCACTTACCTGCTCATACATAATTTACTCTAACTCCTTTAAGCTCAGTTTCCCCCATGTGGGGGAAAAAAAAAGGAAATGTGAGAATTGTACAAGATAATATGTTTAACGTGTCCCAAACCAAGTAGTTAGTTCTGTCCCTTTTCTCCTTGTCTATAAACTCTTTGGGAGGGACTATCATCTACATAGTGGTCACAATAATCTCACCCAACATTCCTTACTACTGTGTCTCCTACAGCTTCAAACCATGTTATTTTCGTCACCTCTCATTTCTTTCCCCACCCGTTCACAGTCATAGAATTTCTCTTTATCAGTTCCTCTGGCAAGTGGGTCCCACAGAGAAAGAACCCAGCTTGTTGTGGGGCAAGAAGTGAAACCGTATTTGTTTCCTGAGAGTTTCTGTTATTGGTCAAGCTGAGTGAGGGAAGGAGGGGCATGAAAGAGGTAGGTAGAATCAGATGGGATAGAAAGAGGAGACAATGAGGAACCAAGGATGCTCAGATAACTTAATGAAGTGTGCATTTGGCCTTGGGAACCCCTGTGACTTGGGCGGCAACACATGTTAAGTCTACCAACCCTATTGTTCACTTCCCTAATCTACTTATGGCTCATTTCCTTTTTGAAAATTATTGAAGTATAATTGACATACAATTTTATATTAGTTTCAGGTGTGTAACATATTGATTCGATAATTCTATATAATCATTCCATTCTTATACCACTCATTTGACATTACCACACATGGACTTGTGATTTTTATTACATGTAATTTAAAAATGTTCTGCGTTTGAAATTAGAGCAAAGACCCAGTACTAAGAACATATAGGCCTCAGTAATCAGGTAGATTATTGATAGATGATTAGGAATTAAGTGGATGTGTTTGTGTGTGTGTGGCTTAAATGTAGACTTGCTGCAGATTGAAGGGAGAAGGGAAGAAAGATTTAGATTTTTCCCTAAATATCCTCTACTGCCAACAGTAATGAGGTGATAATAGGAAAACAGAAAGACAATGAGGAGAAAAATAAAAGGGAAGAGCAGTGCAGAGATTCTTCACTGAAGTCATTTTTCTGAAATATCTGTTTCAAGCAGATAGAATTCACAGCTACCTGGGTTTGATTGGGGCTGGTAGGTGCCCATTTAAAAAGAATACCCTCTCAAACTACAAATGTCTAAAACATTACAATTCATTTGAATTGGGTTTTGATCCCTATTGAATGAAAATATTCTGAGAATAGATTCCACTGGACAGTCTGTTACTAACACCTTAATGGGAATGCATTTACCTGCAAAATCATGTGTCTACTTAGAAGGAGGAAGTTTACAAGAAGAAGGGAAGAAAAAATAGTGAGAAGGAAAAAAAAAAAAAAAAGAACAATAAAGCCTGGGGAGAGGGGCAGGAAAATGAATCAGAATTGGGAACATAAAAACAGGGGCCTTAAAGACACATTTCAGTGACTTTAAAATTTTACCTAAGAAATGATGCTGCTACTAGGCACCAATAAGTCATCTGCCAGGGACCACCTGTTCCTGCTCAGCATCCGAGAGCTCTGCTTCCTTGGTGACATCCAAACTTCCACGAAGACAACAGTGACAGTGGGACTCCCAGGGAGAAATGGGTAATGAGTAAGCCTTGTGTACTTCCCAGGCTGCTAAGTGTTCTTAGTTCACAAGTGTAGATGTTTTCCCTCCATCAATCGAATCAATCAGTTAGAACTTGATACTTGCAAAGGACAGAGTTAACAACTAGCACTGGTGTACCTCCTTTTTGGATCTGACCCTGAACTGAGTCTGAATAAATAATGCAATAAAGTCTCTCAACTGAAAAGATGAGAACAGAAAGGGCCCTCTAAAGCTTGTGCATAGCCTGTGCCGGCTCCAGCTCACTGTGTTTCTGGCTCTCATAGGATCGAAATGTCAGCTCAGAATTAGTGACCCCGTAACCTGGCACTTAGCTGCCAATTACCCCTTATTTCTCACTATTCCTCAGTATTAACCCTCCTGTCCAAAAGGAGAAATGGAATTGTGGAGTCATAGGCCTGGAAACCTCAAAGACTAGCTGGTCCAAGCCCCTCACTTCCCAGGTGAGGGGGCTAATGCTCAGAGAAGAACAGGACTTAGTCAAATCCCCAGAATAAGGAACCTCTCCTTCTCTTCCATTCTTTCCCCTCACCCTCTAACTGAAAAGACACCCTGCCCATAGCTGGACATGGGGAAGGTAAACAAGGGGAAAAGAGTTAGGAGGCAGGATGCAAGTTCTCTATTCCATTGTTGGATGCAAAAGTCAATCCCTTCCGAGGTGCCTGGGTGACTCAGTCAATTAAGCATCCGACTTCGGCTCAGGTCATGATCTCACGGTTCGTGGGTTCAAGCCCCGTGTCGGGCTCTGTGCTGACAGCTAGCTCAGAACCTGGATTCTGTTTAAGATTCTGTAGCTCCCTCTCTCTCTGACCCTCCCCTGCTCATGCTGTCTCTCTCTCTGTCTCTCAGAAATAAATAAAACATTAAAAAAAATTTTTTTAAAAAAAGGTCAATCCCTTCCTAGGAAATCCTGATTCATTTCTCTCCACAGTCTTTAAGGGAAATGGTTTCTGACTGGTGAGGCAACCCTTCCGCTATCCCTTTCACCTTCTTGTAAGGCAAAGATGCAGCTTGAATTATATACACCATCTTTAGAGGAGACCTTAATCAATGACTCTAAATGCCTCCACACCTAGGATCAACTCTGGGAGCAGGTATGACAAAAGGAGGCACTCACTCTAGGTACAAAATTTAACGGGGTACCAAAATACCTAGCAATCAAGATAAATACTATTTTAATACAACACTTAAAAAATATTAATTTAACCCAAAGTAATCTCTGATGATAAATATCAAAATGTCAAAAAATAGTCCCTAATTGACGTCATCCTAAATCCAATCCTATCAGATTGGGTCTTGATTTAAAACTTAGATATTTTATTCATCAGGGAATTTTTGCATTACTTTTGATTTTTTTAATGTTTTTTTAAAAATCTAGATTACTGGGATGTTTGGCACCCTTAAACCGTGTACATGAAGTGAGCACCTTGCTCACTTTATCCTAATCCCACTTCTGCCTCAGATTTACTCTTGGCTCTCAACACATGCCCCAGAGAAAAGGGACAAGAAATTAAAACACATACAGAATTTATTATTTAATTCAGAAGAATTTTTTTTTTTATTAAAGCAGAATGAAATGATTCCGGCTTAGCCAGAGCAGAAGGACAGGTGAATTGGTAGTAGCTACCCAATTCGCACAAAGCGGGCTGGGTAGGGTACCAGTACCAGTAGCCCTGAGAGAGGAACCAGTACCAGTATCCCATACAGAAGTCTGCAAGAGAGGAGAGTGCCAGTACCCCTCAGACTCAGGCAGTGTAGACTCAACTTATTTAATGTATCTCTGGAAAGTAACTGGCCCCATGTTATCACAAGTGACAACAATAAACCCCTCCATGGAGGAAGTGTGGTACCTGCAGGCAGGGTATCTGGTGCCTTCAATGAGCTGACAGACTGTCATTTTGAACTTTGTCAAACTCTGGAAACATAAAGTGGCAGAATGGTTCTGACAAGTCATCATCTTGGGAGAGGTGCAAACACTGTTGATATTTCGAGGCCTCTCGTGGATGAAAACATGGTCCATTTTGCAGGTATTGTCAGGTCCCCTGATGACTCTTTGTAAGACCATGTGGTTGCAGTACCTTACAGGAACGTCACTCTGTGGGTAGTCCACATGCAGCTGCTCTATGGTGTACGCCTCTCCTTCCTCATTCTGCTCATTTTCCCAGAACAGAAACATCAGGTAAATTATCACCATTAGTATCATCAAGGGTGAGATTCCCTTCGCGTCTTCTGCTGGAAGCCCTACAGAGTAAGAATAGACAGGACATAGCAGAAGATAATCGGATTCCTCCAGCCCCATCCCCTGACTTTGCTTTCCCACCCTTGAGATGTTTTACTTCCTTCTCTCTGCTAATTAAAATCTCATGTTCCCGCTGGATGTACAGTTCCTCAAGCAAGCCCTCTTGGTCTATTTCAGCTCTCAGCGTTTAGAATTGAACTGTTCTCTGGTCATTCCCATTGTGTTGTATTTGTTTTGCTTCTGCAAGTTCCTGGAGATCTTCTATTTCTCCTGAATCCGTCCGAATGCTTAACACAGAATGGAACATGTAGAAGGATGCTCAAAAGTTCCCACGCCTGCTTGTTTTATTCCTACTGCTGAATGACT
The DNA here is from genome assembly GCF_008692635.1 of Crocuta crocuta. Classification (NCBI taxonomy): domain Eukaryota; kingdom Metazoa; phylum Chordata; class Mammalia; order Carnivora; family Hyaenidae; genus Crocuta; species Crocuta crocuta. The sequence goes on from NW_027530988.1 coordinate 302,816, forward strand.
TCCTTCCTCCTGTCTCAACACTAATTCCATCCAGTTCCACATGTTTTCAGCACTATTAATCTGTTCTTCCCAGTTCTTCCAATCTCTCCTACCAAACTAGCTCCTCTCACCTTTTGTTTTTGCTGTAGCTCTCACAGGTAACATATCTTTGTGATCATAGATCTGAGAAAGTCCTTGTGTCTAGCTGTTTCTTGGCAATAACTGATAGGGAGCCAGGTGAGTGTGGGGAGGGCCAAAGTGAAAAAAGCAAAAAGGGAGGAGCCTGTGAAGAGTGTGCTTGGGTGCCATCGGGAAGGACGAGAAGCTATCTTCAGAGGGAGAGTTACATAAGACAAGTCCTGAATGTGTCCACATTAAACAAGTGTGGATTTTCCAAAGCATTTATTAGAGTCCTGATGTGTGTCAGACACACTGTCATCTATTTATCAGATTTGCAGTCAGTCCTTCCTACAAACTTGTGAAGGAGCTATTATCCCTATCTTATTAAAGAAGAAATGAGTTTCAGACAGATTATTGTGGATATAGAAGAGGGCAAGAGTAATAAGAGTCTCACCCTGTCAACACTGAACACTTGAATATCAAGGCCTAGCAAGCTTCATTCCCACGTGGTGTCCAGGACAAGACAGAAACAACTCCCTGACATTAACATTAGTCTTGAGAAAGCCCTGAGCTCCTGGGGAAGTATTAGCAATGGTTTTCAAACCCATTGGTGAAAGCTGGAATCACCTGGGCATTTTTAAATGCTACCTTGAGACATTCAGCTTTAACTGGTGTCGGTTGTGACCCGAGTTTGAAATTAAAAGCTCCCCCAGTGATTCTAATATAGAACAAAATTTGGGAACCACTGGCCTATGGTTTTCTTGGGAAACTGACATAGGGTACCAGTGGACAAGGGTTTGATAAAAGACCATGGCATAAGACACTGAGAAAGTAAGAGCTTTTTTTGTTGCATCATCTCCTGGTCATTTGATATAGAAATGGGAAAATGGACTTAATTTTACTACTTCTTGCCCTGAAATGATTTATATTTTTGAGAGACAGCTACATAGTCTCCTCTGTACATATTGGTGTCTTTCTAACTGGAAAGAAGAAAATGATTTTGGGTGGAAAATGGTCTGCAATACTGGAAAAGGCTTCAAAGTCTTTCTATATATCAACAACCAAAGCGAAATCCCAGACCATGGAAACAAATGACTAGGGAGTTATTTTACTTTCCCTAAATTTGCAGAATGGGTGTCTTTTTGGAACTCAGACTGTCCTGTTTGGGGTATGAGTTGCACAGTGCCACAAAGATGTAAATGCATAATTAATTGCTTCCAGTGAAAAAAATTTGATTTGCACACTATCTGCAGAAATGTTTCCATCTTATAGAGAGAAATGTATACATACACATTGTAACATGTTCATTATTTCCTGCCAGGACTTCCAAGTACCTGAATTACAGATGCTATATTAAGTTTACAGAAGAGGGAGGTAAGCTTTGTTACAAAATTTATCCTCACCTGAGTCAGCTAACCCTGTCTGTACATTTCAAAGTATTATCCTGCAGAAATTAGAGACTGGGTTCACATGTTAAATAATGCTGGCAATCTGGAACAAAACACTTGTAATGTCTAAAACCAACAAGAGTTAACATCTAGATGTAAGGGACTCCCTCATGTCAGCAATAAAAATACAAGAAACTTCCGAGGAGAAAAAACTGTCAAAAATTATGAAAAACCAATTTGAGAAGAGAAAGCCAACATGGATGATGAACAATGCTCAACCTCACTAGTAATCAAATAAATAGAAATTAAGATAACCAAGACATATCAGTTTATAACCATCAAATTTTTAAAAATTCGAAAATTTTACATCTGGGCTCCCAGCTGGCTCAGTCATAGAGCATGTGACTCTTGACCTGAGGGCTGTGACTTAGAGCCCCACATTGGGCATAGAGATTGCTCAAAAAAATAAAATATTAGGGGTGCCTTGGTGGCTCAGTTGGTTATGCAACCACTTCTTGATTTCATCTCAGGTCATGATCTCAGGGTCGAGAGATCAAGCCCCAGGTTGGGCTCCATGCACTGAGCATGGATCCTGTTTAGATCCTCTCTCTCCCTCTCTCTCTGCCCCCTACCCCACATATGCTCTCTCTCTCTCAAAAAAATAAAATAAAATCTCTTTTTAAAAAAAGAACATCTTATATCAGGTGCTGGCAAAAATGCTAGTGGGCATGAAAAGTGATGTGGTGATACTGGAAGTGTAATCTGCAAGTATTTAGTGAAATTTTGGCTCTCTCACAGGAGACTGCAGAGGTCATTCATGTGCTATGGGTGTGATTGGCTACCCTTGCAAGGCTTCTGCAATTGGCCAATACCATGTTCAACTTAAGGCAATATAGCAGGTTGTAGTTCCTAAAAATGGCCACAAAATGTTTTCCATTTCACGTTCTTTTCCAGAATCTTGTTACTCCCCTATTCTATTAAAAGGTAGAGTCCACATCCTTTCCTGAGAACTTGGATGGGCCTTTGTGCCTGTTCCCATTAATGTAGCCTGGTGCAAGCGATCCTATCAATTCTGATGACTTCCGAGAATGGGTCTGCTTGGCCATAGTTCTCTTGGGGCATTCCATCTAGGTGCCTTCAGCCACCATGTATGAAGGCTGGCAACACTGAGGCCACCACATGGATAGAAAGAGATGCCCAGATTGCCGCATCCATTCCAGTTCCCTGATGCTCGAGTCTTCTCAGCCCAGGTGCCAGAAGGCTGAGTGAAAAAGCCCGTGGGAACATCCAGCTCCAGCCGCCATGTGAATAAAAACAGACAAGACCTCAAGTAAGAACTGCCAAGCCGAGCTCAGTCAGCTTCTAGATTGAGGATCAATTGTTACTGTTGTCAGACACCATTTTTAAGGTGATTGTAAAACAGCAGTAGATCAACAGAATAGAGAGCTCATCACTTTGCTAAATCTCCCGAAGCAAATCTAATTTCATAAATCTTTACCAAGTCATAGATACCACTGGAGTTTCTTGCATATAGAGTATAGGTTATCACACAAACAATAATAAAAACTAGTTTTTAAATCTCCATCTGCTGTAAAAACCCCAAAAGTTCCTTTTTGACTCCCCCATTTCTCTCCGTCCTGTCCTGAGAGCCTCCCTTACTTGATGGGATACCTCGCAAGGTCTCCTGGATTCCACCATCCCCCCCACCTTCCCATCAATCTACTTATGACCAAATAAGGAGACCTTCCTGAGCAATCAGTCACTTTAAAAAATCAGTGAAGTATAGTAAAGAAATATTTTGCTACCTAGCCAGTATGAATCTTACTCTACAAACATGGGAAAGAAAGTAACATTTCATTAATGCTTCTATTGCAAGTAGAAACTAATTCTAAGTCTTCTGTCCTACTTAGCTGGGGAGAAATTCAACTTATGCCATTATTAAGTTTCCTTTTCCTCCCTAGGTAGGGGCATAGGAGAATCTGGAAGGCAAACCATTCTTGCTCCTTCTCACTATGGGGCCCATCCTGGCCAACATACTAACCAAGGGAAAAACACTCTTCTTAATTTCCCTTATATAAACTCCCCATGTGTACAAGAATACTTTCAAATAACCCAATTTATTACAGTTAGCATATTTATTGTTAGAATATATCTTTTAATCCTAAATGATCCTAATAGGAAGGACCCTTGCCTTATTCCAATCTTTCTTAATATCCTTTATTATTTGTATTGGCTTCTATATAAACTCCTCGGCTATACATACATCCTAATACACAATTGGTTTTGAAAAAAGATAAACAAACAAAAAAAGGAACAGCGGTGCTGGGTGGCTCAGTCAATTAAGCATCTGACTCTTACTTTCCACTCAGGTCATGATCTTATAGTCATGAGTACAAGCCCTTTACCTGGCTCTGTACTGAGTGTGAAACCTGCTTAAGATTCTCTCTCTCTTTTCCTCTCTCCATCATGCTCACTCTCTCTCTCTTTAAAAAAATAAAATAAAAAGAGTGGTGCCAGGGTGGCTCAGTTGGTTAAGCCTCCAACTTCAGGTCAGGTCATGCTCTCATGGTCTAGTCTGTGAGTTTGAGCCCCACGTCGGGCTCTGTGCTGGCAGCTTGGAGCCTGGAGCCTGCTTCAAATCTGTGTCTCCCTTTCTCTCTCTCTCCCCCTCCCCCACTCCAAAAATTAATAAACGTTAAAAAATAATAAAAGAAAAAAAATTTTTAAAGGGGCACCTGAGTGACTCCGCAGTTAAGCAATTAGGCGTCTGACTTCAACTCAGGTCATGATCTCATGGTTCATGGGTTTAAGCCCTGCACTGGGCCCTTTGCTGACAGCTCAGAGCCTGGAGTCTGCTTCGGATTCAGTGTCTCCCTCTCTCTCTGCTCCTTCCCTGCTCATGCTCTCTCTCTCTCTCTCAAAAAGAAACATTAAGAAAAAATTACAAAAAAAAATCTAAAGAGATCATTATACCTTTCCTAAATGGCAGCTAATGACTGAAAACACAAGGTTAGCAGAAGTATGAGCAAGATGGAAGTATTATTTCTCATGTAAAAGAAAGCCAGGGGTAGTTAGTGCAGGATTGATGAGGTGCTTCATGGTGCCGGACTTCTATCCCAGCAAGTGGCTTCTACATCACTGTCCAGATGGCCACTCTAGCCCTAGCTATCACATCACATGCCAGCCATCAGGGAGAAAGGCACAAAAAGGGCATGGCAGTGCCTTCTAAGGGTACATCCCAAAGTTTCACACACCATCTCCACTTGCATCTCATTGACAATAACTTGGTCACATGGCCACATTCAATTGCAATGGACAGCGGCAAACACTGGGTTTATTCTGGGTTGGCATGTGCCCAGATAAAATTCTGGTTGTTATTACTAAGGAAGAAGAGGAGAATAAACACTGAAGGACAACACTGTTTTGGAAAATGGCAATGAGAAAAAAAAAAAAGGAAAATGGCAATGAGTATGCTTCAAGAAAACAGTGTCATGATCAAAAGCTTCAGAAACATTGGCATTATATTACTTCCCTTGGGGAGTCACGAAATTCACAAAGCATGAGATTCTGAGACACTTGACTAATTTCCTTTAATTTGGAACTTCACAAACTGATTTGAGCATGGTGCTTCATTTGAGCGGCATCACTGTTAACATCCAAAAGAACGGGGTTCTATGGAATAGCAGTTTGGGAAATGCTCTGAGGGACTAGGAGCCATAGATGGCACCAGAGTGCAAAACAAGGAAACAATACACAAAGGGAATGTAACTTAAATAGTCCCAGTTTTTTTTTTAGATTTGGGGGACTGTCCTTCCTTTAATATTCATATAAAAATAATCCGAACTCCATGGCTTACTACTACTAGAATTTTAGTGCCCTTCCCAAAGGCACTTTTTTAAAATAGTTTATTGCCAAGTTGGTTTCCATATAATACCCAGTGCTCATCCNGCCTTCCATTTTGGTTTTCTTCTTCAATATTACTTTGGTTATTCGGGGTCTTTTGTGATTCCATACAAATTTTAGGATAGTTTGTTCCAGTCCAAAGGCACTTTAAAATGTTTGTTTTTGAGAGTGACAGAGCAAGAGCAAGGGAGGGGCAGAGAGGGAAGGAGACACAGAATCCAAAGCAGTCTCCAGGCTCTGAGCTGTCAGCATAGAGCCTGATGCAGGGCTTAAACTCTCAAACTATGAGATCATGACCTGAGCTAGTAAGCCACTTAAGCCACTCAGGCACCCCTCTGCCAAAGGCACTTTAGAAGCTTTTCAAGGAATGCTTTTTAAATTTCTTCAAATCTTGCACTAACTTCTCTAATGCCCACCAAACATAAGGATACAGGGTTGAGAAAAAAATCTTAACATTAACTCACGTGCACTATTTCCAGCAGCCATCAGCAGCCCTTCATTAGAACTCCCTTTGAATGTCCCTTTCCTTGGTCATTCTGATATGGGGTTTGCTTATTCCCCTTATCATCCCCTGCTTTATATTTCCTCTTCCCCAAGTCCTGGGCCCTCCTGTCCCATACAGTGGTGACCAAAAAATTCCCATGGAGTACAGTACAGGAGACAGTGATCATGCCACAAGAGAGCGCTCGGGGCACTTTTCTTGAAGATGCATTTTCTGAGTGCTTTACCTAAAACCCAGGAAACATGAATTGCCCATATCAAAGAATGGGAGTGGAGGTTGCAGAGTCATTAGGGGAGGGTTAATGACCTCGCCACCAGCCCTTAACCACTCCTTAGTCTGTCCCTGACTGGTTCCCACAGATTAAAAAATATATATATGGTGTGGGGGAGGGGGGAGGGTGCACCTGGGTGGCTCAGTTGGTTAAGCATCAGCTTAGGCCTGGTAATGATCTCTTGGTTCGGTTGGTGAGTTCAAACCCCACATCAGGCTCTCTGATGTCAGCACTTAGCCCACTTCGGATCCTGTCTCCCTCTCCTTCTGCCCCGCCCCTGCTCACGATGCGTGCACGCTCTCAAAACTTAACAAACATTTAATAAATAAATGGTAGCTTAGTTGGTTAAGAGTCCTACTCTGAATTTTGGCTCAGGTCATGATCTCATGGTTTGTGAGACTGAACCCTGCATTGGGCTCTGAGCGGACAGTGTGGGGCCTTCTTGTGATTCTCTCTCTCTGCCTCTCCCCATGCTGTCACTCTCTCTCTCTCAAAATAAATAAACATTAAGAAAAAAACTTTTAAAAAAATATACATATATAGTGGATGGAGGTGGTTTCTATGTGAAACATGTCCCTGTCTTGGCTACTAATTATTAAAACTACAGAAACCTGGGCCTTTACCCTGGACCTACTGAATAGAAGTCTCTGGAGGGAAGGCCCTGGATCTGCATTTATAATCAGTAGCCCATCTCTGGTGATTATAATGCACATTGAAGATTAAGGGTCACCACAATAGATGTGCCCTGAGCTGGTACACAGCATAATAATTTCTAAACACTTGCACCTATTACACAATAGAACTGACTATTATAATACCAAGTACCCGACAATTCCATACAGAAGCATCTGGATACCTGCCCTGCTGCAGAGCTTGCATCCCACAAAGGGTGAGCAGGTCCCTTAGTCACATGACTCAAGCAGCCCCTCAGAGCACCTCTCTCCTTGGACACTGGGAGGGCCTCTCCCCAAACAGTCCATTGGAGGAGGAAGGATTGGTCTGTATTCCTTAGCTGTGGTCCTCAATTACCTGCGTTCTTTCAGCAAACCTGGAGACCATTTCACAGGGGATGATAGACATGAGCTGGGGTGATCTGAGTTCCACCAGGGACAGGCAGAAGTGTGGGAGAAGTGACAGTATGCCTGTGGGTTGGAAGCTGGGCTAGGGAGGGATGGGGTGGGGGTAGGGGGGCACTGGCAGTGAGAAGCTGGGAATGTCTTGGATTCAGGAAGGTCACTTAGGGCAGAGGGTGCTCTCCCACCCCCCCCCTTCATTCTCTAACCCTCTTTGTGCCAACTTCTCTATCACCCAGACGCCCTTTTAGCACCTCCCTGAAGAACGAAAGATTGAAAGTACTTCTAAATTGGGATCTGATTTCTTTCATCCCTATTCATTTTCACCAAAAAGCCCTCTCAAACCACTTTCACCTCCTACCCTGGTGTGGAGAACAGTCAGATGATAGGTTTCTTTCCAGCCTTGGAAGTGGGCCTTGCCAGTGAGGAAATCTGTGCTGGTTTCCACAAACTCTCACACAACCAAAGTAAAGCCCTTGGATCAGGAAATATCTTCCTTACCATCTCCATAAGAAGCCCATCTCCACCCTCCCTGTATGTAATTTGGCTTAACGATTGCCGTGTGGGGCAGCAAAGGGCTTATTTGGCCTTCTTTCCCACATGTGGGCTCCTGGAGACCCAGGAAAAGGAACTTGTTTGCTCTAGCACACTGCATGCTACTTCACAAGAGATCAAAAAGTGTTTGTGGAGTGGTTGTGTGAAAGAATTCCTAAAATGAGGTCAGACACGCTAAGGGGACATAAAATGGAGCCGGGAGCCATTGGGAAGTGAGTCTGAAGCACGTTCTCACTCTGATGAAACCCAAACCTCAGCACTATACAAACAACATCCTGAAAAACATCCACACACTTTGGCCAGAAGGCCAGAAAAACTCTTGCAACCTTTGCGGGACTCCCCAGTAGCATTCTAACAGCTCAGCACTATTGCAGCTAGCACCAATCACATCTCATTCAAAACAACTCATGTAAATCCTGTTTCCTGACCTCCGTTGATTCTGCGGGGCACACTTTTGGTCCACTCTGCACCTTCCAGGCGGCAATCCCTAAGACCCCAAATCAACACATACATTTATTCTGCAGCTTGCTGTTCTGTCTTTTGTTGGCCAACAGATGAAAAAGTAAAAGACTTCAAGCCTTGTTCTTCCTCCTCCATGAACTAGCTGGGTGATTTGTGAGGAGTCATGTCCCTTCTCAAAGTCTGAGTGCCTACATTTCTAAAACAGACATGGCAGAAAAGAATAAAGGAAGACTTTGACACTGAGGTTCCTTTCTGCTGTCACAAAGTTTCTGAGCTAAACTGAAATGACCCCAATGGCTATTCTTTTAAGATGACAATTTTCTGGCTACCATTTTTACTTCCCCTGAACAAACACACAGAAGGGGTAGGGATGTGGTCTCTGCCACCCCAGCCTGGAGTCAGGGTAAGTAATGGGGAAACAGGGACCTGATCCTGGCCACCAGGCCTGGAAGTGGGGAGGTGGGGCTCTGATTCATGAATGTGGTAGAGGTGGAGAAGCCCTGTGAAATGGCTTAGGAAATTGACATTTTGGTCAAAAGGACACACACTGCCATAAATCAGGAACAATAACTATTAGCCAAAAAAAAAGGGGGGGGCAAAAAGCACCACTATTCTGGAGAAGGTCATCAGCTACCTTTGGCAACTGGAGAGCCGTTCCCTTGAGGAGCCTGAAATTAAGTCCTCCATTAGAAACAACCTCAGGCTGCACGTAATCCAGTTCCAGGAAAAGCCTCAGCTGAAGCGCCCTCTGACCACCCACGGATCTGCCAATCAAAAGAAATGTGTAACATTCCTGTAGTCTTGGAGACGAGTCAGGGTGGGGAACTCCAGGTAGTTACTTTGTACAAACTTGCCAATCAATCACGCTTGCAGAAGCGCCACGTAGATCCCCTGAGCCCACCTCATAATTGGTCTTTTTAAAAGACTCTCAAAAAAAAAAAAAAAAGACTCTCAAAGGTCATGATTGGGTCCCACCAAATGTAACGGAAATCTGCCTCGCAGATACTGAATGGTCAAAAGTGTTACTATGCTGTTACTATGGGCATTGTACAATTATGATTGGTGCTTATGTAATGATGCAAAACGTACAACGTGTGCACGGTAACACCCCCGCCCTTCCCCCATAAAAACCCTGCTTGCCACTGTTCGGGGCTTCACTTTGCTGCTGCTGTGCCAGTAGACAGGTGAGCCCCTGCCCAAGCTTGTAATAAAGACCCTTTTGTTCTTGCATCGGTGCCGGCTCCTTGGAGGTCTCTGGGGGACTCGCGATTCGGGCATAACACCCTAAACAGACTGTTAACTGCAGGATTCATGCAATACCTCTCGAAGCCTCTGGCCAGCTGCCAACCTGCCCTCCCACCACCTGCCTGTCTCTTTGTGCAGGTGAGACCATCAGCCTAGAGCTTGCATGTGTCCAAGTACAAACCGCTCCTGACTTGGGCAGGACATGTTGAGACTCAAATCGGAGGCTATCAATCTCAGCCTTACACTTAAAAGCCTCAAGCAGTGAACATGGGAGATCCTGTTCCTCTTTGGGAGCAAAGCAAGGCTTCCTCCTCCCC
>NW_027530988.1:312797-322797 GCF_008692635.1 Crocuta crocuta
CTTTATGTGTGTCCCTGAAATGACTGCCAGCAGGCCATAGCCCAGGGGAGGCCAGGTTGAGGGAGGCTGCATAAGCCTGTCTTTCTAACAGCTACTTGGTAGGCCCCCTGTCCCTTCAGATTTCCACTTCTGAAAATGCTTTGATCTTAGCATATCTGGCTCCTTATGTGTGTCCCTGGGCTGAGCCCCCAGCAGCTTCCTCTGAACCCTCATTGAAGAAGGACAATTAACCCAGCCTTCCCCACAGCACGTCCATGGACATTCAGATCTTTCATAACACTCCCTGCTCTGCCTTCCTCTCCGGGCCAGTTCCAGCTCCCCTGAAAATCAGTAAGATACCCTGAAAGACGAAGGATTGTCCCCTGAGCACAAATAATCAGTGAGACCCCAAGGAATCCAGATTCATTAAACAAACCAACAAGCAAACCAGCTCCCTTTTCAGAAGCACCGAGCTAGGGCAGAATGAGCAGTGGCTGGGGAGTCCTGAAAGCTGGGTTGCTGTCTTGACACTGGCTCTGCCACTAACTAGCTCTGTGGCCCTGAGCTTAATTCCATGGTTTTCACCCACCTCCTTTAAAAGTGGCTGGGAACTGGCAGAGTTGGTGGAATGCACAAGGTGAAAACAACTAATAATTTTAGAGTTGGCAAAAGACATCCAGCCATAACATTTCCTCATGCAGCTGAAATGGAGATCCCAGTGGCTTTTTGCCAACTTTACTACCACAGCAGTCTTTTTCTTTTAATTAAAAAAATTTTTTTCAATGTTTATTTATTTGAGAGAGAGAGAGAGAGAACACAAGCAGGGAAGGGACAGAGGGGGAGACACAGAATCTGAAGCAGGCTCTAGACTGTGTCAGCAAAGAGCCCAACACACGAACTCACATACCGTGAGATTATGACCTGAGGTGAAGTTGGACACTTAACCAACTGAGCCACCCAGGTGCCCCCCACCCCGCCAATAATCTTGTTAAAACACAAAATCTAGTTCTGGTGGGCCCGGGTGGCTCAGTTGGTTAAGCATCCAACTCTTGATTTCAGCTTAGGTCAGGATCCCATGGTTTGCGGGATCAGGCCCCACACTGGGCTCTACGCTGACAGCGTGGATTGGGATTCTCTCTCCCTCTCTCTCTGCCCCTCCCCACTTGTGTGAGCATGTGCATGCTCTCTCTCTCTCTCTCTCAAAACTAATAAACAGTAAAAAATAATAATTAACAAAACACAAATCTAGTGCAGTGCCTGTGCTGTTCACCCCTCTCCCCACCAAAAACGTGAAAATGGCTTTTCATAAGTCCTAAAATAATGACCACAGTCCTCTCCCTACCAGGCCTTGCAGAGAGAGCTTCACCTCAAACCACTGTCTCTGTCTCTCTACCCTTCCTTACACTGCTCTTTTCATTTCCCCACACTCACTAAGCTTCCTTCCAATTCAAGTTTCTTAACACCCACTTCTCTCACTATGGAAGGTTCATTACTCTACCTCCCCTCCCCATTCTACCTGGCTAAACTCTGTAGGTTCCTTCTTTCCTCAGACAAACCTTCCCAGAAACCCCAGAGTAAATAAACAGCCTCTCTTTTGCTTGCATAGTAATCTATATTTGACTTTCTGGCCCTTATCACTAGTGCAATAAATTAATCCTGCTTTTTTTTTTTTTTTTTTTTTAAATTATCTGGTTGTTTCATGAAGGAAGAAACCAGATCTGTCTGGTTCCCTGCAGTAGTCTCTGTCCCAAGCACAGTGCCTGGAATATAATAGATGTTGAACAAATGTTTGCTCAATAAATGTTTAGTAAATATTGATTTAATGGACAAATGCATCAGTGAATGACCTAAAAGATTTTGCTCTTTTAATGATAGTATCAAAGAGCTATTCTATGTAAAACTCAGTAGTCCTTTTTGATACTTCTGGCAGAACCCTGCAGCACCACATGGACATAAGATCAGAAAGATCATGGAGCACCTAGGTGGCTCAGTCGTAAGCGTCTGACTTCAGCTCAGGTCACGATATCACTGTTTGTGGGTTTGAGCCCCGCATCAGGCTCTGCGCTGACAGCTCAGAGCCTCAAGACTGCTTCAGATTCTGTATCTCTTTCTCTCTGCCCTTCCCCTGCTTGCACTCTGTCTCTTTCTCAAAAATAAAACATTAAAAAGATCAATGAAAAGAAAGAAAAGTGTTGATTCACCTCTAGTTTCTACTCAAAGCTAAGAGTTTCTCTCTGAACCACTCACTTTAGCTGTTAAAGACCAACTCCAGAGTTTTGCTAATAGGGCTGGCTCAATTTTCTGCTTCCCCTCCAGATCTGAGGGTTGCCATCCATCTTAACAAATCACTCAGTTTAATAGCATGAGCACCATCTCCCTGGACAATAAGCTTGTCTTCCCGAAAAGCTCATCTTCCCTATAAGCTCCACCTTCATATCATACACAGAGAATGATCAGTAAAAAGTAGTGTGGTCCCCAGAAATTAACTTTTAATTTACTGTCTCTCCTTTAAAGACCTTGACGAAGATCCATGACAGTACCTGTTGTGTCCACGAGGGGGCAGATGCCAGTTTGCATTGGTAGCTCCTGAAAGCAGAGACCTTGCCTATCCTATTACATGCAGGTTTTGTTACCAACAGAGGTTCTCACCCTCTGTTTCATAAATCCTGCCAGCATGCTAGCACTGTCTCCTCAGGACCCATGTTCACAGTGATCCCTCATTGCGAAACCTGGTCTTATGAGGTCGATAAAGACTGCTTGGCTATACAGTTCCTTCCCTAATCTTAGTTTTCTTCTTCCTCTCTGGTGTTCCTATTGTGAACTTTTGTTCCTCATCTTATCAAATGAATTATGTTAACACCCTGATATGTGCAACCCTGCAACCCTGAATACTATCTGGTTCAGAAGTTGCTGAAAATTATAAAGCCTAAAGCAGCCCTGTATTTAAGCAGCTCTGACTGGAGCAAGTTTGCAACAGGAATCAATGGCATTGATACCCTATTTACAGCTTCCGGGAGCCTATTCTGTGCCTTCCTTTATGTCCAGTTTGAAGAAACTTTCAATACTTCTTTAAAATATTGACAGGGCCATACTGTAGTCCAAAAAGAGGGCTGCCACATAATATTTTCCAGCCATGTCCCGATGATGGTACGTCCCCCACTCTGCAAGGGCCTGCTCTCTATTCCAGCCCTGAAAACCTCCATGCTCCCATCTCCCCTGGTGCAAAAGGATCTGGCATTCCTTAAAAGCCTGTATAACATTGTGATTTAAAACAATGCATGCAACTCATTAACCAACTATTTATTGAGTATCTATTAGGTGCTAGGAACTGTTCCAGTTTCTGAGACGTCACCAGTAAAAAAACAAACAAACAAACAAACAGAACAAAACCTGTTCACATGGAGTTTGCAGTCTAGTGGGGGGTGGGGAGTGGGGTGGAAGGAGAATTAAGAAAAGCAACAGCAGCAGCAGCCAAAATCATGTGGTATGTGCAAACAGGGTGTGCAAAATTAGAGAAGGGAGACAGAGAGCAAAGGAAGTGGGACCTCATGTGGGTGGTCAGAGAAGTCGTCTCTGATAGGTAACATCTGCACAGGGATCTTAAAAGCAGGGAAGAACTGAGCTATGCAGGCAGGAAGAAGATAAGACTCCAGAGAGAGAGAAAGGCATGTGCCAAGGCACTGAGGTGGGACTTCCTAAGGTGCTCAGGAGGCTAATGTAGTTGGAATGCAGCCACCAAAGAGAGTGAGCTGTAAAAGATGAGGTCAGTGAAATGAGGGGAAGCCAAGAATCAGCAAAATCATGTAGAGATTTTTTTAAGCAATGGCAAGGAGCTTTGATTTTATGTTGAATGAAATGAGATACACAGAGGGTTTTAAGCAAAGCAATGACCAGCTCTGACCTAGGTTCCAACAAGAGTATTCTGTCTGCTCTTTTGAAAATGGACTGAAGGGGCACAAGGGCCAACCAGAGAGACCTGCTCAGGGGCCATTACAACAGCACAGTAAGAAATGGTGGTGGCTTATACTACAGTGGTGGTGGTGGAGGTGGGGAGAAGTGTTTGGATTCTGGAAATATTCTAACTGTGCAGCCAACATCGTTTAAGGACTGAATGTGAGAGTGCTAAATAATCTTGGATTGGTTGCAAGATTATTTTGCAGTTCTTCCAAATGTTGAAGGGGTACCAGATGTTAAATACTCAGGGGAGAAGCCAAGATGGCAGAACAGCATGGAAGTTTTTCTTGTGTCTCCTGTCCATGAAACGCAGCCAGATCAACACGAAACGATCCTGCACACCTAGAAAACTGATTTGAGGCTTAACACAACAATCTGCACAACCGGAACCACAGAACTCAGCAGGTACACAGCACGGAGAGGTGAACTGGGGGAGAGAGAAGCCGCAGAGGGCAGGGAGCTGTTTTTACTTGTGGAAAGAGGGCGACGGGGAGAGCACGGGAAAAGCATCCCCCGCTCCCCAAAGCAGCTGGAAGAAAAGTGGAAAAGTGGAAACCGCCGCAGGGACTTAACTAAAAAGGGAGCTAGGAGAGGGTTTAAATTCCATTAAGACTCTATAAACAACGGGGACCACAGAGTATAAATACCTGGCGGTGAGAAGGGCGAATCCTCAGGAGCAGAGTCAAGTCCAGGGGGGGTCTTCCCGCCACACGGGGAGAGGCAGTTCCCCTGCTGGAGGACATCTGGTAGAGGCTGAGCGGCCACCCGATCCCAGCAGACCCCAGAGAACCACCACATTCACTGGGGCTGGAACAAGTTCCTTAAGGGTGAAGCCTGGTGCCAGCTGTGTGTTGTGGTTTTCCATGATTCCTGAAACGCTGCTGCTACACAATAATGTAAACATTTTTCAGGGGCGAGCTGGCGCCCAGCCGCAGTCTCTGAGCATTGGCAGCAGCACGGTCCTGCAAACATTCCTGGGTGTGGCCAGCACCCGGCCATTGCTCGGTGAGACCCTCCCGTAGAGAGGCAGAACGGGTCAAAGCCTCGTCTCTCAGAAGTAAGGGGTTGGGGAAAACAGCCACATCTGACATGAAACTCGGACGGAGGTGCCGCCTGGCAACCTGACGTCTTGGTCACCGATAGTGTAAAAGCAGGTAATGACAGAAGCTGGAGACAAAGGACATATGCGCAATTGCTGCTGGGGGCGAACAGAGTTTTGGTAAGAGACTGATAGCCAGGTGACGCCATTTTCATCTCCCCTGAGCATGCGCATACACACCTACAGGCACCACAACGACCCACCCCCCCCGTAAGCTAAACAGCGCCATCTAGTGGAGAATGGAGCCCTTACACTAAGCCCGGCCCAACTGGGCCAACCTGTCTCCTCAGGAACATCACGAGTCTCCCCACCTGCTCATCTTCAGGAACACCACAAGTCTCTCCACCTGCTTAGTTTACAGCCCATAAAGTGCTTCATACTTTGACTTGAAAGGGTAAATGATGTAATTTCAGTCATATTTCAGTCTGTTTACTGGTCCATCTATTCAATTTTTTTTCTTTTTCATTTCTTTTTCTTGAATACAGAAAGAAAAAATTTATTTTTATTTTCAATTTTTATTAAAATTATTTTATTTTTTTCTACTATATTTTTTACTTCTCTATAAAATTTTCAAATTCTATTATACTTTACCATTTCATTTTATTCTATTTCATTATATTCATTTTTTTCAAATTTTCAAACGTTTTCTTTTTTTTTCTTTTGCCCCTTTTTTCTCTAATCTATCAAGCTCCTTTCAAAACCCAGACCAAAACACACCTAGGATCTATCATTATTTATTTGATTTGTGTGTGTGTGTTGTTGTTGTTGTTTTTAATTTTTTAATTTTAATTTTTTTACCTCATTAACTCCTTTTCTTCCTTCAAAATGATGAAATGAAGGAATTCACCCCAAAAGAAAGAACAGGAAGAAAAGAGAGCCAGAGACTTAACCAACACAGATATAAGCAAGATTTCTGAACCAGAATTTAGAATCAAGATAAGAATACTAGCTGGGGTTGAAAATAGTTTAGAATCCCTTTCTGTGGAGATAAAAGAAGTAAAAGCTAGTCAGGATGAAATTAAAAATACTATAAATGAGCTTCAATTTTGAATGGATGCCACGGAGGCAAGGATGCATCAGGCAGAGCAGCAAATCAACAATATAGAGGACAAACTTATGAAGCAGAAAAAAGAGTGAGACTAAAGCAAAAGAGCATGATTTAAGAATTAGAGAAATCAGTGACTCATTGAAAAGGAACAACATCAGAATCATAGTGGGGGGCGCCTGGGTGGCTTAGTCAGTTGAGCGTCCGACTTTCGTTCGGGTCATGATCTCACAGTTTGTGGGTTCGAGCCCCGCGTCGGGCTCTGTGCTGACTGCCAGCTCAGAGCCTGGAGCCTGTTTCGGTCTGTGACTCCCTCTCTCTCTGACCCTTCCCTGCTCACGCTGTCTCTCTCTCCTAGNGAAATAAAAAAAAATATTTAAAAAAAAAAAAAAAAGGAATCATAGGGGTCTCAGAAAAGGAAAAGACACTAAAAGGAACAGAAGGGTTATGTGAGTAAATAATAACAAAAAATTTTCCTAACTTGGGGAAAGACACAGACATCAAAATCCAGGAAGCACAGAGGACTCCCATTAGATTCAACAAAATCCGACCATTAACAAGGCATATAATGGTCAAATTCACAAAATACTCAGGCAAGGAAAGAATCATGAAAGCAGCAAGGGAAAAAAAAAGTCCTTAACCTACAAGGGAAGAGGCATCAGGTTTGCAGCAGACCTATCCACAGAAACTTGGCAGGCCAGAAAGGAGTGGCAGGATATATTCAATGTGTTGAATCAGAAAAATATGCAGCCAAGAATTCTTTATCCAGGGAGGCTGTCATTCAGAATAGAAAGAGAGATAAAAATTTTCCCAGACAAACAAAATTAAACAAGTTTGTGACACTAAATCAGCCTTGCAAGAAATTTTAAGGGGGACTCTCTTGTGGGGGGGGGGCATGAAATAAATAAAGACCAAAAGCAACAGTGCTCGCTTCAGCAGCACATATACTACAATTGGAACGATACAGAGAAGATTAGCATGGTCCCTGCGCAAGGATGACATGCAAATTCGTGAAGCGTTCCATATTTTTAAAAAGAACTGCTGTACAGAGCTTGTACTTTGTCCATTTTATAGATGGAAACCATCCTCGAAAATTGTTTAACTTAAATAAAGAGAAGATACTTTATAGATTAAAAAAAAAAAAAGCAACAAAGACTAGAAAGGACCAGAGAACACCACTAGACACTCCAACTCTACAAGAAACATAATGGCAATAAAACATAATAAAACATATCTTTCAGTACTCACTCTAAACATCAATGGATAAATGCTTCAATCAAAACACACAGAGTAACAGAATGGATAAGAAAACAAGATCCACCTATATGCTGTTTACAAGCGACCCACTTTAGACCTAAAGACACCTTTTGATTGAAAGTAGGGGGATAGAAAACCATCTATCATACTAATGGTGAATAAAAGAAACCGGACTAGCCATACTTATATCAAACAATCTAGATTTTAAAATAAAGACTGTAACAAGAGATGAAGAAAGGCATTATATCATAACTAAGGGGTCTATCCTTCAAGAAGATCTAACAATTATAAACATTTATGCTCCAAAGGTGAAACACCCAAATTCATAAATCAATTAATCACAAACTTAAAGAAACTCATTGATAATAATACCTTAACCATATGGGACTTCAATACCCCCACTTACAGCAATGGACAGACTGTCTAACAGAAAACCAACAAGGAAACAATGGCTTTGAATGACACACAGATGGACCAGATGGACTTAACAGATACTCAGAACATTTCATCCTGAAGGAGCAGAATGTACATTTCTTCTCCAGTGCATATGGAACGTTCTCCAGAGCAGATCACATACTGGGCCACAGATTAGCCCTCAATAAGTACAAAATTATCGAGATCATACCATGCATATTTTTAGACCACAACACTATGAAACTCGAAATCAACCTCAAGAAAAAATTTGGAAAGGTAACAAATACTTAGAGACTAAAGAACATCCTACTAAATAATGAATGGGCTAACCAAGAAGTCAAGGAGGAAATTAAAAAATACACAGAAGCCAATGAAAATGAGAACACCACACCCCAAAACCTCTGGGATGCAGCAACAGTGGTCATAAGAGGGAAGCATATAGCAATCCGGGCCTTTCTAAAGAAGGAAGAAAGGTTTCAGATACACAACCTAACCTTACACCTTAAAGAGCTGGAAAAAGAACAACAAATAAAACCCAAACCAGCAGAAGTCAGGAAATAATAAAGATTAGAGCAGAAATCAATGCTATTGAAACAACCACAACAACAACAAACCCCAGTAGAACAGATCAGTGAAAACAGAAGCTGGTTCGTTGAAAGAATTAACAAAATTGATAAACTCTTAGCCAATTTGATCAAAAAGAAAAAGGAAAGGACCCAAATAAATAAAATTAAGAATGAAAGAGGAGAGATTACAACCAACACAGCAGAAATAAAAACAATAATAAGAGACTATTAGGTAAAAAAAAAATTTTTTTTTTAATTTTAAAAAGGGGCATCTGGGTGGCTCAGTCGGTTAAGCACCTGACTTCAGCTCAGGTCATGTTCTCACGGTTCGTGGGTTTGAGCCCCACATCGGGCTCTGTGCTGACAGCTCGCTCAGAGCCTGGAGGCTGTTTCAGATTCTGTGTCTTCCTCTCTCTCTGACCCTCCCCTGCTCATGTTGTCTCTCTCTCTCTCTCTCAGAAATAAATAAAAGATTAAAAAACAACAACAGAGAATATTATGAGCAACTATATGCCAATAAAATGGGCAATCTGGAAGAATGGACAAATTCCTAGAAACATATAAACTATCGAAAATGAAACAGATGAAATAGAAAATTTGAACAGACCCATAACCAGTAAAGAAATCGAATTAGTAATTTAAAAATCTCCCAAAAAACAAGAGTCCAGGGCTAGATGGTTTTCCAGGGGAATTCTACCAAACATTTGAGTAAGAGTTAGCACCTATTCTCTTGAAGCTGTTCCCAAAAATAGAAATGGAAGGAAAACTTCCAAATTATTTCTATGAAGCCAGCATTACCTTGATTCCAAAACCAAAGACCCCACCAAAAAGGAGAACTATACACCAATTTCCCTGATAAACATGGATGCAAAAATCCTCAAGAAGATATTAGCCAACCAGATCCAATAATACATTAAAAAAATTATTCACCACGACCAAGTGGGATTTATACCTGGGATGCAGGGCCGGTTCAATATCTGCAAAATAATCAATGTGATTCATTACATCAATAAAAGAGGACAAGAACCATATGATCCTCTCAATAAATGCAGAGAAAGCATTTGACAAAATACAGCACCGTTTCTTGATAAAAACCCTCAAGAAAGTAGAGATAGAAGGACCATACCTCGAGATCATAAAAGCTATATATGAAAGACCCAACACTAATATCATCCTCAATGGGGAAAAACTAAGAGCTTTCCACCTAAGGTCAGGACCAAGACAGAGATGTCCACTCTCACCTCTGTTATTCAACATAGTATTGGAAATCTTAGCCTCAGCAATCAAACAACACAAAGAAATAAAAGGCATCCAATCAGCCAGGAGGAGGTCAAACTTTCACTCTTCGCAGGTGACATGATACTCTATATGGAAAACCCAAAAGATTCTACCAAAAAACTGTAGAACTGACCCATGAATTCAGTAAAGTTGCAGGATATAAAATCAATGCACAGAAATCTGTTGCTTTACTATACATCAACAATGAAGCAGCAGAAAGAGAAATCAAGGAATTGATCCCATTTACAACTGCACGAAAAACCATAAGATATCTAGGAATAAATCTAACCAAAGAGGTGAAAAATCTATACATTTTTCACTATAGAAAGTGAAACTATAGAAAGCTTATGAAGCAAATTGAAGAAGGCACCAAAAAAAAAAAAAAAGGGAAAATAGTACATGCTCTTG